>NC_132805.1:4703000-5021500 GCF_048594095.1 Paramormyrops kingsleyae
GGTACACCTTTGCTTAGCTGTTAGAATGTTAATGAGTAGATATGAAGTCATGGCAGCTAAAATGAGAAGCTAACACGCTGAGGTATAGGCTTCAGCTACAGCATTTTTACTTTATGGGCTAAGTTTAAGTATTTAAGTGTCGTGCTTCTTTGGCTACTTATGTTTTGTATACCCAAATTAGGTAACAGGCGTCTGGTTTTACATGTTGAGACTGGTCACCCTTCTTTCCAATTATCACGCTGCAATTAAGATCTGAGCCAATACACTAGAGAAGTGACTTTAGACCAGAACAGAAATTGCATTCTATTTAGGTTTTCAGTCAGTTCTGGGACCAGGGGACATTCACATTGGACAGCTGAGGTGTCTAAAAGCAAGTCATTTGCTTGTTTTTTTTCTTCTCCTCTCACCTATGAAGGCATCACCACAAGCAACAAGCCTGTACTGCCCACGGTGTCAAATGCTTTGTATTTGTATGAGGACATTTTTCCAACATCCAAATTGAGCACCCAAACAAACAAACAAATAGGAAATTATTAAATATCTGCCACCATTCAGTGGTACCCTTTCCGCATCGATTCTGCCCATCACTACACTCCACCCCCACCCATCGTACCACTCCTACCGGCACCACCCGCTGACAAAGAATGATGGCGTTGTTGCCAGTATGTGTCAGGGCCAAGGCAGTGGGGTTCCCCTCAGTTGTACTTTTTAAAGTTAGTTTTTAGGTTCTCTGTCTCTTCTCTGTCCTGGGACTCGTCCCCTTGCTACCATTTAGCCAGTTGTAGCCTGAGCCCTCGACAGACCTCAAGAATTTCAGGACAGTATCGAGGAAGAAGACCTTCTGTAGGAGAAAGCGTCGCTGTAAACTGCCGCAAGGAGGACTGGCATTAAAGAACCTCACAATTACAAAAGCAAACAGCTCAATAGTTGCAGGTTTATTGTGAGCTACTCTCCAGTCCCCCCACCCCACAAAACCCCTCAGTGTTTGCTTGTCACATGTGAGCCATTCAGTTTATACATGCTAAATCCAGCCTTATGCTGGTCAGGGAGTTCTCAGAAAAAGTTGGCGGGAAAAAACGGGCGGAAGTTTGAATCTGAAACTGACGCACAAACTATTCCGAACAGTCACTAAATCGCTGCACACATATATCACCGAATTAACACTTATCACTGACATTAATACTAAAATCAGTCCTTTATAGGAGAATATTAACTTAGTTTCAACCTTCTAAATATTCATTTTATATTCTTAGAAAACACTTTGTGACTATATTCACATGCTTTTAAAAAAGTGTACTTCGTTTTATTTTAAAACATCCTCGCCTTTGTAGAAATTTTCACATTCCCTTGTTCAGTTGCCTCGGAGCAAGCTAAGCAATTATCACCCTTTCTGCCAGAACTGGTCATTGCCGATTCAGGCATATACACACTCCTGGACGGGAGACTCAGCAGGGCGCCCAGACAGCATATGTTCCATATTACCCCTCAGTTTAGGCTCCTTTACTCACGCGATATCATATCAAGAACATTAACTCTGTTTGCCGTTAATTTGGTACATCAGCATGGTTAATATGTTTGCATGTCTTTCAGGATTATATTACAGCAAAGAAATGTATATATAAACAATAAGTGTTGTTGGTGATATATGGCTACAGCAAACAATTAACTGTGTGTAAAATGGCAGGCGTTCCATTTTCTAACCGGGGCGATATGTCTCGCTAACATCAGCTGTTGTCTTCAACTACAGACACATTCAGGCAACAACAATGATCTTGGGTGGCATAACGACGGAAATGTAATTGGTTTCACAGGGGGGGAAAGCATAGATGAAAGTCGCTGCGAAAACAGCGAGACGCAGCAGCAGCCTTTTTTTGTCCAGAGTGGGCTGCCGTTGTTTTTCGTCGCCACGTTAATTTCACTTATTATCACTGCCACCCAAAAAGATTTGTCCTGCTCGTTCTTTCTTCCCTTCTTTTTTCCCCCCTTCTTTCATTCCCTCTCTGTGTAGTTTTTTTCCCAGCCTTGATGCTCCAATGGTTGGGGCTTATTTGCATGTATTTGCATAATGAAAGTGATTTGCATGCTCAGGGGCAGACTGTACCGAGAGAACAGACGTGGAGAAAAGGGCGTGCGGCTTTGCATGCCTCTGTGCACGAGTCTCTCTGTATGTGCATGTGTCCGCTGCTGCCGGTCAGACAGACAGAAGGCCACTCATGCTCCTGCTCTCCACTTCTTCATATCGCCCCTTTCCCTTCTTTCGCAGGCAATGAGCGCGCAGGGAGACCGTGAAACAGAGGAGGAGGGGCTGCGATTTTTACACCGGCTTTGCGCGGCCGCGCCTGTCGACGCGTTTGCCTCTTCCCCTCCCTTCCCGGTTGCCTGCCCGCCCGCTTTCCCTGTACGGGAGGATGCCGCCCTCGCCACCATCTTAGGATAAGGCTGGCATGAAATGGCAGTGGGACCCCAAGCAGGTAAAATAAATAAATAAATTGACCCCCACCGTCTATGGCTCGGAACAGCCTGTCAGTCCGGAGGGTATTATAATTACCGATGACGAGTGCTTGTCGCTTAAATTGCCCGATATATAGGTATGGGTGGTGTTTTGTGTTTTGCACCAAGTGAACTATATGCCTGGGCAAATACTGGGTGGATACACGCATGTAATGGAGATGCACGCTCCGCTGCTCGCGTGCGGGGAAATTTGTGCCCTCCCTCCGATGCCAGGGGGGGAGGGCCACTCGTTTAGACACATCAAATACATGCATGCAGTATCAGACAAGGGATGTTGCTGAGCAAATGTAACATCAGTACATTTTCGCACAATTAAGACCTGCAGTTTATGATTTTGACCGAAGCGATTTTGTCAGCACGGCCAGTGCTTCTTTTGGCATTATTCTAAATATTGTAATCAATGATTTACCCAGCGAGTATCTTACGAAAAAAGACAAAACGATAGTGTGACAGGATGTATTTCAGTGCATTATGTTTACTCAGGATTATTCGAACAATGCTACATTTTAACTTAGCTGTGATAGCAGTATAATAATGTTATTGTTTTAACAAGTAGTGTTAAAATGTCACTTTATGGTTTTCTGTACATTCCAGGAACATTTAGAAAACAGGTCAAATACAAAAATTGTTACAGAAATGTATTTGCATTCTGTTTATGCCTGACAAGCAGCATTTGGACGGACACAGACTTCAAGTTGTTAAACAGAAGGATCTAAAAGTTTTGGAATCTTATTATCGGTTTATGTGATAATCTCATGTTAATCTGTCGTAATGGACGCAGACTAAAATTAAGATGTCCCACAAAAAGCTATTGTGTATAAATGAGAATAGCTGATACAGAGAATAGATGTAGCTATTTATGAATCATGGTTATATGAACAATGATCAGACATCATTAACACTTCAAGCTCTCTGAACCAACAACCCCAGTGCATTACTACCCAATGTCTTTTTATGTAGCATGTACAGTAAAAATATCTCTCAATGCTTTTCAACACCAATAAAACAATATTATTTTATATAGGTAAAAGAATTCTACGCCTTTTATTTGTATTACAAAACAGAACATTTAGTTCAGTAATAAAAATAATTGAATCTGATATCAAGCCATTGAGCCAAGTGAAGAATGAGAGGGAGGGTAGATGCTGAGTGTTTTCCTATAGCACTGTGCAGTAATGCCAACAGAGCAGGCAGGTGGGGGACAGGGCACAGCAGTGAGGATTCAATAGAGGGAAGCTCTTTTTGTGTCTCCGGCGGAGTTCTGGGACAGCCGATGCCTAGACGAGGCCCGTATTGTTAGCCCCAGCGAGCCTGTTTTAGGGACCCATTATTAGGGCTAGAGAGCGAGAAGTTTAAAAACCTCTTAACCAAAACACCAATTAGAGCCGGCTGGGCCAGATTAACTAAGGGACCTGGGAGACAATGAGACCCATTGTGCCCGCCTCATAGAGAACGTCTCCTTTGTTCGCATCCGCTTATCAGAAGCCAGGGTGATGCCGTTCACCAATAGATGCTTCAGGGAGGGCGTGGAAAAATAGCACCTGTACACAAGGTATTTCGCTTGAGAGAGATGAGACATGTTGGGAGCAGATCCCGTTAGCAGCTTCAGTCTCATTATGAATCATCTACACTGTAATTCTGTTTTATAGAGTCTGACGAAGCAGTCATCACCTCCTCTTTGGTGTAACGAATGAATCAATTAGAATGCAAGAGACGGTATATGTAAAATTTCAGCACAGCTCAGCAGAACCCATGATAAAAATCCTACAATCAAAACAAATGCTTCAAAATGGTTCCATTTGGAAGAAAATAGTGCGAAGCCAGCTCTTCTGCTCGTTGGTTAATATGTACGAAAAATGTCGACAAATCGGGCGCCACTTCAGCCTGGACTCGCGTGTAACTGATAAGGACGTGCGAGAAAAGGCTCTGTAATTTCTCCGCTTTTACAAACTATGGCAAAAATTATGCATGACAATGACGTCAATTTCTTAGGCAACTTAAATAATCGTGGTTAGTCGCTATCAGTGGGGGCTGCTGGGAGTGCAGCGGCTGTGAAGATTATGCTCAGCTACAATAATACAATGTAAGCTGAAGTGGATGGCTGGTGTAGGTGATGAGATAATGACAATTTGGGTAGGGAACGTGGGGGTGGGGGTTTGGGTGGGGCATCTGGAGAGTTTCGGCTTGTGTGGGAGCCCACGCCCTCGCCGCCGTATCTGCAGGCTGCCACGGGCCTCCTTGTTGGTGCAGCTGGCGAGAGAGCAGCTGGCCCCCCAGACCCATGGAGATACCAGTCCTGGGAACCGAAATGGAAGCGACCCCCATGCTGGCACTCTGGGCCTCATGTCTGTCTGTGTCACTGCCCCCCTCCCTATTGCCTGTCACGCCTCCTCCTCCTTCCTTGTGATGCTGGGGGTGGGGGGGGAGCTTGAGAAGGACTTCAAGTTCATGGCCAGACCTCCTATTGAGCTGACAGCCTGACTGTTTGCTAAATTCAGGACCTATTCAAAGCCAGCATGGGGGGGTGGGGGGGGCGGACATGGAGGGCGTAGAGAGGGTGAAGGACACAGTAGCACTCTGATGGCCCAGCAGCGAGACTATTCATTCAAGATCGACAAGCAAGGGAGGGAGAGAGCAAGAGAGAGGGGAAAAAGAAAAGCAAAGAGAATGTGCATTAGGAAAATAAAGATTCTACGCACGTTGTTAACTCAAAACAATTTGTGGCTCGGACATTCCCAGCTCCCATAACTTCATTCAGGCTAGACTCCCGCCTCACACGCTTGCCCAGTCAGTCGGTCCCCAGTGCTGATTTCTCAGCTTTGTGAAGGCGCGTGCTGTGGATATAAATAAGGTTTTAATACGGTGGCTTAGTACACGCTACTCAGCGAAAAAACCTAAATTCGCTTCCCGAATCCCGTCATCTGCTTTGTTTTCAGATCATACAGCCATTTCACTTTTTTTTTTATGAAGAAACCACATTATTCACTTTTCTTTGACTGATAATTGCTGGGTTATTCAGTATCAAGTCTGCAAATCATTGAATTCCTGCATAATATAAGATTTGATAACTAATATATTTTCGAAACTCACTGTAGCTGATTGCTATTGATCAGCAGAGATCATAATTAGATTTAAAAAGAATGTAGTCAGAGTAGCCATATCAACTAAGCTACCAAACATCACTTACGATTCAAGTTTCAGATGTACCTTTGAGTTTTACCTGAACAGAACCTGTAGAGTGTTTATAACACTACTACAGAGATTAGGTTCATATCCCATTGACCTTAATATTCTAAATTTGCGATTTGGCATGCAGTCAAAGCCAGAAGGGCTCCAGCAGCTTAGGTTCTGTCACATGCTTCCTCTTTGTATGTAGCAACACAGTGTTCCAGGCTCCTTCCAGAGGGTTCCGCTAAACTCTCAGTCCCCAGGCTGACTAACAAAAGTGTTTTCTACCGCCTAATTCCTAGTGCTTACATGTGACTTACCTAACATAGGATTATGCAGAATGTACCTACAAGTAATAATCTAAACATAATCTAATTAATCCTTTCTGTTCCCCTAGGTGAAAGATGACTGGCACAGGATTGGCTCATAATGCTGATCATTGTGAGAGGACAGGTAGACACTGATGTCATGCTGCCTGAGGACTTTCATAATCACCGGTGTGAGCAGTGTTGGTTTTCACAATTGCTCAAAAAGATCTCACACCCAGAATGAGGCTCTCTTGTTTCATATGTGACTGTCACACAGTCTTGTGCACCTGTATTTGAACGTGGAAGAACTTCATCAACTTAACATGTGGGACAATTGTAGTTTTGTTTTGAGGAAATATCTTCAAGGGATATTCCAGTCATGGCAATCATCTAACCATGTAACAGAGAATCTATCCATCGCCACAGGATAAAGGAGCTACAGTTCAAAATATATGTTGGAAAAGGACTTGTAGTGTGGGTGGATCTACATGGAGAACGACGCTGACTGGGCCTTTAAGGTCACAATTCATCAAGGTATCAAACTTGTAAAAAAAAAAAACACCGTCAAGTTTTCAGGCTAATAAAAAATCATTTCAAGGTTCCACTTGAAGAACACTTAATGTTTTGATGAATAGCAAACAAAACTAGTCATAGAGTCTAGTACCTATAAACTGACAGTATGATCCATCATGGAGGACTTAACAGAAGTATAATTATTCATCTGAATGGAGCCTCAACATTTCATCTGAAGCTTATTCTAACTTACAGCTAATTACTTCATTGTACCTAAATATATTCAGTCAAAATGAGACAGAATGTATGAGATGTAGAATGCATACTGGGTTACTGTTCTGTATTTCGCTAGGAGAACAGGACCAGCTGAGTTAAAACGCTGTTGTGAAAGTGATTGCTGCAGTTAAAAGCATGTTCAGTTGTAACTGTCATGCTTCTTGTCCAGCATAAGCCAGACGCCATAATGAAACATGAAATATGAGACAATTCTTCATGGGAGCCAACAGTCTGCACTAAATCTTTGCACAATTATACTGTACAGAATAGACAACTCAAGGAGCTGTTCCTTATTCAATCTGTGCCTGGAATACTGAGAGCACCATGACACCCTTGAATCTTGTTCTTTTTCTTTTTCAGTGGTGTTTGTATCTCATGTTGTATGTAGGATCCTTTATTACTTTGTCGTGATAATCAGAGATATGCAAGTGTGAAACTCACAATACCAGTGAAGGAAACTGCACTGCGATAGAGCAGCTCACTGTGTTCAGTGATACACAGCTGAAGGAATGAGCTGCTATCTTTACTCTCTATGCAACTGCGTGAGGCCTGCAATCAACTGAAACTGGAGAGGGAACCGCGAGCAACAATCACGGGCAGTAACACACAGCAGTAGAACAATTATCGGCTTTTGGGGCCGCAAAGTTTAAAGGTAACTAGAAGTCAGAACAAATAAACATGATGACTGACGTTCAAACTCTGCACTGTAATGTCCAGTAGAGATTTGCAGTGTACTTATCACATTTTAATGCTATCCATGCATATGAAGATGTTGAGAAGGGGTCATTATGGATTCCAGTTTTGTGACCATACTGCTTCTAATTTGCCAATAATATGTGGCCAAAATGTGCAGCTTCAGCAGCCCCTAACATGAGTTTAACCTGAATGACAAGAAATTATATCTCACACTGTACAATAGTTTCACTGGCACTAGTAAAGTAGATGTCAGATCACATCAGATTTCATAGTGTTAGCGACCAAGGATCTGAAAGCTCTGGCTGAGTCACTCTGATCTTTTTACTTGAGCTGAAACCAGCTTCCGTCAAATGACACCAGTTGTAACACTTAGATCTGCATTCCAGTGAAGTCCATTTTAATAACTATATACCTTCAAATAAGAAACCCAGTGCACTTATGGTGAGTGAATATATTTATTCACTGGAAATTTTACACACTATTTATATACATAAATATATTGCAATCATTAAACTATAATTTCTAATTATAATATTTTATGGAGCCTGTGCAATACATATTCCCTCAATACAGTATATACTATTCTTGTAGTTTACTTTCTAATCACTTTAAATAGATAAAATTATATGCATAAAATTATCAATGCTTTTGATAATCTGTGATTTGTGCACAAATCTATTTTTAAAACCATTATGTTTGGCATATATCTGCATACTCGTTAACTGAAATCATTGGGATTCCTACTGATTATACGAATCTTATCAGTCAGATTGTGGAGACCCTGTCAATTTACAGCACAAATCAGTTCAGTTGGTTGCAGCTTTTGTTTACAAAATTTTCTCTTTGCACTTAAAAATGCCTTTGTAAATTGTTGAGTGTTCCGTTTACTGATGCATGTGCATTATATGTCTGTAAATTACTATTGTTTGCTGGATTTGCACTGTATGAATCAACCTGGTAGATCCCCTGTGTGTGACTGTACATGGGCTGTATTGAACACAGTTAATAAAAGTTTACATTTAAACAAACGAAAAAAGCCTGGCTGTCATTTGCTTATAAACAGGAAATTTTGTCATGTGAAACTGGGCAAATCTTCTTTATATACAACGTGCTACACACTTAGCATCTGACAGTTTTGCTGTGGGGTTGCACATTGCACGTACTTCCCTCTGGAAATGTGAGCATTGCCACATCACCTACAGGGAGAACGTTGGACTTCGTGTTAAGTGTCCCAGCTAAAGCACTTTCGTAATGTAGTTTAATGCGTAGTTGAATTATGCAATTGATTCTTCTCTGCAAATTATATTTTTGTACACAAGTCAAGGATCTGTAGTTATATTGTCATATGCTGAGATGAAATTACGATCTCCTTGGTCACGGTGCAAGAAGCAGTGATGAGGAAAACTGGTGTTGGGTGAGCTGGGTGCCCCCCCCCCCCACTTCCTTTTGCACTGTACCAAGTGGGAGGGGCTTCAGGTTCACAGTAATCCTATAGCATGCAGGTAAGCGGTAAGGAAAATGGAGGCCTGAACACCACTAGGAAAATGAAGACTAGCTGATTTAAAGCTTGTCCTATACTGGTTTACAACTATGCGGTGACATAAAATGAAATGCTGCTTAAATAAATGTGCAAGCCGGTAGGAAAATTACAGAGTCCTTATTAATGAGGTGAGGCTGCCAAAGATGGGGGTTGTGCCAGCAAGTGGCAGGCCTTGTGTCACACATGCACTGACCCCCTCTGTTCTCTGGCAGTGCCACCCCCCCATGCCACCCCCCCATCCCCTATAATCTGATTCACAGTGTTGTCAGGCTGCCAAGAGACATGCTGTATTAGCTGAGCAAAGGGCTTAATGAACATGATTATAAGCACGTTTAGAAACAGCGAACAACAGATGGCTTTAGGAACAAGAACGATCAGATTTGAACTTAAAGCAGAGAAAAGGTCTCGGGATTATGTGCCAATGTGGATATTGTATATTTCTGCGACATTTTAGCCTTTACCCTTCACTTAATATCAACCCACAATACAATAACAACTATAAACAAGATGTAGCACTTTGGGGGGAAAAAAAGCACAGCTAACACGCATCTCAGTGTCGTCTTGGTTTAGCGTGGAAAAAATCCCACATTCATAACCCTCTGGTGTGAACATCATGGATAAGAAGAGCCTCAGCGCACAGCATGGTCAGAACATGTCTGCTTTGCTTGGGAATCAGTGATCCTGGGCTATTTTTGTTCCTGCAATAGCTGTAGGCAATCAAAGCTGTTGGTTTTTGTACTGCACCTACAGTCTCAGCCACAGAACACAGTCACAAAAGAACATTTATGATGCTCGTTAATTCCTTTGAGCAAGCCTGTATAAATTTGTTCTTGATTTTTTCTGTCCATACATCGGTCCGTCCATCCTTCTGTCCATCCATACATCCATCTGTCCATCCTCCCTCTAATCCTGGCCAGGGTCACAATGATTATTAATTACTGTTCTTGTTATGGTGAATGCCATATTTTTTAAGGTTTCAGTTTTGAAAAAGTTTTTTCATTAAACCCATTTTTAAAATATGTTCATGAAGAAACATGCCTTAGAATTTGGGCAATATGAATGCTACATCTGAAATTAGCATGTACTGTAGGACAATGAGCTGTTGTAGGTTTCTGGTTTCTCTATAGTCGACCTTGTCTACAGAACCACTACATGCACAAAGTGGCCCGTGAATTACCGCCACTCTGATTCAATATGTCTGCATGTCAGAGCTGTTTCCGTGTGGGATTTTCAAAATATTTTTTGCTTATTTAAGGTCTGATAATTCATCAGATTATTCATCTACACATTGTTGCTTTGCTGACCATATTAAATCCTAGGCGTCCACAATACAGGCTACCATGGTTAAATTATCAGATGGTTTATTAGTGTTTGTCCATGAGCGTTTTGGTGGGAGTGTAAATCTGAGCCTTAGATATAACAGACACTGCCATTCATTAACATGCAGGAATGTGCCACTCCATTATTTGAGCTGTCTGGGCACTGGGGTCCCACTGGAAGTCTAATGAAGTGTATTTGGCCCAGTTAAGTCCAGTCTTATGGCGACTGAAACTGCATGCTTTAAGGGTTCAGTGTGTATTAACAGGTAATTCCTAAAATTGCACGATGCAGCGTATTTTTCCTCTCAAATGGAGAACTTATTAACATGGTATTTACAATAATGGTTTTACATTAAGAAAAAAAAAAACTACCAATTCCTCTTTCTTAACTGTGGCACGCAGACATCTGCTATCCTGTCAAGTGTTACAACAATACACAGTAAATGTAATCATTCCTCTAAACAGCTAGTAATATTGAGACAGTTCACAAGAGTAATGGTACTTTCTGTGTGTATGATGTCACATATCTTTGCTATTACATCACCAGTTTGGTTGTTTTGTTTTGGTGGCATGTATTGGGTGAAGTGGCTGTCTGGAGGTGAAGAATATGAGTAATGTCTTTGCCTCAAAGCCCCCCTCCCCCCGCCCCCACCTCCACACCCAATCTCGTTACAGGTCAGCCCCAGACCTAATGGTGATGTCATTCATATGCAAATGAGACCCCAGTGCTTTGGGTATGAATGTGATGAGTGTTTGTTTCTAGAGTGGCTGATTCCATTACTTGAAGGACCATTACACTTGCCTGTCATCAGCCAAGAGATATGAAACAAAATGGCTATGCAAAGGCACACCTTCCAGCTCGCTTCAGCTTTTTTTGACAATTTATTTTTATTATAGACCCACCAATATTAATGGCATTTACAGAAAGTTCATTCAGATAGACAGTAAACGTCAATGCCAATAATTTATTTTAAAAGACAATGAACTAAGTGACAAAACTGGATTAGGCATAACACGTCTTTACTAGTGTAATCAGAAACTGTTCACCCAAAGCAACAATAAGCTACAGCATTCATGTATATCACACTTTTGATTGCTTTGCTGAAGCAAATACATATTCACATGCCCTCTAAGTATTCTGCATTTGTTAACTTACTGTAGGCAGTTGCTTGGGATGGAAGCTTCCGTCTACCAGCTTGACGGCATCTTGCTGGTTTGGAATGTAAATCTGTAATTTGCATCTATTGGAGGAGCAGAGATGAGTTATCAAGATACTTTTGGTAAGCAATAAACCAGTGGCCTGTACTACGAAGCGGGGTTACTGGCTTATCGGGGTAACATTTAAGGTACCACAGTTTAAATGGACTTCATATTCGTTCACTTACATTTTGCCCAGACTACCTTAAATTCGACAAGTTACCCCGATAAGCCAGTAACCCCGCTTCGTAGTGCAGGCCCCAAGTTTGTTTGTTGACAATGTCAACATTGACTGAAAGCTGTCTTATTATAAAGAGTAATAAGTTTATTAGGGTATCATCACAGATTAGTGGACTCTTGGTCCCGTGTGTTTGAGGACTAGGGGGTAAAATAAAAATACCTACCATTTCTAATATTAAAACAATTTTTAAAAATCTGTGACAATGACCTGTAGCCTTAGCTGGTTAGAACTGGCAATATTTAGTCAAAGACTAGAGGGGAGATATGCTCTGCTTAGTTTTATAGAAGATATACGGTTTTTAGATGGTTAGCTGTTTAGCAGACTAATTTAATTACTCAGGTAGCTAGTCTGTGTCACTGGGTCAGTTTGATATAACCAACAGAGTAAAATGAATATAAATGTCAGCCGCAATCTGGAAAAATTAAGTGCTCAGGTAAGGATGAAATGCTGAACTACAGAACAACACGCATGACAAGGAATTCGCAGGGATGAAGGCGACCGCTATAATCGTACAAAGGGTTAAATATCAGCCCGAGCATGATGGAGGGGAAGGACGTGTGGAACACATGAAGAGTGAGGACCAATCACACAACAAAAGGTGTCATCATGAGGGTGCGCTGGAGTGGGGTAGGGCAGAGCAGAGGTCAAGGGAACCTTGGGGGGGGGGGGGGGGGGGTGGGGGATCAAGTTCAAGTCGACTGTCACTGTCTGCATTTCAGCTCAGATCAATGGCCCTACCCAGCCAAGCCCCCCCCCCATTCTTCCCAGACTTAGACTTGACCAAATACAAACTCCCCTTTGTACCCACCCCCCCACACAGAAGAAAAAACAATATGTCATTCTGTATTAAGCTGGGCAGTTCTTTTAACGGAGGTATCCATGGGGAGATAGACAGCATTTGTTAAGCTTCGGCTTGGCATTTGGAAGCTTTGGGGGAATTTATACAAATCATAACACGACGTGTAAATAGGAAGAACAGAGAACCACAACAATACTTCGGGAAGAATCAACACCCAAAAGGCCCCGTGCGATAATGTGCTCCTGACCTGAAGCGCCAGCAAGGATCACACTGTGGTATTAGATGAGATTAGACAAGGCACCGAAAGCCAATAAAGCACATTCAAAATCATAACATGGAGACTTAGCCCTCAGTCACAGGATGTGTTTTCGTAATTAGATGACACAACAGGATTGTGGCTTTTTTGCATCTGCATCTGATTATGTGCTTCTGTTGATTATCTCTGTCCGTTGCCTAAAACACTCATTGCTGGCACAGACCTGCAGGCCTCAAGCATAACTTCAGTTTTTACACATGCGCACTAATTTATAAGGTATCTTAAGGGTTTTAGGGCTAATATAAGATGATTTGCAACATTATTTAAAATTCAACAAGATATCCTGAAATGTAAGTAAACATATTTACATTTCTGTCCATACAAGGATTTAGAAAACAACTATGGCAAGATTATAGAGAATATAACTTTCAGTGAGCAATATAACTCATATAATGTTAGTACTAGATGACAAGACACTTATGTCTTTAATATCAACTGGATTTATTTATTTGGAATTAAGTCGATAATATATCTAAACTGGGCCAAACTCAAAGAAAACAAATCCAAATTTTCGCTGTTAGTTTTACTAGTTTCCATTGATTTGATTATGACCCTGTCAATTTGAAGGAAAACTCTAACAGCAAACGATCGATCGGCCTTGATAAACTGACTGTGCAGCAGAACGTTCTCACATTTTTAAAACATCCCACTGGGGCACTAGAACAGACCCACAACAGAATCATTTGACATTGAGAGGAACCAACTGCTCACCATCTATAAAAACATACACAACTGTATTTTATTTATCAAAATATAGGCTAAGCTACCCGCTTCATATTTTGGAAACGTTAAGCAGCTCCTGGGTTCATATTTTACATCTATCGAATCCGAGCTATGAAGGTGAGGCAGGAGTCTATTGTCTATTGTGCGTTTGATGGTTTGATGTGGTTCCTCGCTGTGATCTCTCCTGGGGAAATGGGCTGCCTGCACTCGTACACGCTCTGGCAGTGTGGCGGTGCACAGCTGCCATTCTCTGGACTGGCGCCACAACCCCTCTCGCTCTCTGCCGCTTTCACGCTGGCTCGCGGTTGCCAAGGCAACCGGCCGTGCAAGTGACGGCAGCGAGTCGGACAAGGCGGGAGGAGAAGCCGCGAAGCGAAGGCCCGCGGTGCTGGGAGCCCAACCCCCACCCCCACCTAACCCCCGCGACACGCACTACGAATGGATGGTCCACTTTTCCTGCCGTAGACTCCCGTGATTCTGGGTGGCTGCCTAATCAGAGTGCCACGTACAATCTGAGCCTTGCCATACCAACAAGAGGAAATTCGTACATATGAAGATACTACTGAGGATCTGTTTACATGATGTAAGACAGTGGAGCCCATTCAGATACTGAGAGAAGTGTACTAAGAGTCTGTACCACATAGGAAGTAGGCTGGAGTCCAAAGCTCGTACCAGTACCAGATTAATCGCTGGTAAAGGATGTCTGCACACAAAAACACCCATTAATATGTAAACAAGCATTGCTGTTAAAGCTATTTGTTTCTGAACAGAAAAAAATAAAAGTAAGTCCATTGTGAATTAGCTCCGGTAAAATGCTCTCATGTCACCTATCTTAAAAAAGACTATTTATAGGCACAGATGTTCACAGTACAGTTCGGTATCGGGGTACAAACCATAAACAATTTGTGAACGAAGTAAACGTCCCATGATTGTTGTTAATGTAAATCCGCAGTGCTTTTTAAAAGACGAAAAGGTTTGACCTCATACTCATGGACCCGAAAACAACTTTTTATATTGCTCATTTTATTTTGTTGTTTATTTTATTAGAGAATTACACGACGGCGTGTCTGCCTCTTACAGTCTACACTGTATATAAGCTTGCTTTACTTCATCCCCTTTGCTGTTTACGGCATGAAGATCTCGTAAAAGACGGCAGATACCTCAATAAGTCTTCGCCTCAAACAAAAGGACAGAATTGCAGCGTGGATTATTAGATAGACTCAGGCAGGCAATAAAAAAACTATTAAAGTCGATAAAAGATGTCAAACATACTAGTCGTTTTTCTATCGTATAGTGAACACCCACTTCTCAGCCACACCTAGGATTTATGGAAATTAAACTGCCGAATGTGTAAAAAGGCAAATGTGTTTAAATAGCATTATTAGATCCCTTGGAAGCTGCTTCCATTTGAAATGACATACTGTACATGCTTCAGTTTTAACATGGACATTTAACATGGTTGTTTTATAAAGACATTTTACTGAAGAGTACATTAGATTTAATACGTAGCTCAGGTACAACAGCATAGTACATACTAGGCCCTAAAACCTTTGTAATCGATCATGCTACCCATTGCTTTAATACCTGTTAAGTCTCTTGTAGGTAGAGCACTTAATAAACTCCGGCAGGCCGGGCGGGAGCTGCTCTGCCTTTTGACGTTAATAACTAAGCCTCTGGGAAGCAGGCTTGCTTTCTAGGCACATTTGATCCCACCAGGTACCTTGTCCTCCCGCTAATCCACACAGGCCTCCTCATTCAAGGGCCTGGCCGGCCTCCTGCCGCTCTGATGGGATTACACCGCGGCGTGATCCGCACCCAGGCGCGGCGGAGGGGGCGGCAGGGGCGCAGGGGCCGACCCGCCAAGACGCCTGCCCAGAGAGCCCCAGGACGCAGCCCCCCCGCCCTCTCTTCTTCACTCCCACCCGTCAATCGCCGGTTTTACTCCCTGATGAGCTCATTGGCTAAGCTGCGCTGAGGGGGGGGGGGGTGATTAATTATTCATAGCAGCCTCCCCTGTACAATTTGGATTTTTTTGCCCTTGCAGTCTAAGAAAATGTTTATAGTTATTTATCTGGGTAGTAAAGTAGATATTTGCTCAGAAAAGTAAGTTAACATTAGCACATATGCAAATTATCAGTAACACATAAATGATGAACAAGAATTTCTTCTGTTTCGCTAAATGTTACTGATATCTTGTTAGAAAGCTAGATCAGTGCAGCTTTGGTTCCTAAACCTCTCCTCAGGGGTACTGTAGCCATTCTAAGCATTTCTTAAATTTCACCACCAGCTCAATTAATTAATTAACTTGATTAGCTAAGTAACTCAATGAGGTACTGATTAGACAAATAAGGTGGGCTGGTGACGGAGTCAGAAACATACACTGATGTATCGAACAGTTGCTGGAAATACTGGGGTGGTCTTAGGACAGGTTTTGAAATGGCTAAGATGACATACTTTGACAGATATAATCGTAGTTTGCCAACATTGAAGATCACGTAAATGTCATTGACTTTGACTTTTGAACAATACTGTATATTATATGCCAGTAGTTCACCTCGCCAACTGCTTGTAAAGGTGGATTATAGCAGGTCCGTTATGCAGACGGATTCTGGATGGATTTGTATCTCGCTCAATGACAGTTTGCTTTTATTTATAAAACCTCGTAAATAAAATGCAGGTCAAAGGAAATGGATTTACTCTCATTTGAATTAAGTATATATGTAATTTTGAAGATGACAATTTTGATTAAAAAAGTGAACAAATATTATAGTAATAAACTCCACTTTCATATTGTATGATAGGTAGCTTCATAATTATTAGGTGCAAAAATTCTGTGCGTGCCAGATGCACATCGAATCAGCAACATCATTAAGGTCATGGTACCTCTGTTTAAATCAGTCATGATCCTCTAATCTTGGTCAACAGGCTTGGGTCAATTTACTGTAATTATAAAGAAATTTAAGGTTTAAAAGGACCATGTGAAAATCTATCATTAATCCATCTGTCTGCTTGCCAAAACCACTTTTCCAGTACTGTACCAGACTGAGCCAACAGCCTGTTCCAGGAAGCACAGGTATTATACAGAGGACACACTGCACTGGATGCCAGCCCATCAGTGGTTACACACACAATATCACACAATATGAGAAATTCAGAGATGCCAACTGGCCTATCCACATGTTTTGGACTGCAAGAGAAAACCGAACTAGCCTCAAATAGTGCAAAACGAAGAGAGTGTAAACTTCACAATACTGCAGAGTTCATCAAAATATTTAGTTACACAGTAACTTGGACAAAAATACTGGGACACACCTCTTAATCAATGAATTCAGGTGTTTCATTCAAACCCGTTGCTGCAGGTATGTAAAATCAAGCACCTAGCAACGCAGTCAGGTTTACAAACATTTGTGAAGGAATGGATTGTTCTGAAGAGCTCAGTAAATTCAAGCGTGGTACAGTCATAGGATGCCGCTTTCGCAATAAGTCAGTTTGTGATTTTTTTTTTCCCCTGCTTGATATTCCATGGTCAACTGTCAGTGGTATTACTGCAAAATGGAAGCAATTAGGAACAACAGAAACTCATCCACCAAGTGTCAGACCACATAAAGTAACAGAGCGTGGTTGCTGAGTGTGAGGCCCATAGACTCTGTTGACTCAATAACTGCTGAGTTCCAAACTTCCACTGGCATTAACCCCAGTACAAATACAGTGGGCTGGGAGCTTCATGGAATGAGCTTCCATGACCAAGCAGCTGCATTTAAACCTCACATCACCAAGCACAATGGCAAGCATCAGACGGAGTGGTGTAAACTTTGCCACGGGACTCTGGACCAGTGGAAATGTGTTCTGTGGAGTGACGAATCAAGCTTCTCTGTCTGGCAGTCTGATGGACGAGTCTGGGTTTGGCGGATGCCAGGAGAACATGACTGCACTGTGCCAATTGTAAAGTTTGGTGAAGGAGGAACAATGGTGTGGGGTGATTTTTCAGGGGTTGGGCTGGGCCCCTTAGTTTCAGTGAAGGCAACTTTTAATGCTTCAGCATACAAAGTTATTTTGAACAATTCTATGCTTCCAACTTTGTGGGAACAGTTTGGGAAGGCCCTTTTCTGTTCCAGCATGACGGTGCCCCAGTGCACAAAGTGAAGTCCGCACAGAGGCCTGATATCAATCCCTCAAACACCTTTGGGATGAACTAGAATGGAGATTGTGAGCCAGGCCTCCATGTCCAACATCAATGCCTGACTTCACAAATGCTCTTCTGGATGAATGGGCAAAAATTCCCCAAGACACACTCCAAAATTTTGTGGAAAGCCTTCCCAGAAGAGAGGCAGCTGTTATAGCTGCAAAGGGGGACCAACTCCATACTGATGCCTATGGATTTAGAGTGTGATGTCATAAAAGTTCCTGTAGATGTAATGCCCAGGTGTCCCAATACTTTTGTCCATATAGTGTATGTCGAAGTGAAACAAAAGGTGTCTCCATAAGAGATGTCGATGTATTACATTCTGAAGTATATTACTACAATATTGTAAGATGTGGTTATAGAGGAGCCAACAATCATTCATTGTGATTAAGGCTAAATGGTGTAAAGCTACAGATCAAGCTACAGATCAAGAGTAAGGGTGAAACTTCATTATTACATAAACAGTGATGTACATACAAGCATAAACAAAACAAGACATACAAAAACTGCCCAAAGACCCAAAGCATATACCAATGACATATACCAAACATATACCAAAGGATATACCAATGACTGATGAGGAGTTATACCCAATAGAAGCTAAATGTTTTCCAAGAACGGGGAGGAATCTGGACCATCAGGGTGGCAAAGGTCAGGGAGGAAGGAACCGCCCAGGCCTGTAGATTAGCACGGCACATTCGAGGGGCCGGTCACTTGACCCCAAGCATGCGGTTGTTGTCAGGGCAATGAATAATCGACAGCAGCATGGCACGTCTGAATGGACTGCTACACTGACAATGGGCCATCAGAGGAAAGGAAAGTTTTTAACAAGAACGTCTCCAGCATATGTTTGCTTTGCTATGTCTTCTCCAATGTTTTACTGGGAAGTTAACTGGTATTTAATGGCCATAGGCCCATACTTTGTTGGATCCGTTCATTTAGGAAGAAACAAAAGCAGAGAGGACCCTACATGGGATATTGATTTTTTTCCCCTCTTGACTGACATAAGTTTAGGTAATGTACACATAGTTTGCAGTTAATAGTCCTACAACACAAAGATTGTAAACAAATGGTCCTGTGGGCTTCTGAGAAGAGTGGCATCATAATTTATTATCTTCCCATTACAAAGCAATCAAAAACAGGAAATTCATTAAGAGATTTTGATTTGAACAATATCAGAATTTGAACATTCATTCATTCATTATACCTGCCTGTCCTACACAGGGACACATGGGTTCAAAGTCGACTATGATTCGGATTGAGTTGGATTGATTCTATTGTGGAAGAAATGTATGCAAGGCAGGGAATAACCCAGGTTGTGGCGCCAGTCCATCGCAGGCAGATCCTGAACAATTCAAATAATTATTCCTGCCATTTTTAATCTCATAAAGACATGCAAATTATCACTACTCTTTGTACCATGTCCTTTATAAATGCAATGTAAGGCCTTGAAAACTGACCTTGCCCAACCATTGAAGTTTCAGTCCAAATTAGTTAACGATGGCTGCTCTTATTCAACACATAGATCTTTTTTTTTTTTTTTTTTGAATATATAGCTGTTTCTCAGGATTAAGCCGTTACTTGCACACAGCCCAGACGTATAGTAAGACCTAAGGCCTGAGAACAGGGCTTCTCCACCAAAGACACTTTTAAGGGTTCGAGCTCTTAATTAAAACACAGACGGAGCAGACAGAGGAGACAGGCTAATAAAGGGAGATGAGATGAAGTTCTCCAGCTCCGTCTGGGTGGGAGTGTGGGAGTGTTTCTGCCCCAGGCTTACGGGACAGGGTGGGGGGCGGGGAAGCTTGTGAATTGACTTTAGTATTAAAAGGACCAGATTGAGGTTTGCCCCTCTTTTCCAGTCCTTCACTGGACGCAGTCCCACGGACGGGTGGGGAAGGGTGGGAGTGGGCCGCTGCGGAGGGAGCGCTGGCTGGGGTGGGACCCACCGCTCGCCACTGCAGTAATTTGCTGTCTGCGACCCACAAAAGCGGGGGTCAGAGGGCAAATAAGTTCACAGAAAAGGGGTACTTTCTCATGCTAATGGGCCCGCTGAGGGCCCAGCCTCGCACACTGCCTCCCAGGAGCAAGCGCTGCGGGTAAAGTGGGGACTCCCCCCTCCCCCCTCGGAACTGAGGTGTTAGGTAATGGCAGGCCAATGACTCGCCACTTCACAGCGCCAGTCGTGTGCCAATCCCAGCACAGGTACTATCCCTCACTGGCTTCAAGTGCACTGTGCCAAATTTTACTGTCAACACTTTAGGGATTCAGTTGACCAGTGTTTGGCGTTAGATAAATTAAAAACATGGTTTGATTGCTGATCATAATTCTTTTATAACACAGTCATGAAATAGTGATTTTATAGATGCATAATGATGGTTTCATAGTCATGCAGCCCATAGAGCAGATACACGTATGGTCATAAAAAGTATTAAAAAGTGGGAAACCATTAGGAAGGGATTAGGAATAGTAACCCAAGTCCTTGGAGGATTCCTGCCTGAGCACTGTACAGTAAACGGTTTCAGTTGTAATATCTGAATGTGGAAATGTGAGCCGCATAAAGATGCCTTGGTTAAGGGAATGTGCTATGAGACAGATATTATTTCTGGTTATGTTGGATATGTAGTCTGATGCGTACAGTACTGTGCAAAAGTCTTAGGCAGCTAAACCATTTTTAAATTATTTTCACATTGGTGTAAAACTATGCTATTATGCCTGTCAAAGCTCAGCCGTTTCAAAACTTCTGCTAAAATCACCCCAGTGTTTCCAGCAACCATCCATCCATCCACACACGTATTTTTTGACTCGACCATTAGCACACCTCATATAGCAAATCAATACCTCACTGACTTTTTTAATTAATTAAATTAATTAAGTGAGCCGGTGGTGAAATGTAATAAACACATGCGATGGCTGAGGTGCCCCTGAGGAGAGGTTTGGGAATTAAAGTGGTGTTTATCTCGCCATTCAACTCGATATCAATAACTTTTTGGACAACAGAAGAAATTGTTGCTGGTTTTATTTTGTTGCTCTTTATTTGTATATGTTTTAATGCTAAATTGTGTTTTTTTTTTGTTCTGAGTAACAGTGCACTTACTATCCGGATAAATAACTTTAAACATTTTGTTTGATTGCCTAAGACTTTTGCATTGTAGTGCACATCACATCAAACTCTGAAGCTAAAATAAATGGGGGGTGGCGGGGTGGGGGGGGCTGATAAATGCCAACCTGGGAAAGTCTAGCCGGATGCCTTTGTGTCTATAAAATGTGCTGGCCCCCCGCCCCACAGACCCTCCCGCCCTGTCGCCCCAGACTGGGGGCACAAAGAGGCGGTGCCCCCCCAAATGCACGTGTGCTCCACCCTGCCTGACACCAAGAAGCAGAGTGCAGCCCCTGGGTCTGTCTGGCAAGACACAGCACACACAGGCTGGAGTGTGGGAGCAGGCCGAGGGGCTGGGTGCATATCAGAGCCCTCCACCCCTTAGCTGAGAGCAGCCTCCCTGCAAGGGCCCATATAAAGAAATGAAGACGGCTTTGACATGAATTAAATCGAACCACAATGGGGTTCGCCGTTTGTTATGACTGCAAAGAAGCTTCTGTGTCTCGTTTATATTCCTGTGTTGGAATTCCCACTATGGGATTCTGAGTCAAACACCAGTGGGGGGAGGGGGAAACTGTATCCACAATGAGTAACATGATGGATTTGGATAGTTACTCTGCATTCTCTAAGTAGCTTTACACACACCTGACTCAGTTTTACAGTACAGGGTTGTGGTGGGGAAAAAAATATATATATTATGTGCCTGAACTTGATGCGAGGAATTTGAAAATGACACACTCATGTAAAGAAAATGCTGATACCACGGAATGGAATATTTTAATCCTCATATATGCTCATCACGTTTCCCTTTTTAATGTCTTGCATATTAAAGGAAATCCCTTCAAGTGACAAAAGCTGAATAGTTGGAGATTTCAGTGGTGAGATGAGCACAGAACACACAGAAGACACAGAACATGAGGCATTGCCCAAAGCACAGAACACACAGAACATGAGGCATTGCCCAAAGCACAGAAGACACAGAACATGAGGCATTGCCCAAAGCACAGAAGACACAGAACATGAGGCATTGCCCAAAGCACAGAACACACAGAACATGAGGCATTGCCCAAAGCACAGAACACACAGAACATGAGGCATTGCCCAAAGCACAGAACACACAGAACATGAGGCATTGCCCAAAGCACAGAACACACAGAACATGAGGCATTGCCCAAACCACACTGAGCCAACAGCCTGTTCCAGGAAGCACAGGTATTATACAGAGGACTCACTGGGCATGCTCATCTCAGCTAATGGATTTGTTCATTTCAGTTATACTTAGTTTCAACTTTAACACTTTTACTTTAAAATTCACTTTAAAATTCCTCACACAGAAAAAAAAACGAATGTGTATAGTTAAATAACATGAAACATTTAATATAAACTTTCACAGCACTATTTTAATGTCATAGTGCTTGAAGCCTGAGAAATTAAACTGTATTATGGGATTAGAGAGACAGCAGTGTGTTGAATGAGGTGTAGATTAGACTTGACAGAAACAGAGAAAAGGCAGTCAGAAACTGTCTGGTTCATCACTATGCTATAGCTGTAGAAAGACTAGATGCTCATTTGATGGAGCCACAGACTGCATGCATGGCAGAACTTCACTCCATAACTAAGGACATCCATCCATCCTGTAATATAAATAAAGCTGTTCCAAGCTGCACAAAGGATACATGTTTACATGATAAACCTTCACCACTCTGTACTGATTACACATCAAGTCAGGCAACAACTAAGTAATACTGAAGTGAAATGATACGATATTAAGTACAGAAGCTCAGTGTCATTCATTAAATAAAAAATGTCACATATCTACAGTCTCCTCCTGAATGTATACAATTTATTTTTAACATGTGAATTCGTGAATTTAAAATCAAGTTTTTCGGTTGAGGTAGCAAGGAAACTTGCATACTTCTAATTTCCCAAATGTACCCAGATTTCTTGTGTTTTCATTTGACGGCAGCCTATTACATACTGAGCCTTTACCACAATTAGTCTGACTATAGATTGGCCCACCAACAGTATTCATGATTCACACCCAAACCATCACCATTTTGACATCCAAACTTTTGTTTCACAGTACAGTGGAACAACACCACACATCCCGCCGTTAAACTCCTAGACTGACAGCTAGATTGGAAAACTGAATGATCTCCTGCTTTTGTTACTTGGCATTCAACGTCTATCACATTCATAAGTATCACAGTTAATTTATTTGTTTTTAAAATGAATTTTGAAAAGCCTATATGCATATATATCCTAATCAGCCAATTAAACAGTTTTTAAATAAAACACACATTTACGCAATGTTTTTTATTAAAATGTTCGCAATTAGCATTAAAAAAATAAACAGTCTATTCACGTATATTAACTGACTACAGATATATGCTTCCCCAAATATGCAGCTACTGGGAAAGGTGGCGTTTCAGGCTGACAGTGCGAATCGTGAGTTTTTGCAAAAGATAAAACCTTCTTATTTAAAGTACCTCAACGGCCTGTTTTCCAGGTTTGACCATTTTGCAGACTGTGTTTGAAAAATGGAAGCAGGACGACCCCCCATCTAAAGTCACTTTGCAGCATTTTTCTCCTAGAGCCACTTCAAGTTACAGGAATCAGAAAAATACACTTAATTTCCATGATTCATACCTTCAGAGACTCTGGACTGCCTTATGGTACAGAAAATAAAGGAGTGGATAGATTTCCTTTTATAGATTGCAAGAAGGAGAAGAAGATGAATAATAATAATAATAATAATAATAATAATAATGTGTTGTCTTTTCAATAGAAAATAATCTAATTCACAGCTACAGCTGCACATCAGACCAACATGAGCTGAATATTTATTCATAAATTGCCCTTGAACTTGGTTGCAGCGCTGACCTCCATTGATCCATCCTCTACACTGCTTGTTCACTGCATGGCCATGTTGAGCCTGGAGTTTATCCCAGGAAGCAGAGGACACCGGGAAGGGACACACCCTGGATGGGATGCCAGTTCATCGCTAGGCACATACAGTCACACACTATAGGCAATTCAGAGACACCAGTTCACCAAACTGTATAGTTCTGGAAGGTGGGAAGAAGCCAGAATACAAAGATGAACATGGGAAGAGCACACAAACTCCTTCTGCATTATAATTAACGAATACGCTGAATTAAGCTTATTACAATTTGAATTCATATCTTTTTTAGTACAATAAGTGATTTCCCTCCCACAACAGTAAATACAAGCGTCTTGCATCTTCACATCATCAGTATTGTATGACCCTCACTGTAATGAAATTGTTGCTAATCAAGCTCTTGGCAATGCAACTACTCAGCTTTGTTTATATAGATAAGGTCAGACTTAACCAGGGTTCCCAGCCTATTGTTCTGGTGTCCAGATGACCCCTGAAACTGTAGTGCAGGTGAGCAGATTCACATGCACACACCGATAATATTCCTGTCCTCTTTCACTCATAAGGGTGTGTGGACAACATGCACTTTTTACACAACATATTTATCCATATGGTCAATGAATATTCATAGTGCAATAGGCTTTAAAAAAAATATTATGTCATACCTGGAATGGCATTCCCTGGTTTAAACAGGTGGATTCTGTTTATATTTATAATCAATAATTTCAGAATTAAACATTCATCAACTTTCATTTGCATACTGTAAACACATGTGCTTATGTTCTCTGATGTCAAATTTGCAGTTTGTACTTTTAATTACATTGAACATTTACATTATCACTGATTTATTTAACAAGGTACTACTAATACATTCATTTGTGTGTAATGAGAGGTGCAAGATTGGATGTAAAGGGGAAAACGGTAAGTCGGGTAAAGAGAATACATCGACTGGAATCTGGGTTAATTATGACTAAGCAACGTTTTTCACTCCCTTCACGCTGTGCGAGTACTGTGAACGCGCATCGAGAAGATGCGCCCTCTGCTGGAAAACTAACATAATACAGTACGAAATATGTTCAGGGAGTTTTGGCTGCCTGGTAAGAGAACACATAAAGCATGGCATTTTCAAGTCTAACATTTGTTCCTGTCGTTATGTAATAATGTGCCTTATTGCAATGGAAAGCATGAGGTCTGAAACTTCCAGAAAAAAAAGAAAACGTTTAAAGCATTAAAGCACGGAAATACAGGCTCCTTTAAGAAATGGTCTTTGTATCAGTTTTAGCGTTCTGTTAATTCTATATTCTTGCATGAAAATTACATTTAACATTAAACTTTAAAAATCTAATCTAAGCGATATGTTCCAAGACTGATCCAAAATACTTAGGCCTTACTATAATTCGATGTTATAATCGATTGCTGATAAATGAACTCATTTACCGTGCATTGAAATACAACACAACATATTCCAATGCGAAGCTATACAACCATAACATATTTGTTTAGCAATTAAATTGTTTTTTTTAAAAATCGCATATCAAAATGGCTTATTTCAGGGACTGAAATACGCGCAACGCATTTAATAGTCGAACTTGCTTTATACGTTTTTATACAAACGCACACATATACACGCAGTCAACAAACGTATCATTTTAAGACGTAATCGAATAAATTGCAGTGTGGTTCTTGCCACGCGGAGCACATCATCAGCAGAGTAGGTGACCATGGTGGCTGATCCTAAGGACACCACAAATTGATAGAATCCCAAATTTTCTGCCAGCTATAAAGTTGCTTTGTTTTTTATAGTTCGGCTAACAGTAGAGACACAGTGATTGGTTACGGTCAATACAGCAAATTCGATCCAATTACAGTCGAATAATGTAAAAAGAGCACAGTGTCCTGGTGCCGCCTTCGCGGTTGGTGCTTGTGCCAAAACTTCGTGGGCTTGAAACAGCGTCGTTATTTAGGCAGTAATTAATGACAAAAAATAGCGGGAGGTAAGATGAATGGGTCAGAGACAAGGAGACACGTCGACAGTATTTTTCGGTGTAGTTAGTCAAAGCCAACAACATACTCCAGAACATAAGGACGGCTTTCAGCTGAAAAGGCAAATAATGCCCAATTTAAACGCAAAACACACACAAAAAACCTACATCACCTTAAATTATTATCAATGCCCTCCCAAAACAATTATGAATTACTATTGCATTTTAATGTGGTAAAGAATTTCCTGTCAAAACTTTAGTTGCTACTGGAAAAAGACTAAATACAATTAAAATAATTTCTATGACCAACTAAACTGCAGCTCGGGGTAAATATATACAATTTCTAACGTTTGCATGACCTCTACTGAAAATTCATCTTTCAAGTAAAATTCAAATATCGTTGAAAGGCAGACTATTGCAATAAGAGAACCGTATTGTTTTTATCGAGTTTTGTGTATTGTGTAAATCTAAAGCTTGGTTATTGGATATTCCTTCATTTTTCATATTTATGTTTTACTCATATTCAACCTTTAAGTGATGTTTATGTTTTTATCAACATGAACGATTAACTTCTAACACTAATAATTAAGAAGCTATAATAATTAGTAGTGCGCTTGGACTAAGCAACGTAACACATTTTATATGATATACGAATGACGTAATATCGTTATTATTAGGAATTGTCTATAGTTGATGACAACTCCTGCCGATCATACGCTATAAGCAACATTTCTCCAGAAGGTTCTGTCTGGGTCCTCATGTTTTGCCATGGCAGGTTCAAATGGTATAATACCAGACACGAACAGTAACATTGTCGGCAATGAAATTATTTTGTAATCAACATATTTTACAACAGAATTTCCGTTTTTCGACAACAAACTCTACTACTGACAGAAATTCATCAAGTTACGTGACGTCAGAATGCACACCACCTGGAGGGATAATCCAAAGGACTGGAATGTATTTTAAAAAATGTAAAAAATCGATTACAAACAATACGGAATTACTAAATGACCGTAACACACTTTAGGCACGGTTTTAAATACTGATACATCTGCGCAATTATACAACGAATGATTTTGGCTCAAATATCATGATCGCCTCCACACACAAAATCGTGAAACGAACAAAATAGAAGTATTTAGTTAAAACTGGTAGAAATTCTTACACGTTTTTACTAAGAACATATTTCAACAACGTAGCGGCTGAAACAATTATCTGCTCAATTTTGGTCGTGGGGTTATATCTGGGACAGAATACTAACTGACAATAATAAATAATAACAACTGAAAAACATCGCAACTAACTAAATATAGATAGTCCATCAATATAGTTATTATTTCCGAATTGTAAATGTAATTGCAATGTATTTTGCGGCTTCCATTTTGTCAGGTTTACGTAACAGCAACCCTAGTGGAAATTCTAGGTTAAAACAGTTGAATTACCAATCGGTTTCGAAGGATACAGTAAAAAGCTAGAGGCACAGCTTAAGTAATATTTTTATTCTAAAGCATTAGACCAGATTAGCTGTCCAACCTCAAGGTTACTTGAAATCATTAGCAAATACTCCTGCAATTTTCTTTTGAATTCAACCTGTAATCCACATGTGGGGTAACGTGACACGAGTGCAAGATATAGGAACAAGTTCACGCAACGCTGAAATAATTAATTTGCACAGAAATGAGACGCACGTAAGTTACGGTCGTGTCGGCGTCAATGTATAAATAGTTTATAGGTAGGAGGTCAAAAAGGCAAACGATGATGCCACCGCAAAGATGCATGATGTGGGTGGGACTCTAATGCAGTTCGTCAGTAGAAGCTCTTCTAATAAAATATGTTCCCGCGAGGTATGGCTTATGAAAAAGACGAGCGACTGACAGATAAACTATGGCTAATTGGCATGGAATCGTGGGAAGTCGTAAACAAACTTCTGCCTTTTCTACTGTGTTTTTCTTCTCACCCCATTCAGATGAAGAGGCGCTTGAGTGGAAAAGCAAACTGGTGTGACAGAAGACCTGAATAAGCAATACGTCAAACGATCAGTTTGTTTCCATTCACATTGCCAAATAATGTTTAGTGAATTTCACTACAAATCGCAACGTATTCGACATTGCTCCTATCCGAAATATTTTAAATCACCTGTCACTGAGGTCTATCAACTCAGTTTGGTTTATATAACATTATAAATGTTTGATTTTATCATTTTATCAAAATATTAAACCTCATTAGATGAGCAGTCGGGTTCAAAATTACACATTGAATCTATAACAATCTATAATAAAAGTGTTTTTCATAAACCTGATTCCACTTTTTGCTAAATAGCTAAAATCAGATTAATGATGTTACTAAACACACATAGCAGCCTGAGAGATGAATGGCCAATTAAGAATTATACAGATGACAGGATTTGTTGAGTAGTGGTTTTGTGAGGTACACAACTTTGTTTTGACGTGCCGTTGATCGGTTTCTGTTTTCAGCAGAGGGAATGTGTCTTGTATTGTCATTTACCATCGAAGATTCATTAGGGTTTTTCCCTTGCCTTTCTAGAAAAATAGGTTATTGTATTAAAAATGCTGTCAGGCTCACAGTTACAGTGCCTATATATTCCTGGTGGGTTTTTCCATGCACCTCCCAGCAACCTGGAGTACGACACTGGACGCATGGGATCAAGGTGGTATTAGTTAACCAGGAATAAAACTGCATAAATGCATGTCGTGGGTTTTGTGGGCGGATGGTGATGGCCAGCTGTTCAATAAAGCCACGTTAATGGATTAATGAGTGCGAGCAAGTAGGGTCTAACAAACATATGAGTATGATAAATGATAACAGTTTTTTTTCTGAAAGGTTTATGAAAGGGCATCTAAATTGAGCATGAATGGGCATTATTTCAGAGATGCCACTGTAACAAAGCGGAACTTCATAAGAAAAAAAACGACATCTGCCAGTTACCAATACATACCAGGCTAAAATTACTCCAGAAACAAGCAGATTGCCTTGCCATTACCGAGGAAGTGAGGAAATGCGGCATGAATGAGGGTTATCCAAGAAACAGCCTAAGGGCTTCTCCCGTCGTGCTGTTCAAAGGATCTGTCGGTCCATTGGTGTTACCCAAAGGCCTCGATTACACTGAAGTCAAACGACTGCACCAATCAGACAGCACTGGATTATGAGTTCATGTAAGCAGTTCATTCTTCCAGGAATAACTGAATAGATTCTGTAATTTCAAAGTGGAAGGTAAAAAGCATCGGTCTAACTAGACTTTGGTTACACCAGAACCCTTTTCCAAAGCACTTCTTCATAAACACTGACCCGGAGAATGGGAGAGGTGGGCTGGTTTGGTTGAATGCGAATGAGTACAGTATATACAGTATCTAGCCATTGACGCATTATTTGTAAGCATTTTTTGTTTGTGTATATAACATGTAGAAAGACTAGTTAAGAGGGATTCATTTATCTAAGTTATACAAGGTAACAATGTAATGCTCGGTGTGAATTTTTATAGATATTCAGGAAACAAACAAATTATCTTAAGTACAAAAGCAGAAATATTACAGATGCAAAAATGTTTGACGAGTTGTTACTTTTCAAGCAAGAATTAATATAGCCTATTTCAACTTAAATTGCCCATTTACTTTCAAACAAATATGTAACTAGTGGTAACATTAAAAAAAAATCAGACCCACGACATTACACATTTCACCAAGTAGAAACGTTACCCTACTGAACTACAGACCCGACTACACAATTCTAGACACTAATCAAGCTCTTCCTACAACTCACTCTCTCTCTCACTCACTCACAGTGAGCTCCATTACATGTAAGCACACAATTATGTGCATTCTAATTTACTAATAAATATTTGACAGATTCTTCTTTATATGTGGGCACATCATTCAATGTGCATATTTAATGCAAAAATACACAACACAGAAAGCAATATAAAACGACTCTAGTGGCCGACATGGCAATTAAATATATAAATGTCAAAGACTGAGAGAGAATAGCATCCATCAATGCTATTATCCTTTTAAATGATAATCGCGTGGACCAAAATTAATCTTAATAATATCAATAACACCAAGGCACAAAATCAGCCATCCTCAATAAAAACAATTTCTGTCTCAGAGCACCAAACACCAATGAAAAATAGAGCATCTCAAACAAACAGCGGAGGAATCAATATATTTATCATAAGACCCATGTAACTGTCAGGGCCTCAATGACATCATTGTTCCCTGGCAAATTTTAACTGGTGCATATCTAAAAACTTTTCTGTAATTTTATGTATATATTTCTATTTTACATGTAGTGTTATAACCAAACTCATCACAATCTAATCAACTGATGCCTATTAGAACAGTAAGAATATATTACGGATTTTTTCCAGACGTTTCCATATTCTTCCAACCTGCAGCGCTTGGCAGATTATAATAATAGACTCGTCTATCAGCTGCTCCCGCCTGGGGAGTTAATTGCCGGTATGCGATGGGGACCTTTGGTTACACGCAGACTGGGAGACTTGGGCATCATTAGATCAGTAGATGTTGACTTTGCCCCACCTGCTCTTCAGAAGCTGTTCTCCTGCGGCGAGGGATTTCTCTCTCCTCTGCCATTCCACAGGGAGGTTTTGAGAAGGTTAACTGTACCATTTCACACACTGTCAATAACGTCTCTTCACTGAATTAGCATCGATTCTCAGCAGTTACGTTTTACGGTAGCTGAAATATGTAGCTGAATAAGTGGGAATTCGAACAGGTATAATAATGCATGCATTAAAGTTAATCTGGAAGAGTAAACCATGGTATACTCCTCGACGTTTACCATAACACACTTACCATTCATCTTATTGCATTAAGCAAATGCAAATATAGCGCAGGCAACACGCCCATGATATGAGTTAAAATAGGCACAGGTCAGATGTCTTCCGACTTAAATGACGTCATCAGATAAGCAGTATCTTTCATGTTTAGTGCATCAGTTTAAAGATCTAGGAAATGAAAATAGATGATTTTTGTCAAGTTACTGTACCCTATTATGCCAAAACAAATCATCAAAATATAAATACATTCATGTTTAGTGACATTTGTCTTGTTGTTGATGATGACAATGATGGTTATTACTGATATTAGCATTTCTATTACCACCTTATACTCAAGCTAACAGACCTAAAATGGAGAGTGGAGAAATATTTCATATAGACCATAAAAAATAATACCTAACTTAGGTTAATGTCAGACACACATTTTGTTAAAGTGCACAGTTAGAAGAAGCCAGAGAAATATTGGCTTTATCTCTTTGGAGAGACACACCAAAGAAGGAACTACCAGAGGACTATATCAGAGAAAAGCAGGACTCAGAACTGTCCTATTAGCCTAATGCTGCAGAGGGTTTTTCTTTACGTTTTAATGCTTAAGTGTGAAGTATTACAGGGGCCCCCAAATGGCACATCACCAGCGTATTTAATTTATTAGAAGATGCACAGTGAGAGGGTGCCACAAACACTTTGCCTTTCCAACAAAGGTTTTGCCTTTCCAAAGGTTGATGGCGTGTAAGCAAATATTATCCCCGACCAAGTGGCTGCGTCGCTCCTTCCTCTAGCCCCCTGCTTCCTGGCTCTAATGGACGCCTCTGTGTGCCGTCTCTGTGGCCTCACATCCCGTCCCGAGCGAAAGACCCCGGCCTTAATGTGCCCATTGATTGTGAAGAATGGGGGCTTTGTGGAGCGGGGCTTGAGTGGGTGCCCATTCACTGGCACACAGGCCCTCACACGCAGTGCCCGCCTCAGAACCGGGTGCCAGGAACGGAGATCCAGCGAGGCGGCTTTTCTCGCCCCTGTGGGGAAGTGACAGGGAGGGAGCGCCGCTGCGCCAGCGAGCGACTCCTCAGCATTCAAGAAGAGCGCCGTAATAATGGGGGGCTTTGTGGAGTAACATTTAGGGTCCTGGAAAACTGGACCCCAGCCGTTTAATTTTGACAGTTGCGCATTTAGTAATTCTTTTTCAAATTGATAGACTGGATTAAATCCCGGCTATTAAAGTTGCGTGGTGTTGTTATTTACCCCAATTTAGGTGCTCGAACCCCAAAAACAAGCCAAAAAGCCACGATGAATCATTCAAAACTTAGATTATATATTTTTCTTTTTTTCATTATAAAATCAAGTGCCCGAAAATTACCTCAAGGGACCAGTCAGCGTGTAATTGCGGCTTGTTAAGCAAAGATAAATTATAAAATGAGCCTAAAGCTAAAATGGCGTTATGATGGTCAGGATGTTTCATTATTCATAGGCGTTACCATTAAGGTGAAGTTCAGGTGCCTTACCGTTTTTAGAGTGCTTGATTTTTTTGGTAGGGCATTCTTTATCAAAGAACCTTATTCTGGAACTGAACATTATTTTCTTCAGGAAAATATATAGAAAATTGAATTCGAGTATATTTTTTTAATTACGGAAGCGTTAACGCAGGAAACCTACGCTAAAAGGCATCAATGAACGAACTATAGCGTTGTTTTAGGCTGCTTTAGATTATACAGCACCACCTATTGGAATGTTTGTGTATCAACATCGAATAAAACGTGGATTGTTTTTGTGCTTTTTCCTTCCTCACTCCTTTCCGAATGTCACACTGTCAAATTAATTGAATTGCAGTTTAGTGTATAAATATTATAGAGTTTGAATTCCACCCGAAATTCAGACGGAAATCAGGAATATTACGTGCGCGGTGTCTCGGGAGGAGCGCAAACAGGAATTAGTACCGTATTTTTCCCAGGTCACATATATTTCATACGCCGTTCCCACTTCCTCGACCTCTTAATTAACATTCAGTGTTGGCCCTGCTCCTCGTTGCTTTCACTTTTTCTGAAAGACAAAAGTGGATTGTGTGGGAACCTCTTGTTTTAATTGTGCCATCGCAGGAAGTAAGGTCTCACTGTGTGTGTGTGTGTGTGTCCTAAAACAAAAAGGGTGGCTGTGCTGGGGGGAGCTGGGAAAGGGAGGTGGGGCCCTAGTGTGCCTATGCAAAAAAAGTGTTGTTGCTACTTGCTTTCATGCAAATTGGCATCCAAGAAAAGGTCTCTGGTCCACAAAGGCTATTTGTACTTAGTGAGCAGAAGAGAATGACGGAGGTTGGGAAGGGGGTTATGGGGAACAGACACAGACAGAATTCCCATCAGAGATTTAGGTGCCATCATGTTGCATTTAACGATTTGCATTTTTTCTCTCTTTTTTTTTGCCCCTGGCCCGACTATTCATTAATTATAAGAGCCCTGATTTGTTACTTGCTCATTATGCCATATGCATTTCTGCTAAGTCAGCTGTATCTACTCTCTCCACCAGACTTATTTCCTTGTGATTTGTCTTAGTGTTTCATGTTATGGAATCTACTGCAAGCTGTTGAATAAATGTGGCTTAAGAGCTAAGAGGAGCCTTGCTGGACTTCTGGTTTAAGGACAAATCAATGATTCGCATTGATCACATATACAGTTGTTTGAGAGCTGCTGTGCACAGCCACCTCCCTGTTAATCTAATAAAGAATAAAACATGGTAACAAGCAGGGATGTATAACTGGGGCATTAAGGCTGTATGAGTTATATTCCCTGTATCTGTAGGGAATATTTAATTCATTTAACTTGTACTGTTTCAATAAGCAGTTTATGCAGAATAAAAATCAATTAACTGATAAAATTAACAGATTACACAATTAATAGATTATTCATAGATAATAGTAATGAATCAATCGAAGACTGATTATTAGATTGATTTTGGTATGACAAACTATGGATCATTAACAATTAACAACTAACAACAATAGGGGAATGTATATTTGCATAACATATAAAAATATTCCCCTAAAAGTAAACTCCATCTTTAGGGCGTCTTTGTAAGGTGGGACTCATCGTTGTTACTGTAAATAGACCAAAGTTTAGTCAAACATCAACTGAGAGATATCAAAGCATTCTGGGTAGTTCTGTTTGCTTAGGTCTGTTAAACTGATGTGAATCGACTGCATTGTAGTGAACTTCTTTAACTTCTAAAACATCTGACTGACTGCTCTGAATAGAGTTTTGCTCTTTGGAGATAAGCACTGAATTACTGGTAATATTAAATATATTTTGTGGGGGAAAAAAACACTGCTTAGTACATGTGTAACATAGATTGGTGTACACGTCACATACATGAATACACGTCACATACATGAATACACGTCACATACATGAATGCATTATAAATGACCTTTCCGTCACCGTTTATATTTTTCATTTCTCACACATTGGAGGTGAGTTTGTCAGGAAGTTGCAAAGAACTGAGCAAAGGGTCTGTCCACTGGGATTGTCAGTTAAGGAAGTTCCATTTACTCCTCTGTGGGCAGATGGACCATGGTTCATTTGAATGGAGAACATAATGAATAGTTCATGCAACCTGTTCCCCCTTGACCTTCATGACCTGAGGTCAAACTGCCTTCAAGGCTTCCTGCTTAGAAACATGCAACAATTGTCTTGTGTGGAAACACTCATAAGCCCCCCCCCCCCCCCCCCCGACTGTTTTGCTCATGGTTTGCCCTGAAATTGTCTCTATATATACAACATGTTAATGATGGCATCAATGCAGGTGGCCTCTGTTTTTAGAAAACTATTCTGAAAAAATCTAATACCATCAACTGTCCATTTCTTTCGTTGTTGTTTCCAAGATGAAACCACCAATGACCTAAAGTCAGGCTTCCTCAACACGTTACGATACTGGGAACCAAAACTCACAGAGTCCTACTGTATTCCAATGAAGAACTTTCAGTAAATACCAAAAACTCAGTCCACAGAAATTTTCTCGAAAATGTTTTGGAAATTTGATCTTCAATTGACCGGTAGTAGCACATCTGATTCTGGCTCAGTCCTCCCTGCCTTTATCTGGGAAACAGTTGAAGAACCTAAGAACGTTTCCCTGTACCTTAATAAAGTAACTAACAGCCTCCACCATGATGTATGTATTTTCTCACACCCAGCAAAAACGACATGCCTACCCACTTGGTTCCTAGTGCACAGCTAATCTACACCCATCCACCTTCCATCCATCTTTACACCATCTTTACACCATCTGAAAACAGTTCCATGTTTTGTGCCTGAACATTGCCAGGTAAATCAATCCTCTATAAATCTGATCATTTACAAGCACACATGACACATCCACGCACGACTCTCACACATAACCCACACCACACCACACGTACCGTTTATCACATCCTTCTTTAGGCGTACACATCCCTAGTTACGCATACAACTATTGATTTCAGGGATGTGGGACAATGGGGGGTGCTGGCTATGTTTGGGTTATATTACGGTAATACCGTGGTATTTTTGTTTGAAAATACCTCAACCGCGTGCTGGATTTGCAGGACACTTCAGGGAGGGCATTTGTATCTTTGCACATATATACAGTATATCAGCTATTTTGTATATATGGTTCACATATTATATATCTTGTCTTGTGTTTTTGCTTGCACTGCCTAGGAAGTTGCTAACTCAGTTTTATTGTGCTGTCAAGTTCAATGGCAATAAAGAATTAAATTCTTGAATTGAATCTTGTATGTAACGTGAAAATGTCATCGTGTTACGCGATCAGGGGTGCTGTGGGGGGGGGGGGGGAATTAGGAGTATTCCAAGGGCCCCTACATTTTTTTTAAATAACCGGATTGGTCTGGACTGGGGGGCCTGATATGATGTGCTTTCATGGGGCCCAAAATCTTTAGCAACGCTCCTGCACGTGATTACTGACCTGTGTTAGCCAGGCTCCTTTCAGGCTGACAGAGGAGTGTGTGTAGCCAGCAGTGGAGGCCCTGTCAAAGCTAATCTTTAATCTTATTACAACTGACCCACAGGAGAGAGGAGGGCTGCTCTATGCCAGGAACCAGTGACCCCCCAGGGAGCAGACTCTCGGCCCTCTTCTTTGATTTTATGAATAAGACAGGAGGATTCTTTATTTGATACTTATCTCGTGTGACAAATTTAATCGCATGTGACTGTAAAATGTTCAGTCTGACTGTGCAGATAGAAAAAAAAAATGATATCACAAAGAGTCAACATATGTTTCTTAGATTTACTTTGATCATATCCATGTCTGAAAATAATAATAAAAAATGTATTTAAATCCCTTTATTTGAAATCTCTTATTTATGATTTCGTAATGATTGGATATGTATGTCAGGTAAGCTGTGGATATTTGCAGTTTGGGTAAGTAGACAAAGTTAATATGCATAATATGCAGCCATATATGAAAATTATGCAAAATTTGTGAACCTGTCAAAAGCGGTATCAGTACATTTCAGTACATACGTAAAATTTCATATTTTATCAGGCTACTGGAATTAGATAAAACTGCTTAATGATTAAGTTGAATCAGCCTAGACAAAGCAAAACAACATGTAAATTTGTCATATTTGTGTTTTTAAATAGCATGCATATAAAACGAACTTTGATAGGTGAGTAAAATATTACAAATTCACAATTTATTTAAAGTTCCAGAAGGAAAATAAGATTTTTGGTTTTTATTTTTTTTTTCATGTTTATTAAACCTATTTCCATGACTGCCGAACACTTTTGGCATATTATCATATTAAGAAAAAGGAAAAAAAAAACAACCTCTATGCACGACAGTATAAGTGCAAGGCGGATCGTCACCAAAAAGCCACTTTTTAAAAAGGAGCACCTTGACATTGAGACGCCATCTGGTGGTTATATTTAATAATAAAAGTATTGTTTCTTATCCTTGATATTTATTTATTCTTAGGAACATATTGGTAGTATAACCAGTATTATATATATGTATTTATATGAAGGATGTAGAGAAATATGTATATTTGATTATCTAAAACATGAATAAATGCAAATGCTATTACATCTCCAGCACCACAAAAATATCAGCGTTAAATCTGGTCAGACAATGGCAAAAACAGACCATACAAATAATTCCACATAAAAAACTAAATCTAGCATGACTTTTAAAAACTATGTACAGACATACATAGACATACACACAGGAAATTCACGCAGTTGAGTAGTAGGCCCACTGACAGAAGATCTTAGCAGGGGAAGACCAGATCTGAGCTGCTGTAAACGTTTCGGCAAAGAATAAGATGGGTGAACTAGGGGTGACCTGTTGTGATGCTCAGCCATTGAGTGGACTGACCACGTCCCCCTGCTGCACCTGAGCCAGTTCCTGGTGGGATTCCTCATCTCCTGGCACCTGGACGACAGAGAAGGTCAAAAAACATAAAATATTCAACTCCCACTCCTAAAATTACAATTCATAAGTTTTGTTAGCTACGTATAATAATACATCACAATTACCCATATGTAAACAACAACAACAACAAAACAACAACAATAATAATCAGTTTAAGAAATGCTTCTATGGATTAATGATAATAATAATTCAATGTATATCTATATTTCTCTCCAAAATGAGTTTGGTGGCCTTTGTAAACCTGCCACCAAGTGGACTAATTGTGTATTGCAGATCAGCTCATAAAGCTTCAAACAATTTTGCTTGTGGTTTTATTAAAGCTTTTAAGCAGTTGATTGAATTGGTGGTTTTCTCTTGCATCTAGATGTTGACGTAAGGTGATCGACACTTTGGTTTAGAGTATCGATAACTCGTGTTTTTTTTTCGTTTGAGTAAATTATGCCATCTAGGCCAAAATAACGTTTTATGTTAAGATATTATTCCAGCCACAGGAAACACATGGAATAAAAAATACCTCCCAGTAGATGTTGTCTTCAAAGCATATGGTGTCAGGAGGTGACCCAAGACAGGGCAACTTCAGAATGAAACCTACGGGCAAAATAAGCTTCTTCTTCATGATATGCACACATAGTCACGTACAGTATGCTCAAGGTTAAAGGACTGTATACAAGACATAAATGAAATAGCGCCATCGCATGGTCACACACTATACAGTAACTTGCTCTCTTCCTACTTTATGTTTCCTTAAGGGTCTTTACACATGCAACTTGCTCTGTTATTGTATATGGCCACCACTTCTAAACATTAGGCATAATGTTACCACAAACCCATGCATTCCTCTACTTTTTTGCTACTCATCCCGATATTGCACTGTTTTGTCCTGCACTGTCTTGTACTGCTGTTTGTCCCCTCCCCAACGGCTTACCCTGAAACTGTAGCATGAGTTTCACTGAATTCCTCAGAGCACGTGTCAGTAAAACTCGAAAACGTCAACTTATTACGGCTGAGCTCATTAGAACAGATTCAAATGAATGGCGATCTGACTGGAAGTGAGCACGTCGGTGCCGCTCTCTGACTTACCCACGATCACCCCTCCCACGCCTGCGAAGCCCAGCGTAACTGCCAGGGAGATGGCCTGTCGCACACCTTGCCCAGAGGGTGTGAAGGTACCTTCTGCGATGTTAGGGAACACGTCCTTCATTCTGTGGAAACGGCAGACTGTCAAGTGAGCTGTGATTCCCACAAACCAACAGTCCAAAAGGCAGCATTGGTGTGTTCCGAACCGTACATTTTCATACATTATCTGAGGTCCAGTGTTTCAGGAGGCTCTCTATACCCACTGGGGTATGTTACATGGTAATGTGCAGTGTGAAACAATGCAGTCACATGAGCCAATGAGATGCCTAGGAAGTCTGCACTCTTACCCATCACCGTAGACATTCGTAGATGCCACAGAGGCAGTGATTGCCCCCACAATGGCTCCCAGGATGCCTGGCATGCCGTGGAGGTTGTGAACTCCGCAGGTGTCCTGAATGCGCAGCTTCTCCTCCAATATGGGCTGAATAAGATGCGAGAGCAGAAACAGCCACTTGAGTCCATGATAAAAGGTCTCCTGACTGTAGGAGTCACTTTATTTTGGCCAAGCAGCGTAAGTGCAGGGGCAGAAATAGCTGGAGAATAAATCTAGCAGAGTAAAGAACTGCTTCGACTGAAACATAAAATCCCAGTCACCCTGAATGTGCTGATTCTAAAGGTCAGGAAAGTTAATCATTAAGACTGAAGTTGATTAATATGCGTGAAGTTACAGATGTCACTCCACCTGAAGACATAGGACTAGATTTGTCTGCACGCTCCTGAAGCGATGTACACGTATTTAGAAGTTCAGGCTTCCTCTTTACCGTCAGAAACTTGAAGCCCAGGGTGGAAATGGTTCCAGCCAGGAAGCCCACAATCATAGAGCCGAAAGGCGTCAGCATCATCTCGCCGGCGGTGCCCACGGCCACGCCTCCCGCGAGTGCTGCATTCTGGATGTGAACCTGGCAGGGGAAGCGGCGGTTCATTTCAGAGTGAACATTTACAACAGTGTTTATGGTAATGGTGCCAATTACAGTTAGGATGGTGATTTTTATGTTCATTTGACCCCATGGAAATGCTATTACTGATATATATGCTGTTTCTGACAAGCAACTCGGGAAGTAAAAAAGTATATGGTAAACAATAACCACTACTGTTTCTGACTTAGCCAAGGAAGGACGGCAAACATGCACAGTCCCTTTGACAAATTAGCATGAATTTTGGATGATGATTTATTTGCTTAATCATAATTACTGTGAAAGAAATACATCATATGCAGTGTTCAGGAATCACTAGTTCCATGTAATGGCGTTACATGATTACAAAATAAATGTAATCGCAATCCTTTACAGTTACTGAGAATAAAATATGTAATATGTAATAGTAATTATAGTTACTAATCAAAATATGGTGATGACAAAGGGGTTACATCCAAATAAATAGTTTTTGGTAAAAAGCTTATATGTAGAATACTGTATAAGATTCATTTTGTTGCAATGGATCCTTTCATCATGCAGAAATGCCTTTTTTGGCGTATTTCCAGATGATGCAGGTCAGAAAAGCCATTTGGACTTTTCAGCTTTCTTGCCCAGTTATAAACATTTGTTAGATGTGTAACCTATTACATTTCAACCATCCCAACCCGGATCCTATGCATAAATTATAAAAACTAGTTTTAATTAATATAAAGACTTGACTAAGCCATTTTTCAGAATCACGTTGTATTTGTGGGACCATTTTCCTCTAAAGGCTCAGATATATGCAACACCAAAAAGCACAACATTTACCAGTAATAGCTGAGACATTGATAATCGATAGTGTTGTTTTTACTCCTGAACCTTATGCCACTGCTCCTCACCATGTCCAGCTTGCCTTCATTGTTGACCAGTGCGGAGATGCCGAAGGTGGCCAGTGTGCACGAGGCCAAGGAGTAGTAGGTGTTCATGGCGGTGCGGTGCTGATCGTCTCCGTGTTCCGTGACGGCCGAATTAAAGCTGGGCCAGAACATCCAGAGGAAGATCGTACCTGTGTGGAGTCAAACACTATTGGTCACTGACCCATGATCTCCACATTTACAGTGCTGTATATTTACATTCAGAGATTATTCAGAGATTAAGATGGATACGCAAAATATGGCCCGTTAAGTAACAGCGATTAGTTGGAATCAAAGAATGCAACTCACCAATCATGGCAAAAAGATCTGAATGGTAAACTGAACCATTTTTGTGCTTGCTCTTGTGCAGCTGGGGGCGATAGAGCACCCGGGCAACAACCAGCCCAAAGTAGGCACCGAATGTGTGGATCGTCATGGAGCCTCCCGCATCTTTTGCCTAGCGAGGAGATCAATGTGTACACAGATTTTTATCCATTCGAATGCTTATCTGTATTCCAATACTTATAAATATCAGTCAACTGAAAGATAGCACAAATGGAATGAAGAAACAGATGTGTATGGCGTCTTTGGAAGGTTTAGTCATTCGATAGAAAAGAAATGCAAGAACTGAGTTTACAGGTCCACTCACCTCCAGGACAGAGAGGATAATGAATTCATTAATGGCAAAGAGTGTTACTTCAAACACAGCCATTATCAGCAGCTGTACTGGACTGGTCTTTCCTAGCACAGCTCCGAAGGAGATCAAGACAGAACCGGTGCAGAAGTCCGCGTTGATCATGCTGCAAGGAAAAAAAAAACATAGCATGTCACCCTAACTTAAAGTGTCTAATCAACTGCGGTCAAAGGTCTCCCGGCAACATTCAAAATATCGAAACTGCATCATGTCTGCAATATATATCCAAGACCTTCCAGTATAGGTGCTGCATGACAGTAGCTTCTAAGGAATATATTTCCTGAGAGGCTGATCAGTAGCAGCAGGCCTGCTGGCAGAGAGATACATGCAGAGCACATGTGTGGATATGCGTGTAATATCTGATACAGTCACATTGATCATTTGTTAATTCTCCCAACCATTATGCAAGGGTACTCATCTATCACTTTACATGTGCAGTACTATGCAAAAGGTTAGGCAGCTCATATTTAAATTGTATAGTCACCCCTGTACCTGCAGTTACCATGCAATATATCCATGTATTTGTTGAACTCACCCACTTGTACACCTTGTTTGGACAATCAATACCTAAATGATAATGTACCGAAAGTGAAAAATATTTACCCTTCATAAAGCTGAAATTTCATAACATGGGGACCTGGGGAGAGTCTCGTACCCAAACCAGTTTCAACAAAATTTTCTTTGTCTGCCTAAAAGTTTTGCACAGTACTGAATCTAATTAGTCATGTGTGTCACTTTTAAATGTGCCAGTGTGTCATTATGGCCCTGAAGCACACGTATCTTGAACACGTGGCTGCCGTCCCGTGTGCGGAGACTTGGCTCGCACCTCTCCACCCCGATGTGAATCTTGCCGTGGTGCATGCCGTGGAGGAAGCCCTGCATGAGCGTGGCCCACTGCAGGGAGAAGGCGGCGATCAGGAAGTTGAAGCCCACGCTGCTGAAGCCGTAGCGCTGCAGGAAGGTCATGAGGAAGCCGAAGCCGATGAAGATCATCACATGCACGTCCTGGAAGCCTAAAGACACACACACACACACACACACATATGAAAATGTATCTTATATATATTTACATTTGTGTGGCACATACCATATTCTTAATATATCGACTGGCAATACCTGAAACAGGACTGGCACACCACTATATCTGGCATTGTTCCATTAACATTATACAACATCCATTCATCTATCCTCTGACTGTCTGTTTTGGTCAAGGTTGTGTGTGTGTGTGTGTGTGTGTGTGTGCGTGTGTGTGTCTATGGGTGTCAGTGTGTGGGGGGAGGGTCTTAACACATCGGACATGATTGCATTGCTGTACGATCTGTCGTTTTCTTTAGGCAGGATGACGGATTTCGGAGAGAGGTACAGTTACCACTATCATTCCGAATCAATTAAGGATGCCCCCCCCCTGGGTCCCTGATAATGAGCTGAGGAGGGGTGCAGTGGGGGACCGATAGCATGGTCCGAAAATATGTGACAAATTGCATCCCATATTGCCTCAAAACAGGACACAACGTTTATTTTACAGCCCATGGTTACTGGTTACTGGTCTCGGTCAAATTTTCCATATTAGCACACCTCTAAGCATGGAACGCTTGACTGGGGGACTTTTATTTAATAATAAAAATGGTTACTTTATTTGACAGCAGTCTTTTTATTTAGTTTTAAGCTTCAAATCCACTGGTCTGTACTCTAGTGAGTCTGGGAGCCAGCAAAATACATAACGAGCTTTCCTCCTTTTTATTTTCTCAATCTATTAATTTTCAATTCTCCAATTAGGTGCGTTTATGGCCTCCCGATAGTAAACAATTTTTCCCAGTATTGTTGCCTGGCAACCGGCCATTGGGACAGCAGGCACTGATTGTGCCAGACATGCTTCAACTGCGCTGTCCCAGATAGTCTGGTTCTTTAGCCCACATTTATGACAGGCCCACACAGTATAATGATGCACTTACGGGATGCTAGCATAACTACTGCTTGGCTATGTCTTGCCTGAATGAAAATCATAGCATGTTATGGGGGATTCTTGAGGAATATATCATACTAGCATGTATTTTCTTAGGATTGGCCAGCATGACATTCTTTCGTGTATCAGCGTAATCTAAACTGTCCCCCACTCGCTTCCCCCACTGCTTCTCTTCTCATCCATGGACCGTAACGGCGAGCACATCCCAAAGCCTTTGTCAGTCACCCAGGGAATTCACATGGTTGTACATTCAGACCCCTCATCCACCCCGAAAGCCTGCATGAACCTGGGCAAAAGCCCACATAGGAATCTCTCTCCATGCCAGCACATATTACAGCAACGAAGAGAGAGTGAGGCGCAGCTGAACTTTCAACACACTGCATTTCAGACACACCCACTATTCGTCTGTCCTGCCCCCTCTTAACGTGGAATGACAGTTAAGGTGGAATTCCACTGTGTCCAGAAGCAGAATCCAGTTATATACTAAATGCATTTTTACTGTAAAAGGGAACTGTTGCGGGTGGGGGGGGGGGTTACAGATTTTACTCCGTTTTCAACAACAGACACTGAAAATTTATGTATTCTTGTGATGTTCACAATCACCTGACAATGATTCCTGCACATTTTCCTGCCTAATTACGGTGTAACTGCCATCATCTAGCAGCAAGTTATACGACAGACAGAAAAGACCGACTGGATCAATCACGTCAATTCGGACCCTTAGCAGGCATTTTTAATTGAAGGGACCATTAAACAATTAATTTTGTTTCAATCAGTAAGAATCCAAAGTATAAGCGATACAATTTTGAAAGTAAAGTGAGCGAAAAAACTTTCTTGATGTCTAATGACTTTGCTCATCACTGAATTAGGACTGTAGAACTGGTGAAGCCACATATTACACGGATTAATGCTAATAAAGGCAGATTGTGCTATAAAATTATTTCACCAAAAAGGCACTTTTCACTAGGCTGTGCTATGCTGTGGTATTGTTGGTATACAATATCCTGTATTCATCAGTGCTCTCCATAAACATATGTCATACACAATAGGCAAAGCTTCACAACCTGATGAACAGAAGCTTAGCTATTTAGATGCCGTAGCTACGGGGCGTGTTTCAGAATCAGTGTTGCGAAAGCTGAGCATACCAGCCTATAGAAGTGCCACCCCACAACACACATGGCACAACATCAGGATCTTAGTAGTTCCGCTGGTTGAAACACTGTCCGAATGAGCAGACTGAGAAAATCAAATGTACAGTAGGTTTGCTTTCTGGGACATTCAGAGTAATTTTATGCAACAGGATGGAAGGATGGGTAACATAAATGATATGCAATTTACTAATTACAATTATACCAAAACCACAGTGAAATCAAAGACCTTAAACCTTGTGTAAATCTTCACTACATTTACAGGCCATTTAGAAAGGAGCAATTCAAATGATTTTCATCATTTCATTCCTTTAAACCACGTATTACCTCACACCTTTTCTGGGCAAACCTGATCCACCACTTTCTCCTCCTAAGCAGATCCTGGTCCAACACCGGTGGACATGCTTCTCTTTTCTTACATCCCTCCTACTAAATGAACTCGACATGGCTACTGACTGAATTCTTTAGATATTGTGACATAATCCACAACTTTGACAATCGTTCACTCATTTTAGTAACGCGTTTGTAAAGATAAAAACGTGCTTTTTATATTCTTTTTGTGTTCATCTTGCATAATAATAGTGACTGAATTGGTTGTTACTTAGCCTTCAGATTAGTTATTAATTATTCTTAAGTTACTGATTAATATTTAAAAACATTCAATATCCATTTAGGAACACAAAATTAGTGTTTCGGTCTGAAACCCACACCCAGGTGGTTCCCAGGGCCAGGATTAGGAGCCGCCGTCCCGGCCGGTACCCTAACTTACTCACTTGGGTAACGGTAGTAGAAGTCGTTTTCATAGTTGGTGGTTCTGTTGGCTTTCAGCTCTTTGTGCCACTTCCTGGCGTCCGTGTCGTCATCGTAGGTCACCAGCACAGCAAACAGGATGATGAGGATCACCTCCAGGATGATGCAGACGATGGGCAGCTTCAGCCGCATGCTGGTCTCATGGACAGCCATATCTCTTTGCTGTCACCTTTAATGCCAGGACCAGAACAGCCTCGCAGCTCCACTGAGTGTGACAGAGTAAACTGCTCAATGTGGATCTTAATGAATGTTAAACATTTCTCTGGAAGTTCACGCCTCCAGCCTAATTTGGCCGATGGGGAGTGACAGAGGATGTCTGTCCCTCCTTCACCTGCTTTAACGTTTTTTAAGGTGGACTATGGAGTGTAAATGTTCAAAATGTTCTCTTTTCTTCATTGAGAATGTGCATTTTGTTTCTAATTTATATATCACATTCCCTTTTTAGTAGATAAAAGATTCATATTCCCAAACTATGATATAACAACATTTACAGTGTAAGAATTCATAAGAAATTGAGCTACTCACCCTGTTGCCGGTTATAAATGGGCGGCTGATGTCTGTAGCGTAGGATTATACCATGTGTGCCCTCTGATGGGATGATGACCCCATCCTGAGTTATTCCCCACATTGCTGCCATTGTCTCCTGAATAGGCTCCAGAAAATGTGATATTGAAGTGAAGATGAATGAATGAATGTATTATATAATCATACACACACACGCACACACACACAGGTTTGTAATTATATCTTTGCGGGGACTCCCCATTAATTTCTATGGGGAAACCTTAACCCCTACCCAGCCCCATCCTTAACCATACGTAACCAAACAAAACACGAGACTCTTGGCATTTTTAGTTTTTTTTATTGTATTTTCAGATCTTTGTGGGAGTTGAAAAATGGTCCCCACAACGTCAATATTACAGGTTTTTATCACATTGTGGGTGACATTTAGTGCCCAAAATATATATTATATATATATATTATGTGTGTGCTCTCTCTCTCTCTTTCTCTCAATATAAATAAACTATATATTTATATATTTATAGTTTATTAGTTATTTATCTATATTGAGAGAGAGAGAGCACATAATAACTGGCATCATTCCGACAAACCGGAGGGGCTGTTCAGATGACCAAAATTTTAAGATCACAGAGTCCGAGAGTGTACAGTCATGCCGGCATGCCTAGGGCGTATTTTAAGGACCATAGGGCAAAAGGTAGGGTACACCCCTTATTTGGGGTTAGTCGAGGCTGCACGCACAATTGCTCACTAAGAGCAGTTTACGAAAAGTAATCCACCTAATCTGCATGCATTTTCTGAGTGGGGGAAGAGACGGGAGTTCCCGGCAAAGGTGTAAATTTCACAAGCAAAGGGAAGAACCAAGAATCAAACTGATCACAATGAAAGTATGAAGACACGGTCCTACCCACAGGCTACTGAGCCACTGAGCTGGCACATTAGTCATGCTGGGTGCTTTGCAAAGGTAGGTGCGACTGTTTGTGAAATTAAACAGGACAAAAGAAAGTTTGCACTACAGGGTTTTGCAGAATTAAATCTCCCTTAAAATTTAAAATTCAAGAATATGTATGTGTATACAAAGATTCACTACAGACATTATTCACCACAGCCGGGGTTCTCAACCTTTTTTGAACCGCAACACGATTGTTACCATGTCAGCTCAGTCACGACCCAATATCAAGTATAGGTTTAAATTAACGTTATGATCAAGTGCGGAGTTGCTGCAAGGGACAGGGCTGTGCAGAGACTCCCTGGGGGGGGGGGGGGGGGGGGCTGGTGCTGAAAGGTTAAAAAAGGGGCAACTCAGTACCTTTAAAGCTCAGGTTCACTCTCAACAGTTCATGCAAAAAGGGAAGCTGTCAGACACCCCCAGGCAGCCCCCCCTCCGCACAGGGGAGCATGGTACTGTCCCAGTGACAGATATCATGCCAACCAAGGAAATAGACATAATGCCCTGAAATTGAAACGGAGAAGAAGGCTGTTTGGCCCCTGCTTTAATGTGGCCTTTGTAGTTACACTCCGTTTTCTTCCGTTTTCATAGTCAAACTAAGATATTTTGGTATAAGATAAATCATAGCCTAAAAGACCAAATTTTGATAAAATATGCCATTCTGCCTTTGTGTGGTAGTATTTGCAATTTGCCATACCTGTCAATTTTTGGATTTGAAAATAAGGGAAATTTTCCGCCACCCACCGCGAGCCATCCCACCACCCCAACCAAGCTCCAGTATCCCTTACATTTTAAGACAGGTGTACAAGAAATCTAAAATAACCACTTGTCATTTACATTTTATTTTCATTACACATTTTCTCATGTTCACTCATGTGGCTCTCTGGCATTCACTAATGAATTATTATACAGATTTGTTGCAGACGTTGTATCCTTGTTGAAGTCGTCACAGAAGGTGAAAGTAACGTTGTTTTTGGCACACAGCATTGCCATTTTAACCTCCGCATTTATGACCTGGTTAATGTTGTAAATGACCTGCAGGCTACTGCAGGTGGCAGTTCTTGCGAGGCTACTGACAGTTCAGTTTGATATTATAATACGGGAGATTTACGGGAAAATACTAATACGGGAGGACGGCAGGAAAGAGGGGTAAAATACGGTAGTTTCCCAGCCAAAACGGGAGACTTGACAGCAATGGCAATTTGGTGTCAGGGATTATGACATGCGAGGCTTGTTTGCACACCTCTGTGAAAATGGAAATGAATGGAACGTACATAAATGGTGCGAATACGACGATGAGTTGAGTAATTGTCTGTGGTCACGGGGGAGAATTGTATGTGTGTGTGTGTGTGGGTGGGTGTGTGTGTGTGCGTGGGGGGGGGGGCGAGGGGCCCACAAAGAGCAAGTTCCTGCAAATCTGGTTCCCGTGAGACCAGGCTGCAAACATCATTCACCACCACTTCTTATCTAGCTAAAGCGCCAGTGTCTTTAGCTTTAGAGCAGGAACACACACGGGTGTTATGCTTTGAAGAATTTCAGGTGTTCGCGAGATACCTTGCGGGTGGGTGGAGCCATCTGAAGTGATGGGTGACTGGCTGTATTTTGATCGGGGGTGCAGATGAAGCTGCAAGGAATGCGACGCATCGATCCTTTCAGAGCAGCATGCGGAGATGGGGTAGGGCTAGTCATGCGGAACACGGACTGCAAAGGATCCATCCCACCTGCATGCAGTGTGTTTACTTGGCTTGCAGTGTGGACCTGTACTGGAACCAGCTGAATCACCAGATACATTTTAAACACCCACGATTTTAGCTTAATGTATAACTTTAATGAGCAATGGAGAGCAATGAAGTACTACAATAATACATAAGTAAAAATCACTGCAGACCACAAGAAGTCTTCACATTCATCTACAAAGTGCCTAACCATAACTTAAAGCAGTTTACACCAATGGCCTCCAGCCTTTTGTACAGTGGGAGCCAGTTTTACAAAGTAATTAATCTGGGGAACTACCGAATGTCGATGGACTATTTTGCTAAAGGGCTGGGGGGCGGGGGGGCACTTTTACTATGAATGTCTTCAAGATCATGACTGACTGGTGGGACCAGTGGTTTGCCAAACAGAAGCTAAAGAAGTCACTGGGTGCCTAAGGAAAATAAGAAAAATAAACTTCATGTTTTATCAGCCCCATATAATATTTATTTAAGGCCTGATCTGAGGTCACACTCACTTCCAGAAATCACCCTTTTCAAAATGTAGCCCAAAACATTTTCTGCAATGTCGCTTATGTTTTGCAAAACCATTAAAATGTTACTGATTTGTTTCAATACCTATTAAGGATTTACACTAGTGATTTAACAAAGCATATTTTGCAAAAGTAATTATTTTATTAACAACATATAATTATGAACAATTGTACCTATGACTTAACTCAAGTTTCACAAATCACTACTATTTTCAACCGAAGAGGTTTTTCGCATGGGTATGCAGTGGACAAAGGGTAAGTAAAAAGAAAAAAAAACATGCTTTAAAATATAAAGTAATCACATGAAAGGCCAAACTACAGTAATTATTTCAATACAACACTGCATTGTAGTGTCACACATGAAACAATATGTCACCACCCGGGGAGTAGCAAGGAATTCTGGGGCCCCTGATGAAATGGGTCCCCTTTGCTGACTGTGGAATGGGGGCCCATGAAAATATACCTGTTATCCCCCACCCCTCAGACCCGGCCCTGGTCAATACTGCTTTAACAAGTATTTCAGCAGATAATTGCTTAAAATCACATTTTCCAAGTAGAAAATGTGAGGTTCGTGCAATTCTACCACAATTATTTTACAGTGCCAGACAGAATCCAGCCGAAGCATGCAGGATGTAAAACCTGCTGCTTTCCTCAAAACTGAATAACAAATGTTATCATTTTTAGTCATTCCTAATTTAAAAGTGACAAAGGCTTAAAAGGGGTAGAGCATTGAGGGTTGGGGTTTGAAGTTTACTCTGTGATGTGATGTTTCAAGGTCTCCTCATGATGTTTAGGTCCCCCCCCCCCCCATAGACCACAGACAGGCAGGTTAATTGGCATCTTTAAACTGGCCATAGCGTGTCAATGCGTGCATCTGTGTGGAAGTGAATTTTTTTTAATTGAATCGTAATGCAACCTACGCTTCTCTGTTAAACCTAATGTATGTAGAGGTATTTGTCATAATGTGACTTTTAATATAAATAATCTCAAGCAGTCCTCACAAATTTTAGCTCTTTTTTTCCACAACAATGTGTCATTAACGTAAACCCGGATGAGTACTTGTGTAACTGGGATCTGTTTGTGCAAGTCAGTAGACGGTGACTGCACTCTCTCGGGTCCTTCTTCAAACACAAAGTACAGTTTTTCAGACCCTGAGTTTCCAGTTAAGGTAAATGTGTAAATCCGTCAGGAGAAATGTGTCACCACAGTAGTTACATATCTGAGCCTGGCATCAGAGAGCATTCAAACCCAAATATGTGGAGACGAACACTGGAGATGTTAAAAGATACAGGCTACAATAACATATAGGCCTAAAAATATATCTTTGGGTTGTTTTTTGAAATGATGCTTTGTCCAATAGGATGCTACATATATATATATATATATATATATATATATATATATATATATATATATATATATGAATTACATTCCAAACCCATCTCTGAATTTAAGGAGGTGCCTTTTGAAGGTGCAACAGACTCCTATTAAAATGTCACATAAATTAAGTTTATAGATTTTGATACTCTATGGTGAACTTAATCCATTGACGTATGTCAAATGCATGGTGTTAGTACTACAAAGATCTGGGCATTGCATTACGAAAAAATACAAAATAAAAAACACAATAAAATGAACTATTCCTGAATAAGCCAAAAAGCTGACACTTTGTAGCAAACCAAAGATCCGCAGTATTAGCAGAGTTCAATTTATAGCAAAAGTCAGTTATACTGGTTTTTTTGTGTATTGTATAAATCTGATGGGTGCCAGGAAACCGAACAACTGAAGATCTGCCACTTGATGCAGAGCATGGTGCACTCCCAGCCAATCAGCTGAAATGATTTTTTTTTTAACGTACTGTCACATTCAGATAATGATAAAGCCCATTTTCGGTCAATCGTACCATTCCACTGATACTAAAATGCGTGCGATCATTTGCTATGAAACGGCCGTATCGCGTCATCTCCCGCGAGTCTCCGAGACTCCACAGATAAGACAATCTGACGATCAGGCACCTCTGCTGGGACAAGAGGGAGGTGAGGGGTTAGCCTGAGGACACAGCTATCCAAACTAACTATAGCCTTCAAAAGGCCAAACCTGATTCCCCATGGCAAGCCGCAGCCTGCAGGTTATGCAACTCAAAATACCAAAACTTTGCATATAGTTTCCATGCAGTGAAAATAAAAATATTTGATTCCACTCCAGATTTTTGTCAACCTGACACTCATAACTGTATCAGAAACTCTAAGCGACAGAGAAATACTGCACAGATAAAAAAAACAAACAAAAGGTTGGTGGTTTGCAGGGTTCCAGGTAAACGTTTCGTTAATGGGGTGCTAGTTAGCATTTCGAGACTTGTGACCAATGTCGTTATTATTCCGAAGTGTACGATCTGGCCCACAGGGTGAGCGGTATATCTACATTCCTCGCTATGATCCGTATCTGTGGGCTGACAGTCACATGTGGAGGCACATACTTAAAGACTGATACGATAAATATTTTAATTTATCAATGCAAATCTATTGTCTTTTATTCTATTCTAATCATATACTCAGAACATTCTGTCGCCGTCATGATCATTAGCTGTTTCATGCATTTTCTGCAAACACTTATACTGTTTGGGAGTTGCAGAGGGGGTGTGGAGCAGGCAGAAAACAACCCAGGATGGGGGGCAAGCACATTGCAGGACACTTCCATAATCTTGCAACTCCAATCAGCCGCAGTATGATTTTGGACTGAGGGGAGAACCCACAATACCCAGAGGAAACCCCATGATGGCACAAGGAGAACATGCAAACTCCACACACGGAACCCTGGCAGAGACTCGAACCCAGATCCCAGAGGGGTGAGGCGACAGTGCTGATCACTGCACCACCATGCCGCCCCAGATTAGCCGTTTCATTAGTTCAAAATGAGGATCTCTGTTTAGCCATCACGTTTTTTCGCACCAGTGAAAAAGACAGCGATGAATCCACATTTGCTAAGTCTGAAAATGACTTATATTTATTTTCCGAAGGGTTTCAGTTTAACTTAATTCATCATGACATAACTATCCATCATGTGTTAACTAGGTAGATCTGAACATGATTTACTACAATAGTATCGATCTTAATCGGGGAGCAGTTTCCAGATTCCAGAGATGGTTGTAATATGCATCTGTATCATTAAAGCTGTCAGCTAACTGAAACAATTGCATAACGACACCAAACATGGACACGTATAGAAAAAAAGCACCAATAGGACCTTCGAGATTTCAGACAATGACCATTTCTTACCATGTCAAACTTGTAGATTTACGTCCTATTTTTATAAAGTAATAGCCATACGCAAACAGAAAATATGAAGTGTTATGTTATTTTGAAAGGAGCGATATGCTAAAAGGCTATCTGAATGGGATGTCATAGACGTTTCTGTCCATATAGGAGAGCAGCTTTCAGACACTATCAACACAGTCACACATCGATGAACTCTGTCACTCGCCAAAACAGTCCAAAGGTGCAGGTATTAAAAACAAGTCACACGACTGAATGTGGCCAAATGTTCCTCTAAACTCAACATTCCATGAAGGTAAGACACCTGTGCAAAAAAAAAAAAAAACTCTGAATGTCACCCCGTGTTATTCTTAGGGAAACTCGGACTGCAGATGAGTGCTTCTTTTCACAATGTAAGCCAATGCAAAAGTAATGTAAATACAAATGTAAAAACGAGGTTTATTTAGTCACTGAGCGTTTCTCCCTGAAATGTTTCTGTCTCTACTTGTAGGTGCATATCTCTATGGTGACTGATTTTCCAGTTGTTTCACTTTTTTCTGTTCAGCCATTAATCAGCTGCAGGAAAGGAAGAAAAAAACCCCCCAGATGTTTATGGCTTCCAGCTGCAGTTGCCGTTGGCATTTCCCATAGAGTGAGGAATTAGCCTCACCTATGGGAGAAGCTTGACAGATCTGCCATTTGGAATCTGACAGGCTTAAGGACAGATACGTGTTCTTTACAACCTCTTTAGACCCCACCTAGAATACTGTGTGCAGGTTTGGTCACCATACCTCAAGAAGGACATTGCTGCCTTAGAAAAGGTGCAATGAAGAGCTACAAGAATGATTCCTGGTCTTAGAGGAATGTCTTATGAGGAGAGGTTAGCTGAGCTGAATCTGTTTAGCCTTGAGCAAAGGAGACTAAGAGGGGATATGATGCAGGTCTATAAGATTCTAATGGGTCTGGATGCTGTTCAGCCAAATGACTATTTCAATATTAGTCTAAATACTAGAACTCGTGGCCATAAGTGGAAATTAGCGGGAGAACATTTTAAAACAAATTTGAGGAAGCACTTCTTTACACAGCGTGTAGTTAGAGTATGGAATAGTCTTCCTGCTAGTGTAGTGGAAGCTAAAACCCTGGGTTCCTTTAAATCAGAGCTAGATAAGATTTTAACAACTCTGAGCTATTAGTTAAGTTCTCCCCAAACGAGCTTGATGGCCCGAATGGCCTCCTCTCGTTTGTAAATTTCTTATGTTCTTATGTTTTAAGCACCAAAATATAATTACTTTAAATGAGCGACTTTGAAGAAATAATGATAAAAGTAACGTGCTTCCAGTCCTGCACTTATTACCATGTGTGTGTAGACTTTTGACTCGTACTATATTGTGGGGTAGATGTCTCCAGACAAATCATTGTTTGTAATGTTTATTATTATACAACAACATGTTTATTCCTATAAAGATCAAGATTCCCCAGTTCAACTTAATAAAGGATGAATCAAGTTGGATCTGCATAGTTACTGGAATCTGAACTGCAATGACAATATTCAAAGAAACCAAAGCTTTTATGTATTGAATAAATCAAGGTATCTTGTGACAAAAAGCACGTGGACACCCTAGTGGATTAGAGGAACTGCCTAATTAACCAACACCCATTGTTGTGCAAATTTAAGTCACGCAATCTCCTGAAAAAAATACAATAATAATTATAGCAGAATGGGTGGTTGTGCAGAAAAGGTTGGTGACTCTCCACTTGGCACCAAAAAGTGCAACATCAACACCAGTCTGACTGGCAACAAATACATTTACGATACATAATACTCATGTGTCTGATGTTTTTAACCGAAGCGACGTACTTCAGCAGGGACGGGATACACTGAGTGCCCCCACCAGTAATGTTCCACCATCTAATGGAAAGCCCCCCCCCCCCCCCCCCCCGAAGGACAGAGGCTATCATGGCAACAAAGAGTGGACCTCCTTCATGTTAATAACATTGATTTCAGAAAGAGATGTTGGGCAAACGGGTGTCCACATATTTTTGGACTTATGGTACAGATTAAGTGCTTAAAAACACAATACGTTGTCTTTCGATCCTTAGTTTTGTCCAGTACAAACATATTACAAGATTCTATAAGCTGATTCTAGATGCAGCTTAAACCGAAATACTAACAACATAACCACAGACATGCACAAAAAATAGTAGTAGTTAACTCAGTCCATTTAATTCCATAACAGATATTGTTATCAAGTTTACATCAGCTGTATACTGTGTGCCAGTATACACCCACCCATTCTGCAGTAGCACCACTCCACTTGCTTTGGGTCGGCGCCACATCGCCAGTGGGCATCAGTATTTAATCAGCCTGGCAAGAGCGCTGGGAGGAATGCTGACGACATGCAGACGGCAGCAGATCAGGAGAATCACCCACAGGCAGCACTTCTGGATGAAGGGAGTCCGGGGAGGTGCAGGAGTAGAACCTCCTAACGGAAAAGCTCTCTTCAGGCCGCCAGTGATGCCCTCCCCAGGACAGCTCTTCACACTGCACTATTTTCCCACTGTGTTGCAGTGTAATTGCCTCCCTGCCCATCGGCCTACTCCTTCCTTCACCCCCAATAAACCATCACATCTGAGCTTTCATTCATTTCCCAGCCCCCCCCCCCCCCACACACACACACCACCCATGACTGGGGTATTCATTTCTGAGAAATATTCGTCACTGAAAAATAACTCAGGCGATATCCACTAGATGGCTGTATAACATAACTGCAAGCAAATCATCAAGGCACTGAGAGAAGCCCAGCAATGTTTGTAGATCAGGGGTGTCAAACTCCAGTCCTGGGGGGCCGGAGGCCTGTGTGGCTTAGTTCTTTCCCTGTTCCACCACAAATGATTCAGCTGAGGAGCTGTGTGGTAATTAGCACAAGGAGGTGAATCGGATGTGTTAAATGAGGGGAAACCCAAAAAGGTTCAGGGCAGAGTTTGACACCCCTGTTCTAGATTAATCAAAGAATGCACTTGACAGACTGCCATGAAGCCAAAACAAGCCAAAACATTCACAGCTTTTATGATAGCTTCCTGTTATGACAGCTTCCTGTTATGACAGCTTCCTGTGTCATGCTGAGGGCCATCTCTTAGCTGTAGGAAGTTACCTAGGGCCCCCTAATAACCTGCATTGTGAAAGTGAAGTCATCATTCGTTTTCTTGCCAGGGGAGCCTCCCAAGTAAAGGTTTGCCTACAAGTTACCGCTTGTCCTCATTATGCTCATTTGTACTTGACTATTTAAAGATACAGCCAGACAGCTAGACATGATCCTCTCTGTTGACTGTTTCACACCTTGATAAAAGCATAATTACACAACACTCAACACATGCATACTGACAGCTATTTAATATTGTCTATTCATTCAGCTGTCCGATCCTTCAAAGTATCATGCATTTACAGTGTCTGATGTTAATTTTAATTCCCTTGATGCTTCCTGTATCTCGCACTGCCCCACATTAAGTCCGCTCCGGAATGCCTCGATTGCCATAAAAGCCAGGGTGCCACCCCTGTGCTTAGCCTGTGGGATCCACCCCTCGTCCAACCATAATCCTTTCAGTAATAAGGCACTTCTCTCATTGTCACTGCATTCTTTACATTGCTGAAGGGCAAATTCACTTGATTCATAATGTAGAGTTTTGCTCACCACTAACAAGAACACCTGAGGTGTTTCCCCAGGAAATGTTATTATTTTTTTTTTTTTTTAAATAAATAAATAAATCTCTCTCCTCACAGTCCCCATTACCCAATGCACTGAATAACCCTGCCTTATTTCTCAAGTAATACAGAGCAAGATGAGGCCTCAGGATAACTCTTAGGATAATCCCTGACGCACACAAGCAGGGAACGAGCCTTTAAAGAAAGGGCAGAGAAGATGCATTTTCTCTGATAGACAAGCTCTGACAGAACACTAACCCGGGCTGTCCCATCCATCCATCCATCCATCACGCCAGGTCTTCTGCCCCCTGAGACCAGCAGTCCAAACACTGGAGGAACTAGGAGGCTTGGGCCATTGACAGGATGGACGACTTCAGGATGAGGTCAAGCAGAAGGCAAACTCAACAGCAGAGGGTTGAAGATCCCAGTCCAGGAACCAGGGAACCGAAAAAGGGGCGAGTACTCAAACACCAGGACACGCACATGTAGAAAACCTCAAACCTTCTGTACAGGATACCAGTGGCACAGCAGACCAGCTGTGGAATGCCTGCTACTTGGTCATCAATCCCTAAACCAGAAACCTAAATCAAGATGATGGTCAACATGAACCATGATATCTAAGTCACTCAACCCACCAAGCCAGTGCCTGCTGGCAACTGACAAGCACAAAGAAAACTGACCTATTCAACCAACCCCAATAACACAAAACATAAAACCAAGTGACCCATATGCTCCAAGAGCAACAGCGATGACAGAGCATGAAAGGGTGTGATCTAACTGCCAACAACCCAGATCAGGCTCAGTTACCTGATTTACTAACATGGCGTGTTGCACGGCGGTTTACAAATGCATACAAATGCATAAACTGAAGCTGCTGCACCTCTATGGGAGTATATAAACACTGAAGCACTGTAATCCTAGCTTGACGCAAGCAGAGCACATCTGACATTTCACTGCGCTGCACTGGTAGGTGAAATATTTGCTGAATGGTGAGCAGGAATGCGCTCAGATGGCCGCCCCATGGAAATATCAAAATTCAATATGTTTTTCCGCTCGGTAGGGAGAGCAAATGGGACGCAGAGAGGACATGAGAGAGAGCAGTTGTCACCTATAAATGCCTTCATGAATACTAATTGCTGTCTGAGGGAGGTCAGAATGAGTCCCATTGATAAGGATGTACAATGGAGAAAGGGCAGCAGAATCCAATTATTTGACTTTTCTTCTAACCTTTTTTTTCTGTTTGTCCACATGCTTCTCTGGGAAACGGAGATCACAGCTTCTACAATGCAGTCCTTGTGTCTGGGGCGCCTGGCCAGAGGCAGTGTCCGTGTGCGCTCCTTCCTCTGTGCAGGACACAGTGCAAGATCACAACTCAGCAAGTTGCAAGAAAACAACATCGCAGTTCTCACCTCCGAATGCAGTGATCAAAAGCAAGAACATGCAACTGACGATGTTATTAGATATAATAAACCACTGGATGTAAGATTTACAATGAATGGATTATGCCCCAGAAATTCAAGGAATTTCTCCAAAATCTGTCACTTTGGCACCAAGAGCTTTTCCTCCACATGATAAAAATGTTCAAAACAGGAGCCTCATTTTTAAATACAAAGTTCATGTTTACTGGAACAATGGACAATGCAAATTTTTGCACAATAGAAGTCTATTGTCTACTCTTGCAAAAATGAACAGGTAACAGCACATGTTGGCTAAGCTCGGGACACTGAAAATCATTTTTAATCAATCATTCAAACGTTCCACTTTAAGGTTCCAATCAAGTTCCATAATGATGCACAGTCCCCTTGTTGGCAGGAATCATCACTGCACTATTCCAGAGAATTGGCCATCGAATGCCATTTAATCCGTCAATGAGTTTCCACAGGGAAACAATGCCACAATGTAAGCTCACCAATGAGCAACAAATTCCCTTTGTCAAAGCAGAGGATTACACAAATAATTTAGTCCCAGTATCCTATGAAGTAAAATAATTACTAAAAAAAAACACAAGCATTAAAAAGAAAATGAGAAATCCTTTACAAAGGGAATTCAAACTGGCATTAAGAATATATTTAATATGTAGCCACATTATTATGTATAGCACTATAAAAAAAAAAAAACAATATCACACTCGACATTAAGGATGCTCTCCGACTCTCTCTGATATCACAACACATATTCAAAATGCTGTGCATTAAAAAATTATAAAATATGTTTTATATGTAATGTTGTATGCCATCATATTAGCACGATTAAAGAAGAAAATGAATGCATCACATGCACGCGACATTAACACACTAATCTCAGTATCGGCAGAGACAGCAGGTCCAGCACAAACAAAGGTTTTCCATACAGGCCAATTTGAGGAGTGTCCATGTCTCCCTAAGAACACTCAGCCCCCCTTCCATCCACGCCGTGCTCACTCGCTTCCCATCACCCGTCATTCTCACACTGAGCCACGGCTGAAAGAGCACGCTGAGTAAACAACGGAAGCTTTGCACTTTCTAATTAACATCTGGACCATTGAGGAGAGAAGAGCTGTTTACGTGCCTCTTTTGGCCTGGCACAGACTGTGTATCGAACAGAGCCTGCCGGCTGCAAGCCAGGGAGAGCGAGGGAGAGGCAGAAGGAAATAGAGAGAAGATACTGCTCGCAGACAAAGCCACTGTCCTTTGAAGTTGCTGCCAGTGTCTCTCAAACTCGGCCACCAAGCCCACCGCAAGGAAGCTGACATGTTAATGGCTCAGTAAACGAGAACGAGCTCAAAGCGTCACTGGTCACATCAACTAACAGGTCAGACTTTTGCTTTTCTCTACAAAGGTGTTTGGGAGTGGTCTCTTACCAGAGGTAAGGGGGTATATATTCAGCATATTACCAGAACATTCCAACAGACTCTGATGTTTACATCTCTGTGGAGATGGCAGTGCTGGGCTGAAGTGCTTCTTGAGCTTCTTTGTGCTGCATGCATGCCAGTGTTCACAGCGATGGCAGGTGCTGCTTGAGTTAGGGACGCCGAGGTTGACGTACAGTTCTGCAGTCTGCATGAGAACTTAAACTGCCCGTAAGTGATGGTAACGGCCGCTTGCATTGTCAGAAACCACTCCGCAGCTTGGTTGCCGCCGGCGTGCTGGTGTTACCCGCTACGGGGCTGCTGGGCACACGCCTGTCCGTCATGCAGCCTGCGGCAGCCTTGGCTCTCGCCCTCACCTACTTCACTTGGACTTCAGCCCTGCTGCCTCAGCAGAGACAAAGTGAGCAGCTGAATCCGCCGGCCTCTTTCAAATACACATTTAAACGACTGAGCAGTGAACCACTTAAATTTTAAATAGGTAGATAAATACATAATCAAAACGCTACTGAAAAAACCTTACCAACAGCTTACTGTGTTAAACACACATACAGGGACGCATAACTAGACATTTCGACATCAGTTTCTGGATGGCCGTCTGGCAGTTTCAGGACCAAAAAAAAAATCACAAAATTAACTTGATGGAAACTTGTTTACATTTGCAAACTGTCTGCAGTTGCTCATAAGAAACTGAGGTACCTGCTGCAGCCCCTGGTTTGCGCGGAAATCTCAGCGCAGCGAGGGGCGAGCGTCAATCTGCCCTGTCTGCTGCAAGACAAACCGGCCGCGTACAAAGTCAAATGGACGAAACTGGAGCCGCTGTCGCCTGGAGTTGAAAACGTCATCCTGATTAGCAACGGGCTCGCACAGAAGGGCTACGGGCCGCTGGGACCCAGGGCCTCGTTACGCCGGGCTCACGCTCTGGATGTCACCTTGCGCATCGCGGACCTTCAGCTAGCGGACGAAGGCAGGTACCGCTGCGAGCTGATCAACGGCATCGAGGACGAGAGCGTCGAAATCACCCTGAGGATAGAAGGTATAAAGCGAGCCTTTCGCTGGGTAATATACTACTTAATAAAGTGCATGTGTGCGAGGACTTCTGATAAAACTACTGAGATGTAGGTCTATCAGTGGAGCAGCTTTGGATTGCATTCACATCCTTCAATACATAACAGGGTTACCAACTTTGGTCAGCTGGCTGCAGTGAGATTTTCAAAGTCTGCACACGCATTTACATGTATGTAACAGTTTTATCACTTAGTAAATAGTTTGTAGGGTTTGTAAAAAAATCCTCAAAGCTTTTGATGTAGCTAATTTTAGGTTAGTAATGGAATAATGCCGATTTGCCATAAGATTTCTTGCGTGAGCGTGTGAGTCTGAAAGCGCGAGTGTCACGCCAGATGCTTAACAGTTGACAACCCTGACGTAACGCAATGTTTCTGCCTTTGAATGGAATATGCGTTTGTTTATTTATTTATTTATCTATCTGTTTATTTGTTTGTTTGTTTTTTTTACAGGAGTTGTGTTTCCATATCAGAGTCAGAATGGTCGCTACAAATTTACTTACCGAGATGCAAAAGAGGCGTGTGAGAGCCAAGATGCTACACTGGCAACGTACCATCAGCTCTCCAAAGGTGACTGAAAGGGTATATGTTTGTGTGTTGGGTATTTGTACTCTCTCTACATCCTCCACTTATTCTTGTCATGGTCAGGGGGGACCTGGTGCCGGGGCAACACAGAGCACATGACAGGAACTCACCCTGGATGGGATGCCAGTCCATCACCACACACATACTGTACAAGCAAACCTTCAGGATATTCTTATTAAACCATACTATTAACCTAGACTTAGATTTGGTCCTCTTTGTCCTGAATCATGTTATTAAGTAAATACTTAATTAGTTATAAATTGTGGCAAAGCTATTTTAGTGTAACCCAATGACAGCTCTGAACCTGTACACCTGTACGCATTTCCATTTTGTTTCTGTTTAATTATCTGTACATATATCATAAGATTATGTGATTGGGATACTTCAGACTGATGATTATGACTAAACCTGAAGATTTAAAATTAAAGTAGCCAGTGGTGCTACATGATATTGAGGCGTATTTTCCTTTGCAGCCTGGACAGATGGACTGGACTGGTGCAATGCAGGATGGCTAAATGATGGAACGGTCCACTACCCAATAATCCATCCGCGTGAACCCTGTGGAGGGGTGGACCTTCTGCCAGGGATACGTAGCTATGGGCCCAGAGACAAGACCCGCGACTATTTCGATGCATTCTGCTTTACCTCCATAACCAAAGGTCAGGTGGCTTGCAAGACAAAGTGGTCTTTACGGTTAAGGCTAGGGTTAGGGTTAAGGCTAGAGTATGGGCTGGGATTGGCATCATTGTTAGGGGTAGGTTTAGGGTTAGGGCTAGAGTATGGGCTGGGATTGGCATCATTGTTAGGGGTAGGTTTAGGGTTAGGGCTAGAGTATGGGCTGGGATTGGCATCATTGTTAGGGGTAGGTTTAGGGTTAGGGCTAGAGTATGAGCTAGGATTGGCATCATTGTTAGGGGTAGGTTTAGGGTTAAGGCTAGAGTATGGGCTGGGATTGGCATCATTGTTAGGGGTAGGTTTAGGGTTAGGGCTAGAGTATGGGCTGGGATTGGCATCATTGTTAGGGGTAGGTTTAGGGTTAGGGCTAGAGTATGGGCTGGGATTGGCATCATTGTTAGGGGTAGGTTTAGGGTTAGGGCTAGAGTATGGGCTGGGATTGGCATCATTGTTAGGGGTAGGTTTAGGGTTAGGGCTAGAGTATGGGCTGGGATTGGCATCATTGTTAGGGGTAGGTTTAGGGTTAGGGTTAGGGCTAGAGTATGGGCTGGGATTGGCATCATTGTTAGGGGTAGGTTTAGGGTTAGGGTTAGGGCTGGAGTATGGGCTGGGATTGGCATCATTGTTAGGGGTAGGTTTTGGGTTGGGTTAGGGATTATGTTTGAATTACAGGCAGCACCCAGGTTACAAACTAATTCCATTCTCTAAGTCTGTCTATAATTTGAATATTAAGGTACGTCAGAAAAATAACAATACTGTACTTAATTTCAAAAGTAATTATACAATAATAATTAAAGTAACTACATATGGTACTGTATTATATGTGTAACCGACGGACCACTGAAACCAGGCAGTGTTTTCACGTGTCACAAAGTCGTGCGTGCGTTCGTTATTACAAACCACCGTATTTCATAGGCTTTACGGCAGTCCATTTGTAATTGTCTGTTCGTTGGACGGACATAAGCTGGGGACTGCCTGCAGCATTGCTGTGATGGTTAAGATTAAGCCATTAGTGTTTGGGTTGGCAGAAGAGTTTAGTTAGTGAGGTTTAGTGTGAGTGTTAGAAATGACATTTTGCTTATGGTTATTGTTAGGTTTGAATTAAGGATAGGATTTGGTTTAATAGAACAGTCTTGGAAAAGAAAGACTTGAAATCGTTGTACAGACTATCCCCAGCTTACAAGAACTTGTACCTCTGATCAAAGTTTTAAAGTAAATAGATGTAAATGTATGTAAAAATCAATTTGGGGTGGCTGTTCACATGCCATCGCTGCATTACCTAATGTGAGCTGCAAGCAGTATGACATTTGCCTTGGAAAAGTCCGTTACTGTATGGCCACATGCCCCCCCCCCCCAGCCACACACACATCTCCCAGTCACATTGTCACCTAAAAGCCAGTGTGATTATCCTATTCTGACATATGGCCATTTCGACACAGGACCTGTCTGTCGTATAGCTTTTCCCAAATGTACCTTTTCTAACTTCATTATTTGGTTCAGTCGTATTCCTATAACATTTCTTACTTTAACTGGAAGCCTGTAGATTATACCTTTAACCGAGAGATGTTCCTCTCACCTCTTAGGCAAAGTATTCTTCATCAATGAGGAACTGAGCTTTACAGAAGCGACGCAAGCCTGCAAGGCCCGAGCAGCTCAGCTGGCCCGCGTTGGGCAGCTCTACTCAGCCTGGCATTTCCAGAAACTGGACCGCTGTGACGCGGGTTGGCTGGCGGACGGCAGCGTGCGCTTTCCCATCGCCACCCCCAGAAAGCACTGTGGGGGCCTGCCGGGGCCCGGCGTTCGTAACCTCGGCTTCCACAACAAGAGCCAGACCCTCTCTGGGGCCTATTGCTACCAGTAGAGGGTGAGGGCTACCGGGACGGCCAATGGTCTTCAAGCTCAGAGGGACTGCTGGACCCAAGACGCTTCAAAGAGGCTTATATGTTGCAGTTCTCTTTCCACGGGCAGTATCAATGTTTTCAAAAGAAATGTAAACACATCACTAGGTGAATACAATTTTAGGGAACACTTTATATTAACTGCAGCTTCATAATGCCTTTATAATATACATTAATAGCAAACATTATATGATTATAATGCTTGTTAGTAATATATATTTCAGGTGTCATGTATTGATCATTGAAAGTATTGTGAAAGGTATAGGTCATGCTGCTTATGAGTGTTCTGTGAATGCATTGTAAAGGTATCAAGAAGGTGCAGTTCATATAAAGAGTTATGTAGTTTTGATTATATATTTTTTACCTTGATTGGCACTGGGTATTAAATAGTTCATGTGTTTGTGTATATTACCGTACCAGAGATGATTAATGGAAAATGCCACCTCCCATCTTCTAGTCGTTTATTATGATCACGGTGGTGGGGGGGTGGAGGGGCGTCTGTTCCATGCCGTACAGGACACAATGCAGGGCTACACCTAAGGTGAGGTGCCACTCCATCATAGGACACATATTCACACACACAATCATACTCTATGACTATAACAGTATGTCTTTGTACTGCAGAAATTCATGCAATATGGGGGGGGGGGGGGCATATTCCACACATACAGCAGAGGCAGAGGTGTGAATGATCAGTGCTACCCACTGAGCTCCCCTGCCACCAATGTAAGTTACAAATAAAAGCAATTTACTATGGTAAAGTGACTAGACTCTACATGCTGCTACTCCAGTAAATGATGTAGACGCCAACGCAAGGCAGGAAGGAGAATTCAACGAAGTTCAAAACTCAATACATCAAATACAATGAAAGCTACTGTATGAGGATAACATTCCGTGTTTTAAGATTAGCCCTAAATGCCGTTTTCACCATTGTGTGGTCACATGAAGTGTTTGTTACTTGTGACCGACTTCATGTCTTCATCATTAATCCATAACATCCTAATTCTGCATTTTTCGGCCACTAAAAGCAGGCATCTGTTTAAATGTATTTCTACGATTACTTTAGCTCCAGCAAAACCGAAGACCTTCCATTTATGTTTGTCGGTTATACTGTAAGAAAACGTTTTGCTCTTAAAGAGACTGCTGAAACCTAAAAGCTGTTGTGTTTAGTGTTACGCTGCTCAGATCTAATAACTGAATTATCAGCTTAGAAATGACAGTGAAGCTGTGTTGTTCTTGCTGAATATTGAATGATAAATTGTCAAAAATCTTCGACTTTGTACTGCCTTTGTGTTGTCGCGTCATTTTAAGGGACCTCATTGGCTGTCTCACGCTTTGTATGTATGTTTTTAAATTCACAATTGTTATTGAAGATGCTGTAATCCAGATGGCATTGTCTCTGCAGAGCTGGAAATTTGATGGGAAAATACCGGAGGGGGAGGAATAAAGATGCAAGATTCTTATCCACCCACTGCAGAAGCCCAGTGACAGGGCATCTTTGTCATGTTAGCATTCTTGACCTTAAAATAATTGTCCGAACATCTCTTTTGCACTGCGGTATGTGAGCTTAAACATCAATAGCCTAGCTGAGCTACTCAGCAATAAAAACTACTTAGTAACAAATATTTTTAGAATAATGGCTAAATATTTCTGTAATAATCACTTAATTACATTCAAGCAGATTATACTATGTAGAAAAATACATTTCCAGGCAATACATTCCTAGTGTTGCATTTAAAAAATGCCGGTATAAAATTTTCAATAGTTGCTATAGTAAAGATTTATTAAAATAATATTCAGCCCTAAAAAACTAGTAGAACAGTTCAGTTTAGCTGTTAAAACATTCTCTTGATCTTGAAACTTCAAAACTGTAGCATTCTAAACATATATGTCGCATGTTAAAGACCATTTTCATAAACATTTTTGTTTTATAGACCAGCTGGGTTGAATAGTCATTTACATGATGATTAAAGAAACAAAAACATCAATGTTTTTCATTTATGTCCTTTCACAGGACTTACATTTTCAGTTCTTAACCCTTGAAACAAATACGCCTAATGACACAATACAAATGGTGCACTGGGCTTTTCCCACTGGTGGATCTGATCTCACTGCCAAGTTAACATTCAGTACACAGTTCACTTGATAATAATATGAAACCTGCAATCAGAATTTCCTTGAGTTTAAGTTAATTCTTATTTTGGCCTATATAGCCTCTGTTCATTGTTGTGGTTTAGGTCAGGCAATAACTGGGATTTTTGGTTTTAGTTAAAGAAATTCACATGCAATACAAAAAAAACACTATAGGAAAACCCTTACATTTTCACTTAAGCATATACAGAAAATAAGTGAAATACCTTTTTATTAAAATTGAAACAATATGACTGCATTTTATTTGACAAGAGAGGCATAGATAATGAATGTTAGCAGCTTTAAATATTTAATGTCTAAAACTTTATTATAGCAAAGTTTAGTGGTAGAAAATATGGACATATAATGCAATTGTGAAGCAATAGCCATAAAAAATAAGCTATCGATATTCTATCCAACCTACAACCACACAGTAAGCTCAGGAGCCTATCCCAAGCAATGTAGGGTACAAGGCAGGGGTACATCCTGGGCAGGATGCCAGGTCATCACAGGGCACGGGGCAGGGGTACATCCTGGACGGGATGCCAGGTCATCACAGGGCATGGGGCAGGGGTACATCCTGGGCGAGATGCCAGGCCATCACAGGGCATAGGGCAGGGGTACATCCTGGGCGAGATGCCAGGCCATCACAGGGCATGAGGATAGGGTACACCCTGGACGGGATGCCAGGTCATCACAGGGCACGGGGCAGGGGTACATCCTGGGCAGAATGCCAGGTCATCACAGGGCATGGGGCAGGGGTACATCCTGGATGGGATGCCAGGCCATCACAGGGCACGGGGCAGGGGTACATCCTGGACGGGATGCCAGGCCATCACAGGGCATGGGGCAGGGGTACATCCTGGGCGGAATGCCAGGCCATCACAGGGCACGGGGCAGGGGTACATCCTGGACAGGATGCCAGGTCATCACAGACTATCAGTATTGTTGCTGTTGGTCCCCACTACTAGAGTCATGTAACACATCATTGGCAGACTCAGACGGTTTGAAGAGCAGGGGAAAAAATATAAAGGGGGCACCCCCCCAGTAGGAGACGGGTTATTTTCCTAAATTATCCTAAAATAATTTCCTTAGGAAGTACTTTTGGACATCTGCTTGATTCCTAAATAAAGTGCACTGGTCATCATACGATCAGCTAAGCAATATACCTGTTTATACAGTTACATTAGACAGCTTAGCTAGGCATCTACATTAAAATACATGATATGGCTTGTACCATTACACCAGTTAGTATATAAAAGCAGTGTCCATGCATTAGTAATACATCATTGGTGAAACTCAGTCATATCGACTTTGAAGACAGCTTGTATATTAGCTACCTCACACACTAGCAGGATGTCAGGTTTACAGCTCAGACTGTACTATAGCCCCTCTTGACATCAGAACATTATAAAGGGGGTGTAGCTGAAACTCAAAACTTAAATAGTCGGAATATATGTATGTTTTTATAGCTGTGAGATTATTCACCAGCAAGAATGGCATTGGAAATTAATATCTTAAACTTTATTGTGGCATCCCTGGCAATCCTTGCGACTTTATCCTTTAATATTAAATAAAGCCAGCCTAGCCTAGCCTAGCCTAACCTAATCTAACCTAACCAAACCTAACCTAACCTAACCTGACCTAACGGGTCTATTTAAAAGAAGGAAAAAATCAAGATGCAGCAAGAGGGATTTATCTATTATATTGTGGGCTGCAGAAGCAAACTAGATGTCACATTTTTCTTTCCTAGTGTTACATTTAAAAGCTGGAGGTATAAATTTTCAATAGCACATTTTCTTGCACATTGGAGCAACTTGAGGGTATATTGTTTCATTTAATTAAGATGCACAGGAAACTGCATCTCACTGGAAACTGCATCTTACTGGAAAGGCACCCATCAGAGATATTTTTTTCCAATATAAATGGCGGTGAGTGGCTCAGCAGCAAAACATCTGTGCCTACAATCAGAAGATCCCCAGTTTAAGCCCCAGCCTGAGCAGGACAGACACATGTCTGTGGGCCTTTAACCCGCAGCTCCAGGGGCACCGCATGCTGGCTGACCTGCTGTGACCCCCAAGCTTGCTCTCATCTGTATGTGTATCTGCGTGTGTCATGGAGAGCAAGACAGGGTAGGCAAAGGGAATTATTCCAATGTATCTGTGCTCATACTTCTTCAAATGGCAAATAAGGGATCATTTCAATTTTAGGGGCACTACGTCATTCTCACTTGGAAGGGCACCCCAGACCTTATGTGGCACTATATCACATTTTATCCACTGCAAGGGCATCCATTAGGATAATTCCCCACATTCTAACACACATAGGGACACCCTATACAGCACTGCATCACATTTTATCCACTGGAAAGGCATCCATTGGGACAATTCCCCACATTCTAATACATATAGAGACACCCTATACAGCACTGCATCACATTTTATCCACTGGAAGGGCATCCATTAGGACAATTCCCCACATTCTAACACACACAGGGACACCCTATACAGCACTGCATCACATTTTATCCACTGGAAAGGCATCCATTGGGACAATTCCCCACATTCTAATACATATAGAGACACCCTATACAGCACTGCATCACATTTTATCCACTGGAAAGGCATCCATTGGGACAATTCCCCACATTCTAACACATATAGGGACACCCTATACAGCACTGCATCACATTTTATCCACTGGAAGGGCATCCATTAGGACAATTCCCCACATTCTAACACATATAGGGACACCCTATACAGCACTGCATCACATTTTATCCACTGGAAGGGCATCCATTAGGACAATTCCCCACATTCTAACACATATAGGGACACCCTATACAGCACTGCATCACATTTTATCCACTGGAAGGGCATCCATTAGGACAATTCCCCACATTCTAACACATATAGGGACACCCTATACAGCACTGCATCACATTTTATCCACTGGAAGGGCATCCATTAGGACAATTCCCCACATTCTAACACATATAGGGACACCCTATACAGCACTGCATCACATTTTATCCACTGGAAGGGCATCCATTAGGACAATTCCCCACATTCTAACACATAGGGACACCCTATACAGCACTGCATCACATTTTATCCACTGGAATGGCATCCATTGGGACAATTCCCCACATTCTAACACATATAGGGACACCCTATACAGCACTGCATCACATTTTATCCACTGGAGGGGCATCTATTTGTAATTCTTCATGTTTTCTCGCCACTTAGGAGACCCTTTACAGCACTGCATCACATTTTATCCACTGCAAAGGACACCCTTTGGGACACTTAATCATGTAGGGGGGGCACAGAGATCACTTCATACCAGCACCCTTTTCCATTGGAAGGGTGCCCATAGGGGCCACTTAGACCGTCCTAAGGGCATGGTATAGGGCACTGCATCACATTTCCTCCACTGGAGGGACACTCATTAAGACACGTCATCACATTTTGTTGCTCTACAGGGCACATAATTATACTACCTCACAGTAAGGGGGGGCCCTAGGTAGCGATCAATCATGTTTTTTCATGTGAAGGGCAGCCAAAAGCAGCATCATTGCCATTCAAGAGGGCACTTTAGCAACATCTTTTTCAAGCATCAGGGCACAGGGGGACCAGTTGCCCCCCCCCCAACTAAATCCAGTCCATTCCGAAATAACACATGCTACAGGCTGCTTTACCAAACAGCTTCGGGGCTAAATGACATTGCTACTCTCCGAGCATCTCCATTTACTGGTTACTGGATTATTTGTATAGGATGCTGTATCCATCAATATAAAAAACTAACTTTTTATATGTGGATTGAAAACTTGAACACTGATCTCAAAAGGATACAGCGAAAGAAAATTGCATTGATTAAAAAAAAAATCAGTATACTAAGCAAACACTCATTTTTATATAGTCATTATAGAACTGTTAATTTACAAAAGGATTTTGATGATTCTGGATGTCATTGTTTTAAAATAATAGGGGCTCATGATAGTAGGCGTTCATCATCATCCAAACTGAATCAAAAAATAGAATTCTAAACAATCTGGATGATAAAAACCTTGCATCCTATAGAGAATATAATTGTGCTCCTAAATTATAATATACTGTGCAGTCTAGCAAAAATACATTGTGCTCATAAGTATCAATACTGTCAAGAACTGAACACACTGGAACAGACTAGGTGAAGATCTACATGCAAAGCACATTGGGACCAGCTAACAAAATTTGCAAACACTCTTCTGTGTTCAGCTACAGGTAATAACATTATTTAGATCCATTCTGAACATCAGATCACAACTAGGAAGCTTAGAAAAGAGTCTTAAACTTGTCTGAGACAAACGATGGAAAGGAATGGATTCAAAGTAGCGCTTATAGATGAGGTCTAGATGTTCCAGTTTATGTCCCGAAACTCTGGTGCAGCCTTCTTTGTAGTTGTATCCTCCACAATGATTCTATGTTTAAAAGGAGACTCTGCGGTCTGGTTGTCTTCTGCTGAGTTCACTGAAATCAAGAAGTGGAGCAATCAGACAGTGTAAACATCAACATCCAAAATCATTATGTGTTAAAGATGCAACATTCTGAACTACAATCTTACACATATATGCTGTCCTATTCATTATCAGTCTGTAATTACTCCTGATAGTGTGAAATATCTTCTGTATTCTCACCTGGGACACACATGAACTGAGGCTCCTCCCACTGGCCATTGGGCAGACACTTGATGACGGGATTATGCCTTGGCAGGTAGCCGTCAACGCAGTAGTAGCGGACCATGGAACTGACCTCATAATGCAGATGTCCCTGGCTAAACACCTGTGTGTTAGGGAGAGTGGGGGGCTCGCCGCAGAAGGCTGTTCAGCAAAAAAAGTCAGAGCACAAGTCAACACAAATTCAGACAATGCTTCAAGCACAAAGATCACACTGAAGACTCCGCCCATAATATGACTGCAATAAATGTACTGAAGCCGGTTTCATAAAATTGTACATATCAATGCATTGCAGAAATGGATAGTCCTACCATATATTACAGATACCATGAGTAATACATGAATTGTATTTCATTCTCCATGAGCACCCACTTCATGTCAAAAATTACCTGAGGCTGATAGACGATAGCATGCACCCAAACCCGACTCACCAGTACCCTTTTTGCAGACGTAGGGGAGATGGTAGTTGCAGGGTACATCGCTCCATCGCCCTCCATCATTCCACATCATCACTCCACAGTCCTCTCCAGACAGGAAGTAGCTGTCTGGTTGCCCATTGTACCAGTTCTCATACAGCTGGAAGGACATGTGGCATAGAGTCAGTCAGTAGTAGTATTTTTTCCTCCAAAAATGCTCACTGCAGTTACTGGTCAATTTCCAAATATCTGTATGATGCTCAATTTTTTCTGAAGGTTGAATAGATAGTGAATCTTGAGCTGACCAAGGGGCTTCCATCAGACCAGTGAAAATCCCCTTCTATGGTTTTGTCATTGAGTCCTATCCACTGATAGTCCCTGTAGTTATCTGAGGAGAGAGACATCGCGATGAAAAGTGCCGCAGGAACACAAGATTAGGATCAGACTTCTCACACAAGACATAATATAAAGTTGAGAGCATTAGAGACTCGTTTATATTTTGGCAACACAAAAATGTGGGCTTATCGCGTACGACATCGGTTTTCCAAGGGGTAAAGAATAACTTGAACTTGTAGATGAGCCGGTCAATGAAATTGTGTAGAGGCGCTGGCTTTCTGCCAAAAGGGGTATGAGACTGAAAAAAACCCAAAAGCGTTTTGTTTTCTTACAGTGGGTTGTCAGTTACACGGGAATTTGTCTCTGAAGTTCACACCCACGTAGCTGCACAAAACTACCGGAATCAGCCATGTTGTGTTACACATCATGGGAAAGTATGCAATCTAAACTTTTACATCAAAACGGATTTTATTTAGCAATTTTTTTACATATTAATAGTATTATCCAATTGCGCTAGGAGACTGAACATCAGACCATGAGACTTTTAGATGCATAAGATGCGAACATTTTGGCATTTTAAATATCATATTTTACAAGTCAGTTTTATGATTCCATTACATTCACACTGAACTTCACAATACTTAATAAATTCTAGTTAACTTTAATCAGAGGCCATGATTCCTTAGAGACCTGAAATCCTTGTCTAAAATTATCACCGTAATGCAATTTCTGCTGTTCTTAATAAGGGTCAGATTGGAGCTGTACGGAGCAGCGATATCTGCCCTACTGTAGATGAAGTCCTGCTCCTCCGGGGTCCAGACGGACGCCAGGTGGCCTCCGTGCGTCCGGCAGTGCTGCTCCGCCTCCTCCCAGGCCTGCTGGTTGCTGAAGTGTCTGTAGCAGAAGCCCTGGAACTTCTGCCAGTCTGCATCACATGGAGCTAGATCTGGCACGGAGACAGAGATAGACAGAGAGGAACGAGAGAGGGCAGGGGAAAGATACACATCGTTTACTTCAAGTTCGATGGGAAGATTTATATTTATTTTTTTTCTGGAATGCACCATCAATACAGATGCAGTGAAGGAGTGCAATAATGCAATTTATTATTTATTCTATAACAAATATATATATATATTACGTTTTGCTCTGTGGTGGCATTCCCATCTGCTCCATCAGCTGAACTATTGAAATAATACTGTTTACATCTGTACACTCTACGTCTGCTGATCTGCTACTTTGAACTGGGACAGCACTTGCATGCACTTTCCCAGTACAGTGCAAAAGACGACTCCTGTACGATTACCAATAATTGAAGGGGACGCCAAACAGAGGGTGCATTACAACCTATATTTCCTACCTAACATAACAAACACTCCACACTGGGAAAAAAAAAATGAATGTTGCATCGTGGGTTCAGGGGGAACATTACTTAATTTCACTGAGTACTTGTACATGGTTGTGATTGCAATAAAGCTTTACTTGACTTGGCTCTTGGTGTTCGCCTGCCTCGTGCCGCAAGAACCAAGGAGGACGGCACAATTTATTTGAAAATTTGAGCATCATCAGATATTATTGCGCCTGCTCGAATGGCTGCATAGCATGCTTCCTATAGGTTATCAATTTCAGAGAAGCAAGTCATTAGCTAGCAACGTGACCGTGGTACCATTCATGTATCATAGCTGATAACCTTACTAACTGCAAATCTATTAAGGAGTGATATCCACAAATCAAGCACTGCAAGATGCTTCTCGAAGAGACGGCATGATTGACAGGGTCGTGAGGTGACATACCACAGGCGGGGTTGGATATGGGGTGGGTTGGATGTCCTACCGCATCTTCCGGAAGGGTGCAGCGAGAAATACGTCTGCAAAACCTGCCCACTGTTAGGCAAATTTTTATCGGAAATGCTGGAATAGTGTTGCTTTTTAAAATACCGTTAAAATACCATATATGGTGATCTAATGCCTGGACAGTATAAAGGTAATAAAGATTAGACACCGCCAAGGCTACAACTGGTTGGGGCTGTGGCAGTGAAACTTTTTGGCGGCTATTTTTACTGCTGTTGAATAGCGGAAGGCCAGATTTCCTGGGACATTGTGCATCATATTCAGGTATCAGGGAGCTGCTGTCAATCCGTGGGAGACTCCCGTAACTTCTGGGAGAGGTGGGCTGTCTGCAACTCAATCGATAAATACTGAGTTTCTTTGTGTTTGCACTACACATAGAATTCCCAGCAGATGTGTTAAAGAGTTTGGTAGGAATAAGAAGCTAGTAAGCATTAATGTAAGTTGCTCTGGCTAAGGGCGTCTGCCGAATGTCGTAAATGTAAACAGCTTCGCATATTTCTACTTTTACTTCAGATACGTGTCTTAATCAGCAGCAAGGTAATGTGTGATTTCTGAAGAGGGCACGATGAGTAGTGATGTACTATAAGCAGCAGAAAATAAGAAGTGGGCACCTCACCAGTCTGACAGAGCTGCCCCCAATAGGTCGGCAGGCAGAGACACTTTGCAAAGGCCCCCTCCTCTACGCATGTGCCTCCATTGGCACAAGGATTCCTGAAGCAGCCACCTGAAACGGTCAAGACATTTCAAGAGATTACTGGAATCAGATAACTGGATCATGAAATGTCTTCCAAATGGTTTAATCAGTGTGTCATTATTTGTACCACTGAACAAGAAAATTAACATAAATTGCTATAATTTGTAGGTGACACCATGCCCTCACACCTCGAAGGTTGGGGTTTTGAGTCTTATCGAACATTTTTCAATATTAGCTGAAGTTCTTCTATATGACCTAACAAGTTGTTTGGGAGTATCCACTGGTCTCTCTCTCTCTCATTCACTCTCTCTCTCTCTCTCTTTCTCTCTCTCTCTCTCACACACCTCTAACAGAGTATGTGGAGATTTGCTTACTAGGCTAGTTATTAATCATTCCCACTGAACAAATTAAACATCATTTTTAGACGCAATGAAGCTGTCCTAGATATCAAGCGCTGCAAATGGGTGAAACAGTATCCACTTCTCTTAACTCCTTCAGATCTTCAAAAACGTCCACGCCACCATGAGCTATGCGACATCAAAGCGCAGCTAAAGCACTGCATCCCGAGATGAAGACTGTAAGATAAGTCGGGAAATAGCTGAGCTGAAGTTGACCCCGAATTTCATTAGTGTGAAGGGAGATCGGTTAAGGTTTGCAGGTTGCTGCAGTGAGAGCAGCTGGAGGGTTATTTGAATGCCAATGGGGCAATGGTTTCACCAGGGCTAAAGGAATGATTGGGGTAGGCAGGTTCAGACAGTCACCATGGCACAGGTGTACTGCTAGCAACAGAAAGATATGCATGGATGACGGAGGATTATTCTGACTTCAGTAAGGAATCTCCCGGCTGTATTCTGGATCTGCATCTGAGTCCAGTGAAACAGTGAGTAAAGTTGAATGCTTTAGCTGAAAGTGTGTAAGTCAGTAGGAAATGTAATATCCAGAATGGATGTGGGTGTTGTGGTGATATATTCTTTTTGGTCGTGGGAAGTTGGCTGACTGCCTACACTAGTGGTTGGAACAGATTCCACAGTATATCCAACTGGGACAATAGTTGTAGCTGGGTTTGGGGTTCTGGTGTGATTTAATCATAAATGATGTGGAGCTGGAATATGCGTCATCAGGTTCTTCTGGAAATGACCCCGACTCCATTAGTTGCCCAAGTTTTCCAGAAGTTTGCAGAGATTCCCCACGGGTGATCAAGGATTCATGTCTTACGATCATTTCCTACGCATCGGAGGTCAGGGATATCGCAGAGGCTTCCGCTTCCGCTGTTTTATCCAACCCCTGCTGTGGTTCTAAGTGGCCCGACCCAAATGGAATGATAACTTCTGGTATATGGTCGCTGGGTCTACTAGCTTCCACCTCTACTGCCTGATAGGGAAAGGTTGGTCCAACCAAGGTAAAATGGGATAGATGTGGTCATCAAACTGATGGTGACATCATCAGGCTGGACATCTTTGTGGGCCCCAGGCAATTCGCAGGACCCAGACACCAAGGATGTGCATGAGGAACTCTCTGTAACTTCAACAGGAACTGACCCAAAGCCTGAGATACCTCCAAGGTCAGTGTAGCCAGTGGACGGTTCTATTGCTGCATGTCCTGATGTCTCCACGTCGTCCTTCGGAGCAGATGAGTCTGTCCACATAATGCCAAGCGGTTTCTGTCTGGATTCTGCACCTGTCATCAATAAATTATATGCTTATTAATGCATAATCTTTCCTGCCCTACACTGGGTGTGACATTTTATTCTAGGTGGTAATGAAGACTACATTATACAGTATACATTTATTCAAGCTCCTTTAGCTGTAAATACCTATTTTCAAAAAACTGGATAAAGAGAAGTGACTCACCAATTAAATCACAACCCTATTAATCTCCTATTGTCCACAAATTACATTCTTTAAACATAAACGCTCCAGGCAAAACCACTTAAATACACAAAGATGTGATTAAACAATGAGAGGCGCAACACGATGTTTACCTTTATGCGTTAATAACTTTACCTGCAACGATGTCAGCAGATTGACTTTGGTGGGAAGATATGACTGGATCAAAGCTGTCAAGAAAAGTCCACTCAGAATCGCCTGACCCAGTGGGTATATCCACAGGTCCATCCGCAGCGTCCTGACCCGCCTGCTTCACTGGAGAAGAGGAATCTGGCAATGAAGCACCAGACTGTTCCTGTGCAAAGTCAGTCCCTGAAGGAGATGTACCATCAGCTGAATGTAGCCAGACTGTCCATACATATAACAGCACATATCACTTTTATTAAAAAAATACAAATATTATAAACAGAAAATCATGACATTAAACCATTGGATAGAAAAGATAATGTAAAGAATAAAGAATAATGTGCCCAAAATTCAGTGTGAAACTAGTAACTAGCTTTCCAAGATATACAGAAGATATAAATTGCAACAAATCTTTTTAGGAAAATGTTGAGGGTAAAGGTAAGGAGGTATGGAGCAGCTGACAGTGCGTTGCTGCACCCACCACAAGACGAACCACCGGTGGCAGGTGATACCTCAGCACCACACCAGTCCGAATGGACCAGAGTGAGTTTTTTTCCAGTGGCTGTAGTGCCAATCCTGCCACCGACCTCTAAATTTCCCTGTGAGTTGGAGGACCTCAAAATTTGAGATGCTGAGTCATTTTTAAATAACTTCTTTGAAATGGAAATTCATTACGACATCTATAACCCATACCAGTAGAATAATCCATAGATCTATCTAGTAGGAAAATGTGAATTCAAACAAGTGTTAAAAGAGTTGGGGGTTCTTGAAATGCCAGATTGTTCTTGAATGGAGTTTGGGCCTAAGAGAAAGGAATTACTGTGTTTTTCACATTTACATTTTACATTACATTTTTCATTTTTACATCAATATTAATAGCATAGTTAAAATTCTATTATACCTGGAGAAAATACAGATGACCCACCAGATTTAGACGTCGGGACATAGTCCAGAGTGACAAACGATTCTGTCTTCTGAGTTGGCAAAGTGCCAATGTTCCTGAATTCCACTCGGGCTGAGATATTGTCCTCTCTATACTCAGCTTTAACCTTATCCCGAGTCACTGCTGATTCGGCAGGAGAGAAGCTGGCAAGTTGCTCTCTAGTGCCCTCTGGTGGAGAGTCCACTGTGGTAGACACCAAATCAGAGAACTGTGCATATGGCCCAGAATTTACGTTCATATCTTCGTAAGATTTGGCAGTCCCAGAGGTTTCATTAAATTCTCCTAACATTGCCTCTTCATATTTCATATCTTCGTTAGAGATGTCAAAAAATGGCTTTGGGCTGCCAGACAGTAAGCTTGTTTCTTGCTGTCCATGAGTGATTTCAGCTTGGGTAAAACTAGGTGTGACTGTCTTCCCTTCAACACGTGCCTCTGAAGTGTTGTCACTGGGGCTGGAACTGTCACCTGAATGTTCAAAATCTGTACCTCCTACGGATTGATTTGTTTTAGACAGAATCTTATAAAGTTCAGTGTTGTCACCAGGAACCGAAGATGATGTTATCGGATTATCAGAGCCCAGATTTGTCTGAGGCATGGGTAGATGAATGGAGTCACCAGCAGTCATTTCAGATAGAAGTGCAAGATCACCTGACTCCAGATTTGTCTCAGGCATATCCTGATGATGTTTGGAGCCAACACCAGTCATGTTATTAAAGGATACAATACTACTGTATTCTAAATTTGTCTGAGAAACATGCTGATAATGTGTGGTGTCACCAGCAGTCATTTCAGATAGAAGTGCAAGATCACCAGATTCCAGATTGGTCTCAGGCATATCCTGATAATGCTTTGACCTATCACCAGTCATTTGATTAGGGGTCTTAATACCACCATATTCAAGATTCGTCTGAGGAATACGTAGATTATGTTTGGAGTTAGCAGACATTTCAGATAAAGGTATTGGATCACTAGATTCCAGCTTCATTTTTTGATAACGTTTCGAGTTACCGATGAGCATTTCGGGTGATATAGGTGTAAGAACTTTCAGATTTGTCTCAGCCAAGGGCTCATAGTTTTCAGAGTTAATGGCTCCTTTCATAAGAGCTTTGGCATCTTTGGACTCGGGTGCAGGGGTACCATGGTTCTGGGAGTCGGTGGGGGAAGACGTGTCCACTAGAGAAGTTACGGTGTGCAAATTCATCATTGTTCCTTGGTCGTCTACCTGTCCACCAACATGACCACCCCCGTTTAGCTCATTCTTCTGACCCAAGACGATCTCCTGCAGGGGACCCATCGTTGCCATTGTCCCTTGATTTGTCTTCTCTGGCTTAGTGTCCATGCACTCCCTCGAATCATCAATCGGGTGACTCCTAAGGCCTGTCCAGGGAAAGAAAACATTCACATAAATAAAATCATCATCGTCATTTACCGCTATAAATGACTTAAACATACTTCTTAGCCACACTATTACACTACCTTGGAAACAGTAGACACTGTGCAGGCTGTGTGGCTCAGGGAAGTTGGTCTGGTTGCTAAAACGGTAGATAGTCTTGACGCCAGGTGTGGAACCTCTACAGCTTTCTCTTGAGTCCCCTACCGGGTATCGTACACTGCCATCTGCAAGCCAGCCAGGACTACAGTGGTGGAGACCATCGTTCCAGGCTGCATAGACCTGAGCCAGGGTAGCCAGTGTAGCCCCGCCTGCCTGACAGTATTCTTCGGCTTCTTTGAAGGTAAGGTGCTGAGGAGTGCAGCTGTAGAGGATTTTTCCTACAGAAAAAAACATTGACGGCATGAATTAACATAATGGATTTAAAGTCGGGCCTGTCACAGATAATATTACAGTGCACTTGTGCCTAAGGCACATGATACAACAATAGAAATCACTGAAAACCTATTGAATAAGGCTGAGGTTTACTAATAATATAAAATAATTTTAACTACTACAGGTTTCATACATCAGATCACATATCTAGCAAGTATAGATGAGCTATAATTAGCAGGAATTAAGTACTTGTTAGGTTAGCTTGTTAGAAAAGCAACCTATTGAAGAGTTAAGGTTTGTTTTATGTATCAGCTTGTAACAGCCACGCTAATAATAAAATGTCATTTATGGTTACTTATTTCCAACCTGTAGCCTGACTGCAGTGCAGCATTATTCAACAGGTCATTAAATCAAAGTCATTATCATGGATTTAACATATCTAAAGGCGTTATGCTGTGGGTTTTACAGCGGGGTATTTTAGTAGGTCACACGTTATAATGTGAACATTTAAATCTATTAAATAAATGGGTAAAGGTTCCTGTGATGTGTCAACATAGTGAAAGAGGCCATACAATCCCATTACCAGTGATGTCCTCCACGTAGCAGTACACATCCCAAAGCTCCGAGGGATCCCTCACTGTGTAATTCCACATTCCTCGTTCCTTTTCCTTGTCTCCAAAACAACCATCTTCAGGGGACTGAGTAGGATATCTACAGAAGGAACACACAGTTAGGATTCTCTCATAAGAGTTACTGGTGTGTGAGAGAGCTTACCGGGAGTGAAATTTAACTGCGTCGATTGTAGTATTATGCTACAATTTGTGAACACAGAGCCTTTTCCAGTCCTGTTACTTTTAAAGCACAAAATAGAAATGAAATAAACATACTTCTGTGGCTACCACACTAGCACCAGGTACCGTCTTACAATTATGTCTTCAGGAGACGCTTTTGTCCAAAGCGACACACATTTGAGACTCTTTGGATCGATTAAGGGTTAATGCAATTTGCAGGTTGGGGTGGCACGATGGATCACTGCTGCATCACCAAAGTCAGAGGTGAATCACCACTCCTGTCTGTGTGGAGGTTCCGGCATGTTCCACCTGTGTTGTGATGGGTTACCTCTTGCAGTCCAAAGACAAATAGTCTAAATAGGTTATTTGGCATCTCTCAGGTGCCTGTGTTGTATTTGTGCATGTACCCAGCAATGGACTGGCATCCTACCCAGGCTGGACCCCAGCCTTGTGCCATATGCTGCTTAGGAGCCTACAGGCATCCCCATGACCTGGACCACGGTAAGCAGTTAGAAGATGGATGGGATTTGTTGGGTTCATTCCAGGACTTTATATCCACAATACAACATGCAAGGGAAATAGCTGGCCTAGCATGTCACATCAGTAACACTGCAAAGGAACAAAATAGGTTTGCTTGTGTCCACTCTGGCACTCACCGGACAGTCTGATCGGAGAGCCAGCCTGCAGTACACGGCTCAGGGCTGCCTCGATAGCCTGCTAGGAACTGGGCTGGGGTGGCCATTCGGGCTCCAATATCCTCGCACGCGGTCTGGGCCTCCCGAAATGAGAAGGCGTAGAGGCCAGAAGCATGCCGGTAATGAAAGACCACTCCTGTTACGAGACACGCACAACAGATTTGCACATAAGTTTGCATAGCTGGCCGTATGAACCACCACTCACGTTCTGTAAATGGCTTCAGGTAACTGGCACTGATGCCAGTCTGCATTGTGTCGCTAAATGGAAGATTGGTAGCTGCAGATAGAAAATGTCTGCCAATTAATAGAGAACATTTATCCTAATAAGTCACTGTGGTCTATAAGAGCCTTGGATTGATGCTTTCTGAATGCTGTTATGGTAGCATGATCTTTTTTCACGCAATGTCTGCAGAAGACTTATTTTCTTGGCATTTTGCATTTGGATAATGAGTCCTGTCTCAATGTTAACACTCACCACAGTGCAGTGGTCATCATTAGTGCACCCTCATTCCACAGTGACCTACACTGTCATTAAGGAGTTAGTCGGCTGCCTTGTTGCCAAGACAACCGCCTCCACATTTTCACCTTTGACCTTGACAGGCACTTGGTCGTAGGAGTCCTCCAGGCCCTGCTGAGCCATGCAGCGGTAGAGACCCGAGTCGTTGTACCGCAAGCCTTCCAGCCTCAGGGTGACGTTGGTGGATGAAGAGAAGTAACCCGGCAATGAGGCATGACCTTTGTAGACTCCGCTGACCTTCACCCTGCCCCCCCGGGCCACCAGAATCTCTGTCTCCAGGCCGGATGACAGCACGCTCCACTTGACCAAGGGCAGGGTGAGGACGCCTTGGCGGCCAAAGGCAATGGGTGTCTCTGCTAATGACACTAAGCACGTCAGAGTAATTGAGCTCCCCAAGACGGCCGACACAGGTGGACTCTTGCTAATGGTCACCTTCAGGAGTCTGGAATTATCTATTTGATAGGATATAAAAAGAAAGAAAGAAATAATTAAGATTTTGCTATATTTCAACTGCTGAAAAACATAGAGTGTATTATTATTATTCTGCATTATTATTATAATGTATCTGACCAATTTTATCATATGCAAAACCTTGCTGTATTCCGTACAGCGGTTATTCTGTGATTATTTATGCACAGTCAACCCAAAGATATACATCATATAGATTCATCCGAAAATGCAAGTCACCAGATTCCCGGTCGGGTACAGAAGGGGACGTCAGGGAACAGATGGCACAGAGCAGCAGTAGAGGGAACATTCCTGATCTGCAAAAAAAGAAAGGACAGGCTGGATGTAATAGACCTGCGTGCTTCTAATAGAATATATAGGGTTTGACAGATAGAGGGTGGGAGAAGGTCACTTCACATCCGTGTTGAATCGTGTTAATGTATGAAAACGTGCAGCTCATTAAAGACTGCTGGACTCATAGGAGAGAGTCTGATTATGGGGGGGAGGCACACCTTAATAAATGAAGGCAAGGTCTATTTATTGGAGGAGATGAATTAATCCAAATTAAATATTGGGGGGTACACATCACCCCCGGTTCCTACATCTCTGTGTTCATGGTTATTGTGACACACGGACAAAGAATGAACAGGTCGGAGGTGAGAATAGATGTTTAAAAAGTGCAAAAAGTAAAAATTATTTCAAAAATTTAAAGGAGTATGGTATATGGTATAGGGTACAAATACTTCTTAACAAATATATGTTAAGTGATAGATGGAAGTGGCCATGAAGCAATAATGGCTTCTCCCACGAGAATGTCTGTGTGTGTGTTAATCCACTGTTTTATCTTAATTTAAAATGAAAAACTCTTCTGGACGAGGAGAGCCTCTGTCCCCACATGGAAGGTACTTCAAAATCGCAGTTTCTCAATCAACTGGACAGCTATCCTTTCTACTGTTAGTTAGTATAGTAGTTTAGTTTATAAGAATTATATTTTATCAGAATAAAGAAATCAATACTTTTTATTCTACTATAAATTTTGCATTGAACTATAAAATAAATCTAGCTGTTACTGTATTGTAGAAAAAGTGCTAATAAATAATGAAATTAGCAAAACATAAGAGGCATAACAGATTATACGTATAAAGCCAATATATACATATTGAAAGAAACGACAATCAAACATTCAAATAAAACTAGTGGTTAGTGTAAGTATAATACAGAATCTGGATACAGTCAATCCTATAATGCATTTAGTTGTGTTTCCTTATAACTAAAAGAATTAATGTTCCCTCTGGTTCAAAAATATCCAGATAATTATAGGATTTGTTTCACTTTTTAATGAAGGGGCTTGAGGGCTGGTTGTCTTGGGAGGAGTGAGTCAGCTGGATAAGAGCAGCACGTCCCTCCATTTCCATTTCACGCTTCTCATTAAGAACTCTGGCCTCCCTCCTGAACACCAAGACACCACAGACGTGATTCCTAAATACACTCATACATATTACAAGCTGAAAAGGCTCCTTTTGTTTTTGTGTTCCACTGCTCTCTTACGCTGGAGTGGGGACTCTGAGCCTTGGGATCTGTGCCAGCAATCGGAAGGTTGCCGGTTCAAATCCTGTGAATGCCTGGAGTGATTCTACTCCATTGGGCCCTTGAGCAAGGCCTTTAACCTGCAGCTGCTTTGTCCTGGGTATGATGTTAATCTGCATCTAGCCCTATATGGAGGTATTCCAATTTACAGGGAATGACTTGCCGGCAGGATTGGCACTCAAGCCACCGGAAAAAAAACCTCACACCGGTCCATTTGGACTGGTGTGATGCTGAGGTACATAGCTGCAGTCAGGTTCTCATCGCCGAGGTGGTTTGTTGTGTGGTGGGTGTGGCAAAGCGCTGTAATCAGTGCATGTTTCTTACCTCCTCTCTTTTGCCTAAGCCTTCCATGCAACCCTAAAAAGGGAAGCCCCACACCCTAACAAACATCACCCCCCCCCCAACCCCCGCATGTCCCCTGGATTTGTTTGCCTTCTTCCCCAGAGAGATTCTCACAGCAACAAACCTCACACATAAAGATGCACAACCTTAACACTGGGTATCCCATAACAACTTGCTGCAATAGACAGAGCGATTCTTGGGATTTCCCTTCAAAAGCATCAACAACATGTGAAAACCAGGACAAAGTCATCAACATTATATAAATTAAAATTCAGGGTAGGTGCACCTTTCTACTTTAGCTTCAAGATTTCTTTATCTATGCTTTGCCTCCATTCTTTATGGCTATCTATCTATCTATCTATCTATCTATCTATCTATCCCTTACACGGCCAGGAAAATTCACAAATGTATCATCCCACCTTTCAAAGTTCATTAGTTTGAACCTGGGGGGCCGTGGAGGGACTCAGTGCCTGCAAGTCATGGGAGAAGATGAAGGTCAAGCTGACCTGCCCAGACAGAGAGGCTGTTTTCTTTTACTTTTCAAGCTAAATCTGCAAGTCACCTCAAACTAAATATTCTGACACCCTGGATGAACTTATGCCTCCAGCACACCGAGCTTCTCTCTGTCCCAGCTGGGCACCTGTTCTACTCTTTCTCATTCTCTACATTTGTCATCCTCTGGCTCCTCTTTTCAGCAGGTTTTTTTCCACGGCATAGACAATTTCTCTAGGCAACAAACATTCATCGCATGGAGAAAAAAAATAAGGTGCGAGGAAAGACCCAGAAAGTTTATAATGCTGGGGTGTCGCCGGAGGAGCCACATGCGCCGAAACAAAACACAGTGCATGCAGGTCTGCACGACAACCAGCTGAGGAGTCTGAGTCATGCAGAGACGCGGCTCATTTGCAGTCTCTGCCACAAGCTGACAGGGCAAAACAAAAACAGCTGCTGAACTCTTCAAGGGCACAGGGACAAGGCAACAGAAAGCCTAAGACAACATTCAAGGGAGCAGCATCCTGGAAGGGCTGCTATTTACGAATATTTACAATACCATCGACATTAATAATTAGTCTGTAGAAATACAGGATGTAAATTTCTTTTAAAGAGCATTTTTTTCTCTTTCTTGAAGGCTCATTAGAAATATAGCCTGACACTGACTGTGTGCTTTGAGTTCTCCCTCTGCTTGTTGTTATGGTTACGTGAAATGGTGTCTCTATACTGCCCTGAAGTGTGCAAGCAATAAAATTGACTGGAATGGACATATGGTCAATAAGTTAACAGACTAAAGTTTTAATTTTTGTATTGATCCAGCAGAAAAAGAACTGCATTTCTCATGTCATCAGTATGAACATTTTTGAAAGACTATCCTCTTCCTGTTTTAAGATTGCTTAAACAGCAGAACCAGAACCATATCAGAACAATCAAATCACAATAAATGCTCTGTGTAGCGGCAGAGTTACGGCATTATCACATTTTTTTAGGCAGGGAATACAGCACCGTACAAAACTCCGCACCACTCTTGTAAATACACCTTGTTGTGTATTTAAAAAATAGTGGTATGCGTTATATTAAGGATACAGTTATCATATTAAAGGTGCCAGTTAAGACATAGCCATTGAAAATTAATGTTTGGTAGTCCATGCCCCCCCTTCATGGGCGGAGTTTGTGAGGGACAGCGGGGGGCTGTCCCCCCCCCCCCCCCCGAGTGCACCATCAAACTCTCCCTATGCAACTCCATGGTGTTATGTGTACTTAGGGTGCATCAAAGGTCATTATATTCAATTTTTTTGTCTTTTTTTTTAAATAGATTTATGAGTATCTTGGAAATTAGATGATAAATCTAAGCACTTAGCAACTTATTTACAAAATGAATGAAAAGTCAAGAAATATGAAGTACAGTGATCCCTCACAATTCATCAAGTACGATTCGAGCATCTGGAACATCACAACTTTCTTAGACAAAGAAACATGAAACTTTTATTCCTACCAAATGAAGGTAACTTGCCAGTTCTTATAACTACCCATAGGAAAGTACAGGCCGCTTGTACATTTATGGATTATCTTATGAACAATGCAACTAACATGCAATCTATTTTCCATCCAAATTAGATTCTTTCTAGAATTCTGCCTAAATTAGAATCTAATTTCAATGTCAAAAATTGAATTTCCCCTTGTGGATACCCACAACATCAAAATAACAGGTTTTTATCACATTGTGAGGAAATTTGGTCCCCACAATATAATGTATACCTGGACCACACACACACACAAACAATACTCACCAAAGGAATGTAGTACCTAGCTTGACCAATCAGGGAGTACCGTATTTAACTTGCATTGCATTGTACCTTATAGCACTATACTCCATGCAGCATATTAGCAGGGTAAGTGTCACATATGCATTTGCATTTCATTAATAAAGCAAAATAAGTACATTTAACAGGCCTACATGTCAATGACAAAGATAAACATGTCAGTCCTAGATATTGTTCATATTTTCCAATGAAGGAAATAACATAGCCTACAGTCAACAGTTATTTTCAAAAAAACATGTTTGCTCGGAAAATTGTCAAGGGCAAAACTTAAGACATAGGATGAGAGTATTTATTTGTTGAGATAATACATTAGGTGTAGCCTACAGTGTGATGACCTCTGCAAATAGTCAACATCATAAAATATATGTACACCCTAGTGCACCGTTAAGTGTCGTATATCATGCAGCGCAGCCTGAAAAACACACAGACCATCGCACTAACACGGAACTACGGACCTTCTTCTGTATGAAAAGCAAAAAAAAAGCGCAAAGTGTTTTTTGAACTTTTCAGATCATCAACTCGTTAAAAAGCAATGACACTTTAGTGAAAGACGATAAAATCCAGCTTACGTACCTTATTTCACAATACACTTGAAGAAAGTCTCTTTTTTTTTACCTTTTTTGTCGGTATTTTCTTCTCTAGAAAGGAAACTGTAAAGCGACCGGTAGCGCACGATAAGCAAGTCGATGCAATGTAAGTCACCCTTTCGGCGACGAGAAGAGGTACCAGGAAAGACCTTTGCTGTCAGTGTGGACGAGGGCGAAAGAAAAGACGCGGAGACAGAGAAGGCGAGGAAAACATCCCTTAGGAGCCGATTTCGGGGATTCGCCGGTTTTTGTCTCACCGTGGATGGAAAATAAATGGAGATGACAGGGCGGTGAAAATAATCTAAGCACATCACATGCATCTGTTTGTAAACATCGAGCAGGGTGGATGACTCGGATTCATCTTAAATAGAGAATGAGGCATGCAGAGGGTGGCGAATTAAGACGTTATCCAGGTCATACCCTGAATGTTAAAAGATGTGCAGACACGGAGTCATGTGTAATATGTCCCTCTGCGTCACCTGCGGTCTAGTGACCACCTCAGAAGCCGCAGGTTAATGGTTAAAGTACATGTGGGATTTTTGTTATCGAGCTGGACAAAAAAAGGACAGCCGAAGTCTGCACAAGAAAGTGTTACTAACTACAGATCAGGTCAATGGTAGACAGAAACGGGAAAAAGTGGGGTCTTACGAGAATAAAGTGCTACTGCTAATATTACCGTGTACAAATTAAACTATCGAAAACAAATCAAACTGTTTACCAAAAGCGGGGCACTCCACTCGACCAAGATGTAGACTGTACTTGTACAGGATTCAAAATTAAATCGTTGTTCCAGGTCCTGTCAGGTAGATAGATGTGTTGTTCTGTTCTGTACACAAAAATGTACTCTCGACTTTCCCCCTATAATGTAATATTTATAATCCTAGTTTAATATATGAGCAGACTTACACTTTGGGGAGGATGTCTCAAATTGGCATGTGGATATGACATGAAAATCAGAGTCATGATTTGCGTCTGGGACCCAACCACACCTGAACGTGAGGTGAGTAAGATCATCCACTGAAGTATTACAAAAGAATGTTAGAAAGGAGGCAATGGGGGAAACAAGTTGGTGTGACAGGATAACAGTGATGAGCCGCCAGGGGCAGGTAGCAGGGAAGGTGAATGCAGCTTTGTCGATCCACCCTTTCCTCTGGTGGATGTGGCTACATCAGAAGATGGAGGAATTTGACACAGAGGCACAGGAGAGACTCAGTAACACTGCACAGGACTAACCCTAACCATCATTAAAGTGCAGCTTCCATAGTTACTAACCCTGCCACCTATTCTGTCTTACAAGTGTGTTACTGATATTTTTATTTATCTGCCTCCAGTGGCAATAGCTAGCCAGTTGCATATAGGCTAAGGTCATTTCCTTTAAAGGGAAACTAATTAACATCCTTTTTACCATTTTCAACAGCATTCCAATACACATCTATAGCATAGAGAGAATAAAATACCATGTCATTTGTAAATATGTGGAACACCTTTATGTTGAACACTCCTTTGACAAAGTTCACATAGATCCTCCAGTAACTAGCAGACACACCTGATATTATATGTGTATATTAACCATTCAGTCACAAAAACTTCCACATACTGAGGAAGTCCATCATCTGTCCAGCAGCCCATCCAGCTGGGAAGGTGCCAACCACTGAGCAGACAAGATGCAGTAAGTCACACTGTGTCATGTTTCCTTAGTGGTGCGAATGCACAGTAGGCAGTAAGTGCAATGTTCTGGACTTCCACAGCTGCCACAAGTACTTCTCACTTCAGGAAATTAGGCTGGACTGAGACCGGTAAGAAAGCACGTCCTGTATATTGACCAGGTTGATTGAGAATGTAAGAGAGTCGGGAATATTGCCATCCATCCTAAACAAATCCTGAGTAAAAACAAAACATAACACACAACTCTAGCTGTTAGGGAAGGTCTTTCTATTGTCTTGAGACACATGATCTATTGGTCTAGCTTAGACTAATCTTAAACCAGAAATTCCACAGTAATGCCATGACAGCTGAGAGACACAAAAATTACAAGGTACATTTTTGGGGATGATCTACCACAATTAGATTATTTTATATCATTATTATTATTTAGGCAACATCCCAATATATTGATAACATTCCCTAGGTTTAGCTTTTATTTTTTTTTCTTGTGCAAATGTTTCATTGTCTTCCTAAATCCTATTTCCCCCAAAACCAAAAGGTCAAACAGCATTTTCTCGCAAAGACGTCCTCCAAACAAAGGGCACTGCCGACTCGGGTTTAGTTTGAAGGGGAAGAGGGAGATACGTGCAGTTAATAAAACGGCATTCAACTCACAGCACAGGATTAATGGCGACTTGCTTTGCCCGGGAGAGAAGTGATGCCAGGATCTTTAATAAAGGGAGACATTTGCATAGAGCATGGTCCAGCTTGTACTCAAACAAGCCCTTACTAGCTCTTTATTGTAGAAGGTAAACAACTTAGGCAAGGACATTATTCATGTATTCCTTTATATATATATATATAATCTTCCTCATGATATGGTACCTTGTTGAGGCTAAGACTGCCAATGTTTCCGTAGCAGAGAATTAACAGAAATCTGAAAGTGGTCAGGATGGAAATGCAGCTTGTTATCGTAGACGCCGGTGAACTTAAATAGACTGGGTTAGGATAGACAAACACACCCTTTATTACTCTGGAAATAGATTAAAGGACAACAGTGGAAAGACAAACAGGATACGATGCCAAGAACAAAAGTGTCAGGTCAACCGGATTTGGTGGACAGCCCTTAAAACGAGGCTCAAGCTTCAACCACTGATGCAGATGGGAAAAATAAAACAGAAAGGTTTTCTGACCAGGTTCAGGCTGAAATTGACAGGAGATGCAAACAACATAGTCTCCAGTCAGCAGGAATGTAAGTCAGAATGGAGAAGGTGAGAAATTGGTCGTTTGGATGTGACAGCAGAAGCGAGGCTGAGGAGTGACCAGACGCTTTCGTACATCCAGTCACCGCTTCATTGCCAATAAATTCCAGCAGCCGAAGCATCGACTTTACACCTGGACACCATAGCATTCACAGAAATTCATTAGACCAGAGTTTCCGAGCCTGGTCCATGCCCCCCCCCCCCCAGCAGGTCCAGCTCGTGCCAGACAGGGGACTGTAGGGGGGTCTATGAGGGTTGGGTTGGGAAACACTGATAAAGACTAAAGTGTCACGACCAAATGACGCTAATAAATCTGAATAGCAAACATATGACCTGGTGCAGATTTCTCATTTACAACTTAATTGGAAGCTGAAAGAGAACAGCCATGACTGAAAGGGTGACCCTGTGAATTCTATAAATAAAAAAAAAAACTAATGAACTTAGAGAATATGCCCTTTACCCACCAGTACATCATCAGAAACTGATTTAAAATGCTGTATCAGTCTGGTCCAGCGTTCCAGTATACATCTAAAAAAATCTGAGAGAAGACGGTCAACAAATTAATAGTGGATAACCAAAAGTACAGGGGAGATAACAGAAGCCAAAATTAGAAAGCCTCACTTAAGAGGCATTCTGAATGGTTTTTATCTATATGGCCACTTCGACTTGATGGGCCCTAACAATAATAATAAAGCATGATAGATTTACAAATACATTTACGGTCAAATTCATTTAAAACTTTTAGTCTACAACCCATAAATTAAAGCTAAATACTTATTTACTCCATTCTGAGAAAAAAATGATAATGCAATTTTGTCCAGAAGCCATAACAAATGCTTGTCTGACCTTTGCAAAGTAGACGGCAGCAGCATTTTAATAATTCTGACTGCTTGTACATTTTCTCAGCAACTCACATTAAAGGGTGGCTTAAGGGTAAATCTTATTGCATATATTTGCGAATATATGGTATGGATTGCATTTTAGACATCATAAATCTGTTTTAAAAGATGTGTACTTTAACTCAGATGAGAGGAAAATAGTGTTTAGCACAAACCATTTTCACAAAATAAGTTAATAAATGACAAAAATGATCAATTTATACGACAGACAGATAGATAGATAGATAGATAGATAGATATGGCATATCATTCATACCTAGATACGTTTCTGAAAAAATCTAATCAAATTTCAAGTATGACTGCAAGGGAAATTTAACATTTGTGTATTTCAGCTTCACTCAAAAGATATGGCTGGGAGACTCCTCTTTTTAAAAGGATGAAGCATTAAAAAAAAACTTGTACGTTTAAGAACATGACTGGCAGCATTAAAACAGGACAGTTACATACCAATTACAGAGTAAAAAGGGTAACTGGCTGGGGCCAGATGGAAAGGCAATTCCAAATTTCCATAAAAAAACATGCTGACAATATTTCACCGTCTCCCATTTTATAGATGGATATTGTCCTTCATACTCCAGTTCCTCTGACTTCCCTTCAAATACTCCATCCTCCGCCATTTCTATGCCGTCAGCTCTGGCCGCTCCCCCCATTCATATTCATCGCCAAATGTTGTTCCCACTCTACCTCCACAGTCTTATAAACATCCATTGAAGCTTTGGCATCCTCTACAGATGAGTGCCCCATTTTGCCCACCTGAGGAAGGCAAAACGCCAAGTTATATTTCATATAACACACATATATTAATATGTGAAGTGGCATAAGAATACCTGTCTCACACACAAACACAATATATGAAATATATATATGTTTAATTTCCATTCCAGTTAATATGCTGCTGTGGTACCAAAAATTAAGATACCAGATAAAACAATATATGGTAAGACTTCGAAGTCTTAAATTAAGTATACCACAGGAGTTTAAACTCAGAAGATGGTGAATTGGGGGTAAAGTGACCGGTTGGTCTTGCTCACCTGGATGTCCTGTTTAAGGAGGATCTGAGAAAGTTTCTTAAGCGACACCGTTTGCTGCTCTGGGAAACCGGCCTTCTTGCTGAGCAGCGGAATTTTAGCGATGTCCCGCGTGAGGCCAGGCGGATGAGTGTAGTGCAGGACCTTGAAGTCATTTTGGATGGAATGGCCCACGACTACCTTCCCCTTCAGGATCTTCAGTATCTGGATCATTTTGGCAAAAAGTTACAAGTCAAGAGCACTGCTGAGCATTCTGCAAACCTAGTTTGTTAAGCTTGTTAGTATATCCATCGTAAACTGTCTTTACACTTTACAGTATGAATGTGCAGCTGATATACAATTTCTAAGATTAGCAGATGATTGGGTAATACAGCCTCGATACACGTACCTCAACCCTGGCTTGATTAAAGGGCGGAGCTTTGTGGAGGTGCTTTGGTTTTATACCACTCCAACGAGTACGAAAGTCAGTCACGGGCAAGGAGGGCGAGACGTACTTGTCGTAGACAACGTCGCCATCGTACGAGACGATGCTGCAGCGGGCTAGCTCACTGTTCCGACCTTTGGGCCCCGTGCCGACCATCTCACAGTCTAAGGCCACGTACTTGTGTGGATTTCCGAAAAGGAAGACTTGTTCGGAAGTCCCCTGCCTAGGCTTGCTAAGACTTTGGCTTGGTACAGCAAGCAGACTTTTGTTAGTCTTGGGTATGGCAGTAGTGCGATTTCTCTCTTTTGACTGGATGGTCAAAGAGCTTTGGCTAAATCTGTGTGTATCAGAAGTGGAACATTCCTTGCTCAATGATGGCTTTTGAGTACTTTGGGAGGCAGCAGTCTTTGGGGCAGCGTGTGTCGTGGCAGGGGGGTTGCGAACAAAGGGCTTATCCTGTTTTTTTCTTGCCCAATCAGGTCTTCGACTGGGGTCCTTTGCGACGTCCTTCGATTGCCAGTGCTGATGCTGATTCTTGTGAAGGAGGCCTTTGCGCTCCAAAAATCTACGCCTCTTAAGGAAATTCACATGTTTTTGTTTGCCAGTTGATGTTGTTTTCTCACTGTCAGGCACACCGTCACTGGAAAACTCCAGGTTGAGCATAAGTTCAGACATTTCTGGCAAATGTTTAGTTTTTACTTTTCTGACAGCAGAATTTTTTTCTTCCTCCCTTTTCCTTAGCTCAGTACAGTAATGATGGCAACACACTGCCTCATCTTCTTAATGCGGGCTTGGTTTCAGTTTGATGCACCGATCTGAAAAGAATAAACTGTAAAACATTCAACAAGACAGAAACATCTGAGTAAACATGAGCAGAAAATTCTCATTTCATCTCATTAACTTGCATTAATTTTAACTCGCTTTTTAATGTTTTTCGAGAACTGAATTAAAATAGTAATTCACACTATCAGATGTTGTATCACAGAGTGTATCACAAGTTTGTCACACTGAAAAGCATTTCAGTGACAAATACCGCTTGTCAACATACCTAAGTATTACGTAATTACATGTAAAGCATAACTAGAGCTCTTAATGACATATAGAAACAGAAATTTCATGCAAGTTGTTACGTATAAAGCTTGGAAAACAAAATTAGCTAACAAGATAAGAACAACTACATACAATGATACCTCTCAAAACAACTTTAAACTGTACACTAAAAGCTTATAACTCGATCAGCTGTGTACATACCAAACAAGTTATTTCAGTTAGCACTAACTGACCAAAGAGAAACAGTAGCTAGCAAACACGTCTAGTTTTTATTTTCTGGTACGGGTTCGCTCCGTCCCTTTCATCTTTCACTATGGTTAAACATGTTAAAAGCGAAACAGCAAGCTGCCTGACACGTTCTCACACAGGAACAACGTGGACCTCGCTATTACTTCCGGGTTCACGGGTCACGTGGGCAAAATACATTCGGTTGTCCTCGGGATTTTAAAGGTATGAACGCATCATTAAATTTGTTTTCAAATATCAATAAATAATAATTATAAAAACATTGTACCCACATATATTACGGATTCATGCTGGCCTACTGTTTGTTCCATATTAACAAGATCAGGATATGTAGTTTCAGACATTGCACGTATGTTCTTATGTGTAGTAAATGTAATGTAATTTGAAGTGCCTCAGTGACACTGAATTTCACGGCAAGTTCCAGCTAAAAATTTGTTATCTGAAGCTGGCTTGCGTATACAATTTGCTGTTAGACCGTCATGAATGAATATTTGTGTCGATGTAAGGAAAGCGACGGCGGTGAAACAGCTGCAGCATGGTTTTGCCGGGGCGGTCGCGGACGCTGTCGGCCGAGCAGCAGAGACAGCTGGCCGGAGACCTGACCGCATTCCTCTCTCAGTACAAGTATATCTCCGACTCCTACGTAATTGTACGTATACATGACTGAGGTCCTGCTTATTAACAACATTATTATTTTAGTGAATATTGTCTGAGTTACTCTTTAACTATTGCCTATAAGCTCTGTATCGTGAAATACGAGTATATTACATTTTAAATATGAAGAATAGTGTAAAATAAAATTCAAGTGATACATTCGGATTATGTGTTTTACAATTTTAAAATCTTTACTCTTGATCGTTTTGCATTCCTAGAACCTTGAAAAATCCCTCTGTTATTGGTCCTCTATAGTAAGATATTATTGCAAGTATACAATAAGGGCAATTTAGTAACACCAGTTTCCACAGACTGCCAGCCCCAAGGTGTGAGGCCACAGGGCAACCAATTTAAGGGAATGACAGCACATTTAACATTATGTTAAATTAATAATCAGAATGCACGAGGACTGGTTAAACTTTGATTGTTGTAATTGCGTTATCAGTGTTTCACGTTTGTAACTTGTCTTATTCTGTAGGAATTTTTCAGTGAGGATTTGTGGAGCAAACTGCCCCTCAGCTGGCAGGACGCCCTCCATGACCTGTCCGCTCCCCAAATCGCTGACCTGTTACTGGATAGAACCATCACTCAACGGCGGTAAGCACCTCATCAAGCACTTATGTAAAAAAAAACCAAGAACATTTCTACCAGTAATCGGTATTTAAAGATCAGTTAAAAGCAGGAAATCTTCTGTATACTAGGTACCCTTCCGTCTGGCCTCTCTCACTGCTGGCATTTCGGACGTCGGCACACACGCTGGCTTTTTCCAGAACGCCCCACGATCAGACAGCGCGGGATGCAGGTTCCTTGCGGCCGAGGGAGTTTCAGCAGAACCAGAGCCAGAGTTTACTGCTGGGACACATATTTCGCAAGCACGTCAAGCCGAAGAAGCAGCATGAGATCCGACGGCTCGGAATGGTGCGGCCGCTGGGTGTTGATGCGTACACGCTGACTGATGCTTGTTATTCAAGGACCTTTTGAACATACCACAAAATGTTACAATGTGATAAGTTTATAATATGATAAACTAGTGTTTCTTTGCCTGGCCCTTGGGGTCCCTCAGACAGTCCATATTTTTGCTTCCTCCCAGCCCCAATTATGGGGGGGAGCAAAACATGGAGGGGGGGGAGGTCCCTGAGGACCAGATTGGGAAATACTGCCCTACATGAGGGCATAAGTTGGGGGGGGTAGTATGTGGCTCAGTGGGCTAAGTTTCTGCTTTGGTGTGCAATCTCGATTTCTGTCCCAGCTGGTGAAAACACTGTGTGATACAACAGACTGCAGCAGAGTAGTGGATGTGGGATCTGGACAGGTAATCAAATGTTATCTGTTTCCGTCTTAACCTGCTTCTGCTTCAGTAAAACATTCTAGATGTTTCTAAGAACAAGGTGTTTTTTAATGTCTCTAAAAATCTGTCCCACCAGGGTCATCTGAGTCGCTTCCTGTCATTTGGGCTTGGACTCTCTGTCACTGGCATCGAAGCAGATCCTGACCTGGTTTCCATGGCCTCAAAGTTTGATGGACAGCTGATGAGCACTCTGAAAAAAGAGAGCCAGAAGAAGGTCAGATTGTTTGTCCGACACTCTCATTAGATTATTCATTGAATCGCTGATTCACGATGAGTCTTTATTATGTAGCTTATTAATGTATTTCGTTTTTCAGAATAACAGGACAGACTATACCCTGTCTCCCCCTGGTCCCTCACCCAATCACATTACTGGTTGGGTGAACCCCAAGGCCTCATGGGAAGTATTCATCAAACAGCTGGAGGTGGGGGAATGTGAAAAGAAGGAAGTAATATTTACTCCGAAACTCAGTAAAAAGAGACAGTTGAAATCAGTATCAAAGCCCGGTCAGGACATGGACCATGCGAGCCGTTCTTCATCTTCAATTCAGTCTTGCTGTAGCTGCCAAGAAATAGGAAATGACATGCTATCCGATCTTGGCTGCCAGAGCCCGGCTGCACCCGTACAAGACTGTCAGAAATCCCCAAACCTTGACCTGCCGTCTTCTCCGAAACGGCAATGCATGTTTGAGAAAAGTGTGAGTCAGTTGTCCAGCTCTACCAAGCCTTCAAACGTGGAAGAGGATTCTGGCTGTTTGGACCCAGCAGAGCGGGACGTGGGGTCCAGCACTCAAAGCTTCATCTTGACAGGCCTTCATTCTTGTGGGGACCTAAGTGTCACCCTCCTTCGGCACTTTGCCAGCTGCCCCCACGTGCTGGTCATCACCTCAGTGGCCTGCTGCTACATGAAGCTCACCACCCTGGAAAACCCCACCCCTCCTGGAATCCTGGTCCCACCTGGTCACACCCGCACTGAGGAGATGTCATCTTCAGAGTTTGGCTACCCAATGAGTTCGCACGTGAAGGGGTTGCCTGAACACCAGCTGTCCTATAAGGCGCGTGAGGGGGCGTGTCATGCCATAGAGGATTATCTGCAGAGGTTAAGGCAGGAGGATGGGCTGCTCAGGACGCACTGCTACAGAGCGGTTCTGGAGGTGGTGATCAGGGGGGTGAGACCGGATCTACGCAGGGCCGGCATCCAGACCATCAAAAAGGCCCATCTCCTTTCCTTCTCAGAGTTAGTAATCACAAGATTTTCCAACAGAAATAATAGTTATACTGATCAGTCAGCATGCCGTCTACACTCTGAATTTGAGTCTAACAGATAATCTTGGACTTCCCCTGCCTGTTGCTATTCTTGCTAACTATTTCCAGTTTCTGCATATAGAGCTTTCCAGTCAAGCATTTAGTTAAATAAGTCAACATTTTAGTTCCATTAAGGTTCAATTTGTAAAATGCTTTTCTCCGACATTTAAATTGTTCTGTAGTTTGACATTCCTGTTTTGCTTCTTCATACTTTAATTCCATTAATATGCATGGCTGCAGTGCCCCTCCTGTAATTAGAAGCAGTTTTACTGAGCTGAACCTACACTTCCATATTGCTTGTCTGCCTGACAGTTGGCTCGGAACTCCTCGTCTGCAGGTACGCACGCCTGGGTCTGCCGCGGGTCAGCCTGCCGCCCGACCTCCCGCTGGATGACGCCAAGCTGGGCGCTCTGCTGAGGCAGGAGGGCCGAGTGGTGGTGTACTTCAGCCTGGTGCTGCTGCTGGCTCCCGTCGTGGAGAGCCTGGTTCTGCTGGACAGGATGCTGTACTTACAGGAGAGAGGTGATCAGCCCGGGGGATGCAGGACAGAAAGATTCTCGTTTTAAACGTGTGCAATAAGCGTCTTTCTGCATTAATAATAATACGTTTCTTTGATCATGGGTGAGGGATGAAGGGAGCAAGAGATGAAGAGGCAGATGGGTACAGCGTTGGCAGTAATGCGGAAGCTGCATCTTTCTGTCGTGGTAAAGAGAGAAGTCAGTCAGAAGAAAGCTATCGATTTACCAGTCGATCTACATTCCTATCCTCACCTATGCACATAGGTGACCAAAAGAATGAGTTTCCTTCGCAGGGTGCCTGGGTGCAGCCTTAAGGCTGGTTCGAACTTCTCTGCACGAGCGCAACACTCATGTATCCACTCTGCGTATCCGCACACAGAAATGTTCATAGTTCTCCGGTCAAGCCGCGTACTTTGCATATGCGGACAACGTGGTATTTTTATTATTAATAATATTCATTAATAGTATTCATAATAATACAACCATATAATTATTATTATTCTGATATTTCCTGCACACGTACCATAGCAGGTACATTTGTGTATGATTCCCTACGTTTTACAAATTCAGAGAGCCTGCTCACAAGGTTGCCAACTTCGGTCAACTGGTTGGCGTGAGATTTTCAATTCAAGAGTAGTCTGCACTCACATCCACACGCATTTACATGTATGTAATAGTTTTATTACCTTGTAAATAGTCTGTAGGGTTTGCAGACTACCCCAGCGCTTGTAGGTGTTTAAAGTGGACGTTAGCGAATCGATCGTGCTCAATTTGTCTAGAGCTGCGAGTTCACCGCTGTGAGGACACAAATTTGGAGCGCAGCGGGCGTTCGTCCAGGGAGGTGCACAATGACGTCAAAGGCGTCATAAATGTTTGAGTGGACACGTCCGCTAGTATTCCTATAGAGAAGTGAGAACCAGCCTAGGGCGAGGTAGGGTGAGGCGCTCAGACGGTTGGGAGGGGCACTTAGTAGAGCCGCTACTCTTCCGCATCAAAAGGAGTCAGTTGAGGTGGTTCTGGCATCTGTTTATGGTGCCTCCTGGGGAGGTGTTTCAGGCGTGTCCAACCAGGAGGAGACCCCCGGGCAGACCCAGGACACGCTGCAGAGATTACATCTCTCAGTTGACCTGGGAACGCCTTGGAATTCCCCCGGTGGAGCTGGAGGAGGTGGCTGGGGAGAGGGAGGTCTGGGCATCGCTGCTTAGACTGCCAACCCTGGATAAGCGGCAGACGATGTATGGATGGATGGATGGATGATACGTTTGATGGCCGGTTGGTCCACCAGCGTCGATACACCTTCAGCTGGTCTTCCATCTTTGCAGGTCTTCAGAGTCAGCTGGTGCCTCTCTTTGATCCTGCACTCTCACCTCGAAACCTGGTGCTGGTGGCGGTGAAACCAGGACAGGACAGCAAACTGCAGAAGCTTGTAGCGTAGCCTCAGCGCTGCTGTCAGAACCTGAGAGTGTGCGGTAGAACACGGCTGTAGACCTTGAGTGGGCGTGGAGAACTTGAGTCCTTCCTCCTCATCACAGCCTTCCTGCTTGGAGAGTCTCTCACAGACACTGAAACACGTGAGATCTGACAAGCATAATTTAATGGGTTTTGTTTTTATTTCCCCATTTTTTTAATTTAACTTCAGAATATGTAACTAAATACTACAAATATATGTAGTCTGTATTAATACATAATACTGTTTGCTGTCATAGTTTTTAAGATATATAATATATATTTTAAATAAAAATTATATTTTTAAATGAAATATTCTTTTAATATCTTGTCTTGCCATATACATAAGAGTCATTTCATATACCTGTATAGTTGCCTCCACTCTCCCTTCTACTTTCAGATATCCACCAATTAGGTTAGATCCCACAGTGGACACACCTAACTCCAGGCCACAAGAGGGCGCTCACTCAGTTCTTGGAAGCAGGATCGACAATGTGTTTGAGAAGCAATGCTTGACAAATAATTTCTATGGACTTAAACATGTTTAAATAGGATTTGAAAAGTTCCAAAAAAAAAAATGATTTGTTACTTTGGCAAAGAAAAAATTGCCTGAAACAGAGTATAACATTGTAATTATATAATTTCTACATTTTAAAGGTCAAAAAACTGATTTGCAAATGTTATCTGAACATCAATAAAATCCACTAAACTAGATTAGCAAAGTACTTTCCCCCCAAAATTAAACCTTAATTTGATAACATTAAAATTATTATTTTTTTTAATTTCCTGCTGTGCTGACACCTAATGGACACACTTATTAAGTACCTAAATAATTGCTCTTAAATAGCTTAATTTTAACTCTCAAATGTTCACCACACAACAATCAGCTCCAGTGTAATTCTGTCACTGTGTGCCACTGTGTGGGGTAAGACACTGTAGCTGTAACTGGAAGGTCACTACTGCAATTCCCAGGGTCAGCAGAGGAAGTTCACTATTGGGCCCTTGGGCAGATATTTAATTGTTTTAAGCTCTCTGTCACTGACTGGAAGAATAAAGAGCGTAATATGTAATTGTTACTGAGAAAGTAAGCTTTGCTTTTATAGGTGCTAGCAGACATTATGAAACTGCGTAGCTGTCCGAGCCCTCTGCCCATCTGCGGCCATCTGGCAGTGCCACGTGCGGCTCCGTGAGAGACGTGCTGTACCCACGCGTGCCCACAATGACAAAACATCTGGCCCCGTTTCACCTCAGCACCCCGGCAACACGTACATCATTGCGGGGAATGGCTAAATGTTTCATTAAATGTTAGATATTACCCGGGCAAAAAATGATTAGTGTATACTCGTTTATTTGAGAGAATAATGAATCGGATGAGATTGAAATGTTTGTCCTGTATGCAAGTTATCAGTTATATAAACAAGCAGGTAATCTATGCCATGTTTATGGAACTACGTTTTATTTTCATCTACTGATTAACTATGTATATAAGCAATTTATATTTTATATTTGTCTTCATATTTCTCACTAATTTTATAATTCCCGCATTATACAGTATTTACTCCAGCAATTTGTCAGATTATATTTATATTTATTCGATTCTAAATGTAATTAAGTGAATATGTACCCAGTCATGGCTACATTGTACATACACATACATTATACTGTAGTGTACTGATGATGCATATTTTTTGTGTGTATGAACATATACTGTATACATGGCAGCATCATTTTATACGGAATCTGATGATCCATGAGGTCACCTTTTTCCCCATTATCATGCGATTTCTTGTGTTCTCATCTCCTCTCCTATCATCATTTTGGGATGATAAACATAAAGCATTAGATGAGGGCAAGTTGCAGTATGAAAAGGTATCAATTCACTGCAGATGTTTATTGAGCACAATAATTCCACACTTCTGTCTGGTGCCATGGAACTGGTGTTCAATATTATTTTGCAGATTTTTCTAACTCAGTCAGCCCAATTCAATTATCCTAATTAAGCAGTCGCACACCTGCCACCCAGAACAATTCATCTAAATCTCATCGGTATTGAGGGAAAAAAAATACTCAGTACTTGTTGAATTTGTGATTTGTCTCCACCTTCTGGCAGCTCAGCGATGTGTGCAGACAGAATAAAAAAGCAAAGTTGATAAATGGACTTGTTTAATAACATGACTGCCAGCGGGATAACAATAATGCATGGACCATTTTCCACTCTCAGGCTGTCATTTTAAAGATCGATAGCTGCTACAAGCAAAGCTGGAGTGTTGGCTGTGAAGGGGACTTGTTTTGTGGAGCCATTGGCATGTGATGCCAAGGACCAGGTTGATGCACAGAGACAGCAGACCAGGTATCTTCCACCCACTTGTCATAGACATGGTTGTTGGGGGCCCAGGGTGCTATCCCACGCAACGCAGGCCACGAAGCAGGAAGACACTCTAGATCTAGAGAGAGCAAAAATGTGGACTGTTTGGGGCTCCCAGAGGGCAGGGTGCAGAAACATTGCCGTAGATGGGATGCCAGGCACTGTAGGACGCTCACAAACTATGGGTCATTTAGAGATGCTGAATCACCTAATTATGTGTCTTCAGACTGCAGGAGGAAACCAGAGGACTGATAGAAAAGCCACACGACACGAGGAGAATGCAGAAACTCACACAGACAAACACAGAGAAACACAGACAAACACAGACAAACACAGACAAACACAGAGAACAGGGGCATTACCCACTAAGCCACCAAAGCAATATACATTTCAATACAAAATACTTCATACATAAAATGTAAATTTGTTATATTCACTCATGAAGAAACGGGACAGTATCTCTAAAACACAAACTCCAACAGAACAAAGATAGCGACAGTCTTAAAGGCGGAGCAGCGAGCTGTTAACCTACATTAATCTCAGTGAATCATTAGGGTGTTACTAACACTCCCACGTCTCCTGTCCTGAGTACAAAGAAGTGTCATGCAGAACATTCTTTGTATCAAATCATTGTTACATCAGCAAAGGCAAACCCTCCTCCACCAATGGCAACAGACTGGGTAATAAACTCAGATAAAACACATAAAACATTCCTCCACTGAGAAATGCACTTGCATGTCAAAATATCAAAATAATAATAATAATAATACCAAAGAACATGGGCAGTGGGCACTCCTGCAGATGCAGATTTTATAGATAGATTTCTTTGGGGAAAACTCTAATCCCAACATGATGACCTTAACCCCTACCCAGCCCTAACCTTAACCATAAATTACCAAAGAAAATATGAGACATTTTTAGTTTTTTTGATTGGATTGACAGATCTTTGTGGGCACCTGAAAAAATGGTCCCCCAACATCAAAATAGCAGGTTTTTTCATGTTGTACAGAACATTTGTTCCGCACATATCTGATTAACTTTAAAGAGGCCAAACACAAGTTTGCACAGCTGGCCCAGTCAACTGCATTATAAATGTTACCAAATCCATGATAAAGAGATACAGGATACCTGGTCCTTAAACTCAGGTCAGCACTGGAGGGGAATGCACTGGAGGGGGGCAGCACTGGAAGGGGCAGCACTGGACTTTGGTGTGTAAATGAAGCAGGCCCAAGTTGGCAAGCATTTAAGAACGTGCCCAGATGCACGATGCAGCTTTGGTTACAGCATATGTAGGTTTCTGAAGCGATCCATAAGAAAATAGTGCTTATGGTTACCTGCTTACTCACCCTCACTGGTTCCATTGCTGGATTATTGACCAGGCCAGTGGGCCCAGTGCCCCAGGGCGTCAGGCTGGAGGGGGCCTCGGAGCACCACCTGGCACCCCCGCTATATATAGACCAAGAATTAACCACCAGGGACCCAGGGCTCTTTGACATACACAGCACAAATTATCCATCAGGGCCCCCAGGGCTCCCAGCATATGTGTTGTGCTCTGGACCTACAGCTCTGGAAAAAATTAAAGGAAGGTTCCCCTGCGAGGCAGGTTGCTTCCAGGCTCAAGGTTTCTAAGGCAGCCATACAAAAGAACAAAGTGAATAAGCAAAAACCGGCCAGGTAGAGGGCGGAAGCGACTTCCTAATGCCAGAGATGACTGTAACTTATCCGACAGTTTCTCATGAATCAGAGGATGACCTCAAATGACCTTCAAAAAGACTGGGATGCATTAAGTGGTGAAGTGCACTGTTAGGACAGGATGGTATCAGGCTCCTAGAAGCAGGAGTGAAGTCCCATAAAGCAAAGAAGAAGCCCTTCACTGATGAGAAGCAGGGAAGAGCCAGGCTGCAGTTTGACAAAAAATATATAAGAGCATAAGAAATTTACAAATGACAGGAGGTGCATATCCATAAATTGAGAAATGAGTGAAACTGAACATTTTACTGCGGTCTGTTAATTTTTTGCAGAGCTGTATTTCTCCAAAGGTGGATTTTAACATCGAGTAACTTGCTGATTTATACCGGCGAAATGCCCAAATCCCGGGGACATGCATTCTGATGTATTTTTTTACACAGGCACATACCCATATATTGAGGAATGAGTGAAGCTGAACATTTTACTGTGGTCTGTTAATTTTTTGCAGAGCTGTATTTCTCCAAAGGTGGATTTTAACATCGAGTAACTTGCTGATTTATACCGGCGAAATGCCCAAATCCCGGGGACATGCATTCTGATGTATTTTTTTACACAGGCACATACCCATATATTGAGGAATGAGTGAAGCTGAACATTTTACTGTGGTCTGTTAATTTTTTCCAGGGCTGTATATGTCCCCCACCTCCTGCCCGCCCCACCCCCCATGATCTCGTTCTGGCTGGCCCTTCATTTCTTTGCAAACATAACATCCCCTGTTTCCTGTCATCTTAACCAAGTCCATCCTCACTGAAATTAAAATGTATTAAAGGTAAGTAAACGCGTATTAAATAATTGCTTGGGAAAATATCTGCAGGTTATATCATGCATAGAAACAGAGCAATTTTTTAAAAATTTAAACGTTGGTGCAAACAGTACGAATGATATTTCAAATCAACCAGACAGCGGTGGTTTGTCTGTTGACTGACTGCGTTGTTATTTAAAAAATTGCCAACACGCAGCTCCGAACAATATTCATCAAGATCACAATTCTTTCCTGTAACATCTTCACACCTAGCACCCCCTCACGGCTGATGACATGAGGAAAAATTAGACAATTCAAATATATTTGGAGCCACGGATCATCTGTGATTTGGATCAAGAATTCTTTGCAACAAACTTCCCTTGAATATACATGAAATTGAGACCAAATAAATAGATTATAGTTAAAAATAGATGTCAAGCTAATTATTTAACATACTTTAAATATTCATCATGATGTGGCCCAGTCTTACACACAACGTCACTAGTCACAGCAATTAGGTGTTATTAATAGTAGTATTAAAACAAACCATGCAAAGTCCTGTTGTATTCCAAGTATGCTTATTATATTACAACTATTCTGTTCTAAAATAGTTATTTTTAAAAAGCAGACTGTTTATAGGGCATCTGGGAAAAAGTAGAGCCATCTGTATAACCTAGTTCTTGCAGCTATGGTAGAACATGTAGTGTTGCATTTTCATCAAGAGATGGCGCTAGTAATTCAGCTTGCGTGCAGCTCAGGGGATCCATTGTAGCTTGGCGCTAGTAGAATGGCACAGGGTTCTTCTTCATCATCATCATCATGTCACAATCTTTTGTTTTAATTTTGTGTACTATAAGCCATTCAATTCGATTGTGACTTGTTGATTTGTTTTCACTATATGTATGTTCATCTTTGCACTACACTCTCACTGCTATATGCACCAGAATTTCCCCCTGGGAATATTAAGTCCATCGTAATCATTGTCATTATAAATGTATCGATAAATAATGGTAGGTTGACGTTATATACACCTTTCCTGATTTCAAATTTAAATAAAACAGAAAATAATTGGAATGAGCTGAAATGAAAACTGTAAATTTGTGGTTTTGCAATTTTCATGTCAGGCAGGGTATTGATTGTAGTTTACTAAAAGTACAGTAAGGTCAGTGTTTAAAGATGACATTTTGAGACGTAAGTTACAAACTGGTTGCAAAAAGGGTAAAACAGAAAGAAAAATAAAGACAGAAAAGAAAAGAAAGAAAGCAGAGACCTCATCTGAAAGGTTATGGTGTTTATTAAACAAGGATAGTTTGAAAGGAGGGAGATTCATTTCTTCATGGATTCAACAAAGAATTCATTACAGGACACAGTCAATGCTGCAACGAGAACCACAAATTCCTGAAAGTCGACTTCTCCGTCACAGTTTGCATCCAGGTCTCTCATTATCTTTTCCACCACCATTGGGTCTTTACTGGCCTGTCAAAGAAGAGAGACAGGAAAATAAGAAAAGCAATCCGGTTAATATTATACCTGGAAGTGGTTCTACGCCTGTCCCTAAACTACACTCACATGCATCATTACAGAATCTAACACTTCATAACTGTTAAAGTTTCATATATTTCATATCCTGTTCCACGCATCCATCCATCTTTACCCGGTAGAGGGACATGATGAGTCTGGAGACAGGAATTACAGGGTACAAGGCACACACAATCACACACTATGGGAACTCCCCCACATATGGGCTGTGGGCGGAATCCTGCACAAACACAGGAGGATCATGCTCAGTCTGCTCACCCACAGAGCCAGCTGTGGGATTCCGGTCTTAACTCACCGTCAAGAAGCCATTGAGTTCCCCCTGTAGGAGACTCTTCAGTTCTCCTTTGCTTAACTTGTATGTGTCACCTTCCTTGGAAGAGTAGCTATGAAAAACGTGGATGAGGCTCTCCAAGGCCTTCTCCAACTGGGAACTCATTTTACTAGCAGATGGTCTAGCGAAGATAAAAACAGATAATATTAAATGAGAGGACATAATGAAAATGTACAACGATGCTTACTTACTGGTTCTGTAACTCCAGTATTTATTATTTCCATTGCGGTCAAGCCTAGATCTCTCTTCTACTCTTTGAAAGCATGTTCATTCCATTGTTGGTATGTTACCAATGCATGGCTATACCAAGAGATGGACCTGAATTAATAATGTACAGCACTCCTGTCGTTCTATGGTTAATGAAATCCAATGTATCATCTGCAGCATCCTGGGTGAGGCAATATTTGCCAGTTTGCGAAGGTGTAAAAAAAAAAAAAACAAAAGAGCTTGAGTAAGATATCCAAAATCAAACTTATTATTAAACTTATTTAAACATCATTCCGAAACCAAGCAAATCTCTTACACTGAAAGATTTATGAGAAATAAAATATGCAAGTCTGATTAGAATATTGTAATAAAAAATTATTACACCTATACACAAATTATTACGCCTATCGCTGATTCCTTCACAACTGTATATTCGAAACGCACGTACTGCTTGCCTCACTTGCACTTCGTCTTGGATAAAAGCGTCTGATAATAAATCAGCTTTTTACAAAGAGACTTTACAAGTATAACATTTATTTATATTCCTCTTGTTTTTGCGTTAAAAGAGCTAATTAGTGTAAAATACACATGATACATATTTAAATATTGTTTTCCAAAATTAAGATTGCACTTATTATTTGTAACACTTGTTGCAATTTTTCTAAGACTGATCTTTACCACTGGAAATTAAAACATACGGCCTCTTTGTTACTATTAATTAAATTGCATTCAGAAATTGTGCTGTGCTCTGCTGTAAATGAAGTATTACAGCGTTACAGAAGGACAGTAGCTGTTAATAAAATCACTGAATGTTTCCCAACAACCACTTTTCTATGAAGGATATAATCAGCAGCGAAAAAAGGTATCGTACAGGTATTTTATGTTCTAAATATAGCTATGCTGTAACTTACCGCACCAGTGTACCGCAGGAGTAAATGCTCTGAAGGTGACCAGAAATCTCTTGGCCCCCTTTTTATACCGCTGCCCTGCACCTGCCTGGGAAGAGACCGGCGGAAGCGCGCGCCTCCTATTGGCACGAAGCTAAGATATCTAGTTTAAAATGCATACGGAACATTTTACAGGACATAATCATTCATTTCTGAAAGTACAAGATATTTTGTTTTATTTTTTATACTTCCTCGTGTCCCAACGCACCTGGCGGCGTATTGCATGAGACACGAAACAAAGCTATCGTTTAGTAAATATCTCATTTAAGAGAACGAGATACTTATACTCCAGTAAAATATCACAATAAATCTGCTATTAAATTAGGAAGTTTGCCATCAGGATCATCAGGATTTATTTAATAAGAACTGATTGTGCGTTTTTTCCTTTTCTTTTTTTTTTATTAGACGAGAAATATCCCATTTCTTTACTTCAGATATGCAAATACACGTCACATGATCAACTATTATTTTCCGGAATCTAGGTTTATTTCAGTTTATTTTTTGGCGCGATAGAGGGCTACGATTCGACCTACTGCTTGACGCTTTTATGTTCATGTTGCATTTCTCTCCCACTTCGAATTTTTTTTGTAACATCTCTTTGGGTAAAGTACCCATTACCGTATTTCCTAAAGTGCATATTTAATTTTGCTGCTCATAATTTACACAATTCCATACACAAGAGGACCATCGAGTCTTATTTACTTTTATTTCGTAATGTATTTTTCCTGAACCATGTTACTTGTACAGTTACCACTAAGTGTAAGAATTTAATGAACCATGCACCATTTCCTCTCATCCCTGGGGTCTTACAACACCTCTGTTACTAGTAGCAATCATTCAGCCCTACTTTCTTACAGTACTGGTGTTATAAAGAATGATAATCTGCACATCGGCAATTCAATATTCATTAAACATTTCAGTGTAGCCAAACCTTCCAAAAAATGCAGATGACCTCATTGTGCTTGTGCGCACGTATACACGCATTAAAATGAACAAATTAAAGGAATGATACATAAAACCACATTACGAATCAATTAATTATAGAGCCTGTTCCAAAGCTGGAATCCTGTATGTAGCTTTCCGTCAAACCTATAACCATTTTCTGAGAAAAAAAGAAGCAGAGTATTGCATCTGATTATTAACTAAAACCACCGCAGTGAATGTGATGTTATAAGGAGAAAACATACAGTAAGTGTGCGTTCTCATCAATGCACATGGTAGGTCTTTTCCAGGAAGACTACAAGTTCACCCGTCTGTTTGTAAAGCCACCAATGTTTACGTTTAGGTTAGTTTACGGAACCCCTGGGGTACAGGGAGGATAGGAAACACAGCGGCGGGGGAATCACTCATCGAGGCCAACTGAAGACGAATCAACAAAGCCAGTCGCTGCAGCCGTTGCCCGGGTGATCGGAAACTTGATGTAGTCGAGCTGTGTCGCGTGAAAAAAAAACCACTCCATCCTTTCCCTTTTGTCCTGGAAACTAAAGCTTCCATCTCTAATTACTGCACAATGAGAAACTGAAGCTAACTGCATTCCCATCATATTCGTGTCCATCAATAATCAGCCCAATAGGTTTTGTTGAACAGAATCACATCTTTGCATGGGCTACATTAGGCAGGCTAAGATACAATAACTAGGGAACAGGGGGATATATTTGGGAATATAACCCGTAGAACTTTGTAGAACTTTCTCTGTACTGGGGATTACAAGGGCTGCAAAGAGGAGAGTCATAAAATTTGCGATGAACGCAACAGAGAAAGCCATTAGATGGCCATGGATCAAGGCGGCCAATCAGTGGGCAGCTGCTGCTGGGATGCAAGTCGGGTTCTGACCAACCCTGGCTGGGTCGCCTGGATGAAGGTGTATGATGCTGAACAACCCGACACACCTGAGAACTTTAGGTACCTTGTTGAGAAAGCATCTCAGTACACCATGTGTCTTGCAACTAATATGCCGATAAAATTCTCACAAAACATTGGAGATGTTTCAATGATAAATGGCGAAGTCGTCTGGATGTTATTTGCTCATAATTTGCTATTTAGCAAATTAAATATCAAGAGCATATTCTCAAGAACATCAAAAATAAGAGCAATTCATTATAAGAAGCGCACGGTTTTCTCACATGCTATGTTGAAATGGCTTATAAAAGATCTATAATACCCACTCGATTCATCTTCCAACCACTTATCTGGGTCACACAGGGCCTGGAGTCTATCCCAGGGCACAAGGGGATGCTACACACTATGGCATCTTATGGACAAGTTAGAAAGCTCATTTAACTGGAATGCATGTCTTTGGAACGTAGAAGCAAACCAGAGGCCGCAAAGGAAATCGACAAAACACAGGACGAATATGCAAAGTCGACACACCAACCGAACGTGGGATTCAAACCCATAACCCTGAAGGTATAAGGCCAGAGTGTCACCCACTGAGCCAGTGTGGGTCAAAGCCCAGGAGGCACCCTAGGCAAGTTTCACTGCTGGTGCCCTTCCCAGCAAGTCTCACAGCCCATTTTATGCCACCTAGCGGGCTGACCAGAACTGCACTCCTCTAGCATGCTACTGTCATTCAGTTCAGGCAGCCTGACGTTAAAAACGCAGACTTCAATTACAAGATTTAAAAAAATCAAACACTCAGTGACAATTCCAGCATACTTGGTGTCTTGGGTGTGCAGTTGTGCTGGTGCCCCTTGGTGCCCCTTGAATGATGTTGCCCACCTTGCAAGGATTCAAGCAAACACTGTTAAATAGCAGAAGCTGATGGTCATCATTTCCCTCTGAAGATTAATAAAGTGCCCATTTGAAGTTTACACAGTAAATAAAGACCATAAAAAGAGTTCTTACAAACAAGTTTACTAAGAAAAACACAATATATAACACAATTACAATACTTAGCATTTGTGTTTTTTTTCTAATTAAATACTTAGTATTAGATTTTATTGAGTTGTAGGAGTCACGTACCTTTCTGTTATACATGATGCATGTTTAAAAAAATATACTTTTCATGTGCAGTGAATTCCATACAATACAGTGCAAAACGTGAACTCTTAAATAAGGTATTAAATTAAGCCCTTAATGTAAAATATATTTTTAAGTATGAAAAATAATGCAAATGTATATAAATTCCAAGAATATCAAGGAATATTCCCCCCAAATACAATTCAGGAGGAAGCTTCAATAAAAGGAATACATCTACACACTGAGAGAATACATGTGTCAGGTCAGTTAAACCTTGTATATTATTCAGCTGCTTAGTTCAGTGTTGGAATTCATTTCAGAAGAACGACAGTCTAAAGATTCTTTTCTGTGCATCTCTGCTCAGCCAGGGTTTCACATCTTCCTGCCGGGAGCACATATTAGCTGTGTCATTCCATTTTAATTCAACAAATTTTCGAAACGTTTCTGCATAACCATGTGAATTAGACATACTTTTCAGAGCTCAGAATATATATTTTTTTTAATTCCCCTGGAGATACAGAGCTTTTACCGCACTGTGGGTGACAGAAAAATGGAAATTCAGAGTGTTTTTTTGTGAGCTGTAACTTTTGTATTATTCCAGCTACACTTTTCTTTTTTCAAGGTCAAAGTTATTCCTGCAAATTACATTTCGCCAAAAATACAGCAAAGGACTTGGAATAACAAGCAAAATTTTGTATAATGAAAATCGCATGTATGTGTACTACTTGTATATAAAATATTGGCCTGGTACTTGGTCCCCATCATTGGACAAGCACTCCAATAAAAAAAGCAATTTCTAAGCCTCAAGAAAAGCCACGTGGGGGGCGGTATTTTTTTGTTGGGAAGAAATTACTGTTTAACTGCTTTCAAACAAAATTAAAATAGTGTTGTTCAAAAATTAGGTTATTCCACGGGGTGTAGGACTTACGAGGCTTGCAGTCCATGAAAACGTTCTCTTTCCTTCCCATGAAACTCTCTCTCATCAAACAGCTTCAGTGCAAACCACAGCCTGATGAACTCTCAAGGTACATTTCATTGGCTGCTTCATTTACTGCTAGATCCAGTGATATCAATCTAACAAATTTGACTTGCTTTTTTTATCATATAGTACATTTATATATTACATTTAAACATAAAGCAAACCCCTTTTAATAAGAGTATATTAGTTTAAACTGATACTGTGAACAACATGACCTATTCCTAACTTTAGGTCAATTGACATATTCAAATTTATTTTGTTGGGTGTGAGCAAATCACACCAAATAATCAAAAATAGTCACCTTTGGTAAAGATGATGAACCCTATGTCTCTGTTGATAAGCTAAATTTCAAACTGAAAATAAGAGGGAAATCTAGCCCATAATTAAAGAAAAGGGAATTTGTATTAGTTATCAAATAAACTGTGATCCGTGTCCATATGAATCGTACAGCCTGAAACAAACTTAGTTACGAGTTTTCTTGCCTTCAATTACAGAAAATCAAAGGAATTAACTAGTCAATTTCTGTCCAATGGCACCTCAAATAAACACTAATAAACAAAACACTTCAGTGAAAGCTTTTTCTGCAAAGTTCAGTTTCAGATTATGGAGTTAGTCACAGCTTGAGGGTGCGGTTAGTGCTGATGTCATTGGGGGCGAAAATGATGCAGGTGAACCATGTAGCTGTGACGATAAAAACGGCACAGCTCATAACAACACACTGGATTATCATTTTTTGCTTCGAATGCTATAAAAAGGTCCTACATCTCAAATGAGAAAAAAAAAAAAATCTGAGCTCTGTAATTCACATACCAGATAAAAAAAAATCAAAATGGGGCCACAAAGGCCATTTGTTGGGTTTAAACGGAATGACCCAGCTTTGTTTTGCCACACGAGGGCACTAATTAGCCTGGGAATTTTGGCTGTGGAAAGCAGGTTCTTTGATGTGTGGTAAGGCTCATAACAAACGCTACCTCTGTACGGAGAGATCAGTTTCACTCATTTCCGTGTACACTAAGTTACCTTCATCCCTATTCATTTCTGGGAGGGCTACTTCCTGATTCTGTACTTTTGGCTGTCTTGCCATTGGATTTTCTACGTGTAGCTCTAACGTAGAATTGCTGCTTCTTGATGAAATTCTACTTCTTATACTGATGGTCCGATCTCTGGTGAGAACAGGTTTGCCCAGCACACTCTTCAGCTGAGCCCAAAAGAAGATCTGCTGCTTTGGGTCTTTAGGCCACTCCAAGTACGTTTTGGTATTCAGCATCTTTTTAAGTTTGCAATACTTGTTAGGCAAAGAATCCGGGTCAATGGGCTCTTTAAGCACCAGGACGACGTCACTGAAGGTCTTGCCGATGGCTCGTTGTTGAGCAAAGTACAGCTCATAGTTGCACCACTCACTGTTGACAAAGTGCTTCGACAGTACGAAGATTACCTGAGAAGAGGGGAGATACAACATAACTACACGGATACTAAAAGTGTAGGACTTCACCATATTTATTTTACAGACAGCCAGTACGTTCAGATTACAAACCTTTTGTATTTGCATTTCCAGAGACTAATCCAATGAAATTGTCACACTTACCTTGCAGACACCATTATAGCAATTTGTGTCAAGATAGCATCATATGTACTCAAGCTTTAAGTTTCATTCACAAACAAGAGTCAAGTCAGAAATACTAAATAGAACATCCGATCATCATTTACTATATGATGATGCAATGTCACTCTCCTTGTATATAAAATCTGTGTCTTACCTTTCGGCTGTTCTCAATGTTCTCTATGATGTTGTCAATGATCCATTTGCCTGGCATGAAGTCTCTTTCATGAATACAAATGTTATAAGGGGGCTTGTTGCTTTCCAAGCAGGTCAACAACTGGTCTCTCACCCAATCAGCATCCGAATGGCTGTAGGAAATGAAGGCGTGATAGGCAAACGTCTTTGAAATGCCGAGTCCCTCCTGGTAAGCTCGGTATTTTGCCCGGATAATATGGCAAATGGCTCTAGTGTACCAAGGCACGTTAAACACGTAGCACAGCAGCATGAGCGCCAGCACCACAGTTGCTGTAGTCACCACGGAGATGATGATGACAAGTCGAATGTCACATTCTAGTAGTCCAGGAAAAAAATTAGCAACTGATGTGTTAAGCATAGCTTCGGGGTGGTAACATCTGTAGTTATCCGGCCAGTCTGTGATATTGACTTTCCCTTTGGTTGTAGATTCCTGAATAAAACTGTGAAGATCACAGGTGCAGTGGTATGGGTTGTTGCCTGCTTTTAGTTGGGATAATCGCGGCATTTCCTTAAAAGAGCTCATGCTAATGAGTCCAAAGGAGTTCCCATCCAACTGCAGCAACTGCAAGGTTGGATTACTCCACCCTGGAGGAATGAACTTGATCTTGTTGCCACTGAGCAGGAGTTCCTTCAAGTCAGAGACTCGCTGGAAGTAGTCCATATCCACGTGGTCCAGGTTACAGTCGGAGAGGTCCAGGTACTGCACGGTGGTTGGAAGGCAACTTAGGTCACTCTTGCCAAAGTCATTATGATGAAGAATCATCTTGGTAATATTCTGCCTCCAGTGGCAAACACCCACTTCTTTGCTGATGCCAAACTGGTTATAGCTCAGATCTATCACCTGCAGCTTTTTAAATTCTCCCACAAGAGCTGACACATCAACCAGGCTGCTCAGCTGATTGGTGCTGATGTTAAAACACTGGAGAGCAGGCACTTTACCCACATAGTCACACTGCCTGTTATAGAGGTAAGTGTCCTGTAACTGATTTTTTGACAAGTCCAACAACTCTATGACATTCATCTCATCCCAGGCATCACAAGGCACAAAGTTGAAATTAACATTCTTAATAGTCAGTCTCCGAACCTTGCTAAACCATGTAAAGTGCCAGTCAAATCTCAAGATGTCCGGGTTACTGATATCCCTGTAGAATTATACAGAACATAGTAAAATCATTGCAAAGGTTGTTAGATTATTACAAAAATGCATTCACACACAAAAGGAAATATTTTATAGCATATTAATCTTAGTGTTGATCAAAGTTCAGGTTTTGTGCGACAATGATGTGCTAGTGAAAGAATAAAGATACTAACCGAAGAATCAGATCATCCAGAACAAGGTCTGTCACACTGGAGCCCATTCCAGCCTCCTCAAATGTTGGGGACCGAGCAAAATCAAGAGATAGAAGTGACAGAGATTTAACCGGAGAAAACTGTAGGCTGACCAAAGCCATCCTTAGAACATTCTCATTAAACTTCCCACGGTACAAAATGAGTTGTTGCATGTTAATGTCTTTCAAACCATGGAAAATGTCCTCTCTATCAGTGTAGTACTTGAATTCAAAAAGGTTCCGAAAGCGAAGCTCGCTAAAAGTCATGTTAGCCAAGTCTTGTAGTATTATTGGTAGATAATTTGGCTTTTGGTCTATGGCCACATCAAACCACATATTTTTAGTCCTGATAAACTTCAGACATCCTTGTTCATATTGCTTAAGGCTAGATGCAGTTTTGATAGCAAACTTGTCCAAGTATATATGTTGTATAGACCGAAAGTCTCCCTCTTTTAGACCTGGTATGAGGGAACCACCCAAGGACAGTATCTTTAGTTTGGTGAATGTGGAGAAGATATCAGACAAAGTGGCACTGCGATATAAATTGTTGGACATATACAGGTTTTGCAAGTTAGCGAGGGGCTCTAGGGCTTTGTCGGGAATGGATGTTAGGGAGTTGTTGAAGATGTTAAGGTCTTCGAGGAGGGTATTACAGTTGAATGCTCTATCCTCAATCAAAGAAATGTTATTGAACTGAAGTTTGAGGACACGCAGATATCGGAGGGGACAGAAATCTCTTTCGTGGATTTCTTGCAGTGCATTTAAGGACAGGTCCAGCTCTTCCAGTGAAAGTGGTAGCGCCTCTATAGGAACGTAACTGAGATAGCGCCCGCTGCAGTCTGCTGTGCGGTTGTCCTTGGAAATGGCACAGATGTTATTCAGTGGTATATGAAGAGAAGAGCAGTAGGCACTGACCAGAAGAGTAACCACTATAATTTTATAAATTCCAATGGCTGAACATAGGACCTGTTAAGACATCAATAAACAAAATCAACATTTTTTACAACTACTTGAAAGTGTATGTATTACAAAGAGGTTGACTTTTTTTTGCTATTGTTTTCCAGCACAAAATATAAAAATAATAAAAAAAACACCTATCTTCCAATCACTGTCAGGGTTACAGGGCCAGGGTGGGGGCAAAGCTGGAGAGGATGCCAATTTGACTTGGGGCACTTAAGCCCTACAGGCAATTTCGCAGTGCCAATTAGTCTACCTGCATGTCTTTGGACTGTGGGAGGAAACTGAAGCACTCATAGATAACCTGTGTGACACAGAGAACATGCAGAGTCCACACACACAGAGGTCACACAAGCACCATGTTGCCCTCATTTAATTCATGCAGGTTAGGGATAAGGACACAGACTTCATCACATGAAGGTTGCTTGTTCCCAGAAGGGCCCTGTTGTAGGACATTTCTGTAAGATGAAGTTCTCTAGTAACAAAAACTTGTTTGAACAAACTGCTGAAAAGTTGAGGTACTCAAAAATGTCTCTCAGGGATAATTTAGCCACCCATTTTCCATAACCACTTATCCAGTAGAGCAGTGTTTCTCAATCCGGTTCTCGGGGACCCACAGTCAGTCCATGTTTTTGCTCCCTACCAGACAGTCCATGTTTTTGCTCCCTTCGAGCTCCCTACCAGACAGTCCATGTTTTTGTACTGCGAGGGAGCAAAAACATGGACCGACTGTGGGACCCATGGACCGGACTGGGAAACACTGCAGTAGAGGGCCACAACGAGCCAGAATGCCATCCCAGGAAGCATATTAACTACTTGCCTAAAATCTTTATGCATAACTGAGGTCAGAATATTTATTCTGATATGGACACACATTTGCATTTATAAATATTTTACCGCTAAATGGAAAACATTGTCATAGTTCAAGGCCTTCCAAAACACCTCACTTTCAGCATGTTATCTAAATAATTATGTCCCGCGGTTTCAGTGTAAGATTTTGTATTTGAATACTGACTAAACAATTAAGAGTAACCAAGGTTAATTCGGGGTGACACTGTGGGTTCGAATCACACTTTCACTACGTGTGTGTGGAGTTTGCGCATTCTCCTGGTATTGTGCAGATTTTCACAGGATACTCGGATTTCCAGCAACCGGACAATGACATATAGCGTCACTAAACGACCCGTATTGTATGCTTGGGTGTGTGCACATGTGTCCTGTGATGGACTGGCATTCTGTCCAGGACATACCATAGCCCTGCACCCTATTCTGCCTGAGATCTGCATGGATAGAAGGCTTAATCAGCTGAGCAATGAAGTGTTAATAGATTGAGTTTAAAATATTTCACTCTTTCCAGCTTGACAGATAAAGAATGTGATAATGTTTGCAAGAGTTAATGTGTTCTCTACTCACATATAATGTTAATTACTCGTTTAAATAAGCTGAGCTATTTCTGCAGATGTGACATACTGTATGCTTACAGTTTCGGTTCACCCAAGGTATTTATCAATGACTAATGAATAGTTTCATAATAGTCCCATGAATAATTCATTTAAGCGTCAATCCTCCTGTTATGTGAGCTTTGCCATTTCTGGATTGTTTTCTCTTGGATTGTCTGACCCACACTTTTTAGAAAACAAATTCACCTAATCAAGGAGGATCTCTCTCTAATTGATCTAACATTAACTTCTTGAAATAACTAAAGTTCTGGTCTTAAAATATTTTTACCATCACTCAAACCACTTATTTGCCTGTAGCCTATAAGGTTTGGGGGGGCGGGGGTTCATGTTGGCTGCAAACAGTCACTACAGAAGAGGGACAGGGGGCCTCAAAGCAACCCCAGAAACAAAACACCCACCGCTGTGCATTCCTGACAGTACTGAGTGACAAGCTAATAACATGGTTTGCTTTTGAAAGGTTAAAAATGTAACCCCGAAGATTTGCCATGAACTTGGGCTGGAATAATATAATACTACCAAAGAATTTCACAAGATCAAACTCTTAAGCAAGACGGCTAAATAAACATGAAAATGAATATCATAAAAAGATAATGTTTCAGTACAGGTATAGGAACTGTGGGCTCTTTGTGTAGTGTCTTCCGTATTGGTTTTCCTCAATCTGCTCTGGTTTCTTCCCACAAAACATTCAGACAGACAAACTGGTGTCACTGGATTTTATCTCACTTTCAGTGTCTAACCAGTAAGATAAATAAAATATTTTTTTTATTTTGAAAAGAAATGTATGAACAGAATAAGAAATAAGAACTACTACACTTAGCAAAATGTAATATTGCCCTGTTCCCAGGCTAAAATACAATACAGAATACAATACAATCAACACGACAGAATACAGATCATTTAAAGAAAATTAAAATCTCAACATACTAGCTAAACATGTTCTTGACGTCTCTCAATACTTGGATAATAAGTTTTCTGCACTTTATCAGCAGGTGAAGAAAGCTGAAGGTACCTTAAAGGGCTGCTCAACCATGGTGCCAATTTCCACAAAAACAGGATCCATTCTTTCTAGTTACATTAAAGACCCGCAACTTCTGTGGATGCCACCTAAATAAGAAGCAAAGATCATGTCAAATCTTACCTTTAGTCCACAAGCACGATGTCAAAAATCAGCCATGTGTATTCAACCTCCTGCTATTGTACTGTGGAAATCAACTGGGCAGTGCCAATACCTATTTTCTTTAACGATATCGTTTAGCAACGATTAAAACAATATCCCCATCCTTGGCCAGTCAGCACTTACTTAATGTTTTCAGCAAGCTTGTAATTTCTCACCCTGATCAGGCTGAATCATGTCTATGAATACACCCTCAATCCAGGAGGACGGCTTATTATGATCTTGGATGTCTGCATTTTGCTCAGCAGACACCAATTCATTACACACACTTAAATAGGTTGGCTGTGTCACACTGCGGTTTTACGAGCACAAGGTTTTGAACGCTCCAAAATATGCAGAATTTTTCGCAACAAGAAATGCCCCGCTGTGTGTTACTGGTTGAAGTTAGCAAAGATCGGCATAGATGCATCATTCCACAGGATGATATTACTGGATCCATACTAACCCAGGGAGGACAGTGTAAAAATGCAGGTCCAAACTGGATGGGATGCCATTCCATCACACAGCACAAGATCACTCCTTTGGGGTGTTTCAGAGACACAAATTCACATAATCATGATTTTGGACCGTAGAAGGGAACCAAAAAGATCTGGAGGAAACTGCACAAACATGCAAATTCACACATAGCCAGAAATGGGAAATGAATCCCACAATGTTAGGAATGTGAAGCAAACCACCATGTTATTTACTGTGCCACCTAAATCTGAATAAACTGATGCTCAAAGCTGTTTTGTTATAGTGATGACACGTTGGGCGTATATAATGAGCCACAGAAATTTACAATACTTATAACTGCATCCCTACAAACATGTTCCTCAGATTTCAGAGTGAGGCAAGAGTTTAACCTTATACACCATTTTGAGCTTTGTTTTCTAGAAAACAGGGGAAACTTGTTGAGTGAGTAAATCACTCACTAGCTAGCAAGTTGTCCCAGAATCATTAAAATTCTGGTAAACTGAATAAAATATTCTCCTAATTACAATGAACTGTGTGAATGACAGTTCACTGTATTAGTTAATGGAATAATTAAAATATGTACTGCGACCACATAATACTATAACATGGCCAGCATAACCCTAAATCACACGGGTGTGATGATCCACAAAAACCGCATAAACTTTATTCGCCATCACTGTTACTTTTCATTCTAAAATTATATTAACTAAAGATCTGGAAGATTAATTTTCCATTCTCACTAAATAAGCAGATAAAGGCTGCAACCTGCGAACCTCAAATGTTTAATTTCTAAAACTTTCAACAAACATGCAGATTAACTTACCCCATACAAGAATAACAAACTGCTTCCAACCGGCAACACACCAACACACAAACTCCCTTTAAAGAAAACAGAAGTGCAGTTAGCGTAGCGCGAAGTAAACATCATCGACCAATCCGGTGACACGCTTACGCAGCCCCCGCCCCCTCCCTCCCAAGGGCGCGGCGGAATGCGAGATAATTAAGTGGTAACCAGGAGACAATAACGCGTGGCCACGAGATTTCTGAATGCCTGGAAACAAATGGACAACTTAGTCAATAAAAGTAAGCATAATTTTATAAAGAAATTATACTTTTTTGAAATTGGTAACATAATTGTGAGAAGACACATGTTAACTTCCTAAAGGCGTTATCGACAAGTGCATTAGACCAGCGTACATCCCGGAAATCTAACTTTATTCACCACTTGATTGAGCTCGTGGCCACGCAATATATATATTTTTCTCCTACGTCACCAGAGGGGCTCCGTACAAAGCAGAGGCAGGATTTAATCCGCAATCGCTGATACTGTGCTACACTTGTAATTTTTCATAAAGATGACAGTGATGCTTTTATGTATTGATTTATGCAAATGCTGTAGTTTTCGTCCTCTATAGTTTTGGAACATTAGCAATTTTATCATGATTGCACATTCACATTTAAAAAGAAAGCATTCCTTGTCTAAACGTACAATGGTAGCACTCAAACCCTTTAGAATGAAGGGGAAATCTTAGTGATTTCGCAAAGCCCATGCTTATGAAATACGCATCAGTTAGCCACATACTTCAGGTATGGTACACATTAGTATCTAGGCTTATTATCTTCCCCTTTTCACCAGTTTGTACAAATAAGTTGTCAATAATTACCATTTTAATTTTAAAGTTTCTGGTGGTGGTTCTTGACATTGGCTGGTTACTGGTTTCACCATAGTCTAAGTGTTTGTTTTTATTTTTACAGGCCTGGATAATTAGAACATTTTTATGCCAAGTGAGTTTCATGTTCGAAAATGGCACTTGTCTTTCCATTGCATAACATGACGTATGTGAAATAGTGTGCTAGAAAAAGCAGAATGCATTCCTTATCAGACAATAGATCCACAGAGTGCATCTTTGTCAGTAAAACTATTGCAACAGCTTACCTGTATACTTGCATGCATTTTTCACATAACATTTTTTCACTTCTTATTACATTACAAATTGGTATATGTGAGTTATAAGGGCAGGGGGAGTTTTTTTAAATTCCTTTTGTGTCAGAAGTACTTTCTGTTTTTGCACTGCTGGTGTTCCAGAATGTTTGGATACAGATAAGAAGGAAGTGGAACAGAACTCCTATTCAATTGTTGTTTCTGTGTATTATTGCTAGAAACGGTACCAGTTATGCCTGATGTGGCAGCTTAGGCAAGCAGCATCACTGGCGCCCCCCCATCTAAAGCAAAGGGAAATTGGCAGGCAAGTCAGCGCCCCCTCACACATCGGTACGCCAGGCAGCTGCCTATAGAATTAACCGGCCCTGCTTAGAAACAAATGCAGGAAAATCTGACATTACATTTAATGTCTTTATAAATTATAATGGCATTATAAATTACAGTAATACCTATACTGCCTAAATATAGCAAAGGACAACGCATTTGAATTAAAGAAAGGTATGATGGTCGCACTCTTATGTTAATTGTACCTGACTCCTATTGAAAGCAATGTAGTCAGCATTTGTTCAACAGAATGCCTTGTCAGGGCTTAATGTTGATTATATTTGCCATGATGCGGCATAATGAAAGACAACCCAAACGGGGAGCTTTATTTTTAACCAAATTCAAAAAGACAGGAAGCAAACGGACCACAAGGGGTCTGAACAAAAGCAGACAGATATCGTGGGGACTAACAGAAACACAGAGCTAACTAACACACTGGGAAGGGGTATACAGCAAGGGCCATCAAGACGGCAGAGAGGCGGGGGCATTCTAACACATACAGCACATACCTACAAAGTCCGACCTACGAACAGGCCAAGGGCAGGAACATATATACACTGATACGAGGGATAATGGGGGACAGGTGTGGGCTATTAATCATTCCAATGCAGTAAGGACTAGGAAATACAAGGGACATATAGGTGTGACCGGACATAACTAAGAATCCAGATACAAGCAAGGATAAGTAAGAACACAGACACAAAACAAGAATTAATACTGAAATACATGAACACAGTATAGAGATGTGGAAACAACGGACAGAACGAGACAAGGTGGGCACCGGCCCTGTGGTCCAATGTTCGCTAATACTCAGTTTTGGAATTTTGGAGTTCTCGAGAAACCAGATTGGGCACCATATGTGTGAACCAGAAAAGTAGGCCACTGCACTAAGAAGCCTGAATGACACCAGAGAATGATTTGCTAATCCGAGCACTGGTTACAGAAAAACCAGCGACCCTGTGTGGGATACACAGTAAGGAAAATGTACAGTTCTTATAACAAGCTACTGTAAGAGCATGCATTGATTAATACACGAAGGCTAAAATCTTTTGGGAGGAGGGAGAGTATTTTGCAGCCATATGTGATGCACTGAGAGTCACTTAGGAGCTGTGATCCCCCTTTGCTGTAGTAAGTAGGGCACAAGTAGTTACTCTCTTATTTCCGTGCCTTGTGCTATTTGGAAGCTTACTGCAGGTACCAGTTCTCTGCTAATCGTTGCTGTTTGCCCTGAAATGAGGAATGTAAATTGATGCCCTGGCTAAATTCATGTATAACTGATGTAGCCCTTTGTAATGATCACTTTCAGTATTTCAATATTTATAAATCTTAACATGTGTAAATATATTTATAAGACGGAGCAATGGCTCAGTGGGTAGCATTGTTGACTTAGACCTCCAGAAATGGGGGTTGGAAGTCTAACTAAAATGTATGTAGTTGGGTCCCCTAATTCTGATCCCGGAGGGCCAGATAAATCTGCTTCCCTGCTGTCGTCTAAAAATATGTGTAATGATTACACAGAGTGCATCCAAGCATCGAGAAGTCTGTTTTAATAGTCATGGTCGAAAAAGTCAGAACCGGGTTATCACATGATCATAAGTGGAAACAGACAAAATCCAGCAGACAAAATGCAAGTACAGGCAAAACGGCATTAATGGGAAAGCAATCAGCAAGGCAGCCAATTCCAGAAAAATGCACAAGTAGAGAGCAGAAAAACACTTAGACAATTAAGAGATATGTGTTGCAGCTGGTCAGAACTCTGGGGTTGATGATTGCTGTAGGTGGGGCAGTTCTGGTGCGGTTGGGTGCGGTTGTGGTTGGCTTAACGATGGCATGACAACATGCCTTTAGGTGAATTGGTGTCTCTTTGTCACGTATCCATCCATTTTCAGTAACCACTTGTCCTGTTCAGGGTTGTGAGGGGGGGGTCCAGAGCCTATCCTGCAGGCTAAGGGCAGAAGGCAGGGAATAACCCAGGATGGGGTGCCAACCCATCGCAGGGCACACTGAAACACCAGTCACTCACACACCAGTCACTCACACACCAGTCACTCACACACCAGTCACTCACACATGCACGCCTACGGACGATTTGGTAACTCCAATTAGCCTCGGCACGTTTTTGCACGAGGAAACCCCACCATGACACAGGAAGAACATACGGTGAGGCTCAAAGGCATCTCCAGATCAGCCAGGGTGTGAGTGTCTGTTTTTATGCCCGGGGGGTGCACTGGTGCCCTGGGCTGCCTGCCATAGGCTCAAGCCCCCTACAACACTGTTGTCAATAGGCATTTGGAAGATGGATAATGGAAAATACCAATACAACTGGTAAACAGAAATAATAACAAAGTAACTACATTAAATATTTAAAAACAGGAAGAGCGATATTATAATTCTCTGCAGAAAGGCAGCTAATGTGTGACCACGTCATTATCGGCACAGAACACTCGGAAAAGGCCAAACAAGCAATTAAGAAGTTGAGGAGATAATGTCCTTCTCCTTCCATTAGTGTACTTAATGTTCGCCTGCCTCCATTAAGTTCATTGACTGTCTAACTAGTACAGCCCTGTAACATTCACAAATGGAACCAAAGTGATTCATGATTCACTATTTAGTTTTTAATGAAAACTTTCTGGGCCGTGTTCAAAAAAGTTACCGCATTAATGTTTGTTTGGAAATCAGCCTCGATACTGCTAACGTAACACTATACAGAAGCGATGTTAGTGATCCTTACTGGAAGAATAGTCAGCATCACTGTCCCACTTCATAATTATTTTGTCATTTTTAAAAACTCATTCATAGATCTGCATCAACTCCTAGCACGAGTTCTTTAACAGTGCAACTTCATACAACTTGAATCAATATTAAAAAAAAATATTTCTAGTATTACTATTACTATTTAGTATCATTTACTATTATGTTTCCTGATTGCTAAATTTCTTTACTGTACTGGAATCTTTTACCCACACAATCTCTGTGTTGCAAGTCTAGGAGATGATGATTACATTATCTTTATTATTATTAGCTTTCAACTAATGTTGAAACCCTGTTTCATTTCTGTCTTCATTGGATAATGGTTTGAAGAACCTGCTGGATTGGAGGTGGGTGCAATTACAATATTGTCATTTTTTAAACTGACACAGATCAAACTAGTAAGTAAAGGAGAACATAGCCATGATGTTGTTCTGTCACTGAATACTTTATTCATTTCCAATAACACGTTCGGTGGAAGGGATCAGATGGCACTATTGGATTAGATACATCTCTGTTTATTTACACCTTGTTACATCTGTTCGGCATTTAAAAAAAAAAAACAGACATAACCTTTTGTAATGATGGCATGTTACACTACCTTAAGCATTTGGCACACGTTTTGGCCCTTGCTAGACATTATCTATGAGACGAGGGAAGAGGCCATTCCTCCCCCGCCCCCCCCCCCCCCCCCCCCACACACACACCACAGCATAAAGTTCAAATTACAGTGTTATGAGGGGCTGGCCTCGAGGATGCTGGTGATCTAAATGTCAATAAATTAGGATTACATATATCAGCTAATATTTTAATAGATTATAATGTATTTCCTTGTGGATTACATTATTGTGGTACCAAAATCTATTATAGAACAAGAAGCACAAAGCCAAACTGGCAGGAACAGAGGACACATGAAACTCTCAAAATAAGTTGCATATCTGGGGCTGCAAGTTTGTTCTTTTTTGTATTGGGGTGGACCTTGAGCAAATACACAACTTGTAATAATAAGTGTGAGGATCAGTGTTTGCCGAGCCGTGAATGTGGCTCAGTCTTGTTGCTCCTGTCTCCTGTTTCCATCCAGTCACTAGTCCAGCCAGACCATCAGGCTGAAAACCTGTCATTATGTGTGAGATTTTCTAGTTTGGGGCAGTTTGCTTCTGAGTCTTTTCAATTCTAGGATAATAAGTCTGTTTTGATAGCTAGTATAAGCAGAAGGACAGGGTCCCTGTGAATCACACTTTGTTGTAAAGGTCAAAGTTAAAATAGTTATGGAACATTTTCGTATTTTCCTGATATATTTTGAAAAAAAGGGGCCACAAAAATGTAACTCCCAATGTGTATTTACTTCATTCTTAATGAAAATTTTTTAAAACTATCTGAATCATATCCGGGCAGCAGCAGAGAGTTTACCTGTCTTGCGTGAGAGTGGTCTGGTGATCAGTGTCACGCTGGGACGTTGAAAAAGTGCAGGAAGCAAAAAGTCGGGGCAGAAACGGGGTTTAATAGGAACAGTGACAAAAGGAGCATGCAAACACGGAATAACATTACAATGACCGGACTGGGGAAACAAATGGAAACGCGGACTAAATACAATGGACTAATGTGCAACGATCGGGAACAGCTGGTAAACACGGGGAATCCACATGGGGTTAATGAGGGGGCGTGGCACACGAGAGAAGCAGACGATCGGGGCATGACAATCAGGCACAAGGTATAAAATGTACGGGAGATAAATGAACAGACATGACCTGTGTTTGGTAAACACCAGACTCTGCACTTTCAAACCAAGCCCGGACCGTAGAGAGTGCACCACTGCATGAAAGATCCAGCCAACTGTTGCATTTGGTTTAGAGATCCATGCATGTTGGCACATTTTTGGCTAAGTGAAACAACATCTTCAAAATTGCATAACACGGAATGGCAAAAACAAAACTATTACTCGGTTACTTTCAGGGAGCTACATTCCACATGTAAATATATTTGACCAGTTTGTGATTTACTGTTGAGATCAGAATTCTAATATCTCAGGAATCATCTGAGTAGAAGTCCATGTCAAATGTCACATTGCACGAAAATCTCAAGCACCACCAGGAAAGATCAAGGAAGGTAAACATTCAGAGCTCTGTTCAGCCAATGAATAAATACTGGGGCCATGCACTGGGAGTACTGCAGAAGATTGGAGGATGAAAGAATTTAGGAACGATACGAACACTAGTTTTGAAATAGCTACATTAAAATGTGCCAGGCCCATCCATCTTTCAGTGACTTATCCTTATCAGTTTTGGGGGGGGGGGGTGCTATTGCAAACAGCACAGAGCACAAGGTTGGAGTACACCCTGCCTGGGATGTCAGTCCATTGCAGGGCACATCTCCACAACGGGAAATTGAGAGTCACTAGTCAGCTTAACCTGTGATGGGTTGGCGCCCCATCCTGGGTTGTTCCCTGCCTTGCGCCCGTAGTCTCCAGGATGGGCTCCGGACCCCCCGGGAGCCTGAACAGGACAAGTGATTTCAGAAGATGGATGGATGGATAGTTAGCTTAACTGTATGTCGTTGGACTACATTTACATCTTATTTATTTAGCAGATGCTTTTCTCCAAAGCGACACATATTTCTGAGAGCAGGGCCACACAGTCCCTGGAGCTATCGGGGGTTAAGGGTCACACTCACGGTGCCCAACAGTGACATCACTTTGCCGACCCTGGGATTTGATGGGAACCTGTGAGAACACAGGAAGAATATGCAAAATCCACAGACATAAGACAGGATTCGAACCCCTAACCTTGGAGGTGTGAGGCATCAGTGCGACCCAGTGAGCCTCCCCTGTGCCCCTCCCGTTAAAAATTAATTTTCCTGTTCTTATCCTCTGTGGAATTTCTGCTGCCTGTGCACTAGGTTAAAAAGGACACCGTTGAAGCCTAGGAAACCTTATGTCTACCTCATTTATAGACTTTATAAAAGGAGGACTTCAGTCGCAGTATTAAACACTGATTTCCCCACTGAGCTCAGCCAGATATATATGCAATATACAATTCTCTAGCCATCTTTTCGAGAACATTATCACCATATAAAATATAAAGGTCATATTTCATACACACTGGTAAGGAATGGCACACATCAGCCAAAGACTATAGTGCTAGCTCTATATAACAGCATGTCACTTAACACAGCAACTACAAAAGGCACGCCTATATGTTATATACATGTGTGTTGTTGTTGGGGTTTTTTTGTTTTTTTCTTGGTACACTTCCACTACTGGTTTCCAGTGACTTGCACTGAAGCTACTTGTAAATCACAAATAATTTATGGGAAAATGCAAATACTTAAATTTCAGAGACCTTGCTCAGAGGCAGTGGCATCCTCAACCCTCCCCCCCCCCCACCCCCCCCCAACCCGTGTTGTCCCCGACAGTCTCATTTCTAGGTCTCCAGCCCAGACTGCAAAGCCAGCGGATCTCTCCAGATCCTGTTCTCCTCCTGTCCTTGTTGGTTATGTGACATACAAGTTAAGCTTGTATACTTTTGTTTCTGGCAAAGCGAGGCCCATATACTGTAGCAGTATTCCAGCCGGAAAAAATATCCACAATGTAGCACAGTCACCTTTAAAATCAGTAAATAATAAAAAATACGATACATCCTCGTAAACTAGACTAAACCAATTTATCTCAAATAATGACCCATTTGGGCCCGAAAAGGCTGGGTTCGCAAAGCACTCCATACAGCTGGAATATGATGCCAAATATCCGGATGTCACATGATGTCAATATTGTTTGGAAACCAGCAATCTTTTAAAAGCTATTTTAACTAATTGGAATAAATGGGGTGCATTGAAATACAAACAGTAGTCAAGATTTACGTGTTATGCACTTACTTTGGTTTCTTCTGCTACTGTAACTCATCATTGCAGGCTTAGACACCTAGGACTGGTCACAGAATTATCGTCTTGCTTTTAACAACACGAGTTTGGTGCTTTTACATGGTTTCATAAAATCTAGAAACCCTGTTCCTGATTAAGCTTTTCCTTTGCCATTCAGTAAATGTAACCACAGTGGGCTGGTTTGTCATTGTAAATGATCCTTCTGGGCCATTTTAAAGATGGCCCACTATTTCTGGGAACTTCCTAGGAACAATTTCTCTCCCGGGAGTCACCAGCGGCTCTGCGAAAATGGAAACAGCCGAGGACCTTCTTGGGTCAAAATAACAACAACGTGTGCATGGAACTTGCAGGCATGTTTTCCTGCAGGCACATTTCCCAATGCTGTGATAAAGTGCTGTGCGACCCAAACTTAAGCATCACGATTCTCTCCGGGGTACATTTTTGGGGGGGGGGGGGGGGGTTGGCAGGGCTACAACAGCCAGACTGTGGCAGCAGCCAGGAGAAGGGATGGACCAAGGGTGGAGGCTAGGGAGGCCGGCAGGGATCCGCCATTGAAAACTAGCCGGTAGGACACCACCTCTTCCTTGTGGCCGTTCTCCAGCGACATGCAGCGGAACACGCCCTCCTTGAGAGGCAGGTCTGGGGTAGGTGCCAGCACGCAGGAGCCGTTCAGAATGGAGCAGGGATAGCGCTTGATGCAGTTGTCCTTCTCCCAGCGGTAGGTGGCGTGGTATGAGCGCACCGGGCAAGGTAGGAGGACAGGCCCTTCTGGGTCCACCACCACATCCTTGGGAGTAGTGCTACGGCTCTTTAGAGCTGCAGGCAGAACAAGGCGGGGGGTTCATGTATCTTTTTGCACTGAATTACAGCTGAATCGTAAGTTGTTTGTGATACTATTTTGGAATGTGAGCGATTCATGAGGTTAAGAAGAAGAAAAAACCTCCAGCACAACAAATGTGCAATATGAATAATGTTGATTCTTAAATGTTTCTTAAACCAACATACAACTCCTTATTCCTTATAGAATAATGTAATAAAAATGACAGAAACGTGCATTAATAAATTTAACCTGGAAAGAAACGGGAAAGACAAGCAGTTAACTAGTGTTGGACTTACCGGTGGATCCTCCGCACAAAGAGGAGTTGGACGAGTCAAGACTTTGGATGATTGTACTATAAATAAAAAAGCAGTTTAAGAAACAATGACAGTTACAGTTGCAGGAGATTCTGGAAAGGTTCATCCAAATGTGAATATTATTACCAGAGGTGGAGATTTCAGGTCCAGAGAGTACAAATCCAGACTAAGATTTTGTTTCAACCAACCAGTTGAGTATAAGGAGTCACAGTCACAGAGTACTCAACTTGTTGGTTGAAACAAAATCTTGATCTGAATTTGTACTCTCTGGACCTGAAATCTCCCACCTCTGATTATTACTGAAAGGTCCACAAGATGTTTACTGAGAGGTTCACAAGATGTTTACTGAGAGGTCCACAAGATGTTTGTTTAACCTCTTTGATGACCTACAGGGTATTCATTGTCCCACGGTTACTTGAATCCTACCCAGAGCTGATGTTATATCCTTCAGGTATGGCAGTACACTTCTTCTTGCCGATCTCCCATCCACAATAGGGATCGCGGGAGAGAACGCATTCCCTGCAAGTGTCTCCATAGCGACCACAGTCGGCCAATGGGAGGCGATGGGCCTCCATGGCCGTGCTCACGTAGAGCTGGCCCTAATGACACAGCGTAAATAAGAACGAAACAGTTGTAGCAGCAGGCAAGTGCAGCAATTAAATTTCACAGGGAAGCGGGCGAAACAGAGTTATGCATGAAAGAGTGGATCTTAAGATAAAAACACCAGAAGGCTTATCATGCGGAATAGAGATTAAGCGGCTCTTAAGAGTGCGGGTGATACAAATAGAAACTGAAGATCTGGTTTGTCGTCAGCCTGGTGTTTAGAAGAGAATCTTGCGTAATGGGTTCCTACCCTCTGGGAGTCGATGGCCATGGCAGTGACTGGGCTCTCGTTCTGGAAGAGGGAGTACTGGGAGATGATGAAGGCTTCATCGATTGTATGCAGGACCTTGAGGACTTCACCCCTCTCTGAGAAGCGATACGGTTTAGTCAAACACGTCAGAAGAAAAAGAACCACATGTACACCAGTACAGTCCACTGGATCAGAACTCTGACCACGTAAAAATAATCTTCAGAATTATAACAAAATAAGAACAATTGAAATGCACTGAAGGTTTTATTTATTATGTATTATCCAGTACAGTCCTCTAGCCCAATGTACTGAATATGATCCCAGTCAATTCTTAGCAGTTACAATTGGAACCTGTAATTCAATTGCATTTATCTGACACTTTTATCCAAAGTGACTTACAGCACAGGGAATGATTGGCAGGCAGATAGCCCATAACTGGCCCAGACAATTGAAATGTTTACAAATGTTATTGTATTTGTTTACTATAATCAATTGACACACCAACAAAACCTATTTCAATCTGATATTTATGGCTAAAAAAAACCCCACACTTTTAATATTGAAATTGCTCAAGAGTTCCTTTGACATTTTCTTTCTGGTGTGTTGTGTTAAAATTCTTTCGTCACCATTTATTATTAGCTAAAGCTGCTTATATCCCCGTTTCTTCCTGACATCTGCCTCTTACCTGTTCCCAAGTACAAAACACTGTAGTGCTCATCATTGACTGCCGGCACTGAATCAGCAACTGTCTGGGTAAACTTGTCGGTGGTAGGAAGGTCCAAAGGCGCTTCCCCTACTGGCTTCATCACATTCTCAATCTCTGGATGGTCTCGTATTATGCTCAGGGTCTTGGTGTTCAAAGCCAGCGTCACATTCTTTGGAATACACTACAAAGGCAAAGAAAAATAACTCATCAAAAGAATGTCAAAGAGCTTTAGTCAAAAAAAAAAACTTAACAGGTTTTTCGTTTTATTTTTTAATACCGTTTTATTTTTTCATCCAGGCAAATATTCACAATAAACACAGTTTGTGTCTTCATATATTCTGGAAAGTTTCCTCTTATTACACAATATTTAAAGCATTTTCAGTGCTGTGGGGTGATTTACCGTTCCAGGCCGCTGTCCCGCCAAGGACAGGCTATAGCCCTTCAGTTTAGATGTGGTGAAGGCTAGGTTAATGTCTTCTATAGAGTATGCACACACCACCGTAGTGTCCCTAGGTAACGGGAAAACATCATTATGTCTAATAGCAGTTTATGTTGTTTTTCTGAAGGCCTTAGATTGCACAACATATTAGCAGAGCTGATTAACAAAACATAACTTGCTTCCTAAATGTTGACCAGAGCACCTGCCATCTGTCTGCAATTACAGGCCCAAAGTCCAATCTCAGTCCTACACCCTGACCCCTCAAGAGAGAACCGTATGCTCACCACGCATTGGAGAAGAGCCCGTACATCACGCCAGATCTGTTTTCACGGGCAGTTAGCACAAAGGCCTGTCTGATGTTGTTATACTGCTGGGAGGTATTACGGAGGCCGCACATCACGCGAGCTTTCATGAAGGTGGTCCAGGAGTCGGGTAACACTGTTTTAATGCCACCCTCGTCCACCTGCGGGAAAATGGCAGCACGCTGTGACCGCTGAGTAATTCCACTTTGTCGCTAAGCCCCTCCTAAATTCATCTAATTGAACTATTCATTAATGCATGTGCTAAGGGTATAACACTTCCCTTTTAATAATAAAAAAGACACCAAAGGTTAGAAAGGGATTTCAACATAATGAGTGATCATTTTTCCTGAGGTGACAAAGGCCTGTTGTTGTTTAACGCAAACTAATGTTCTGTAACGGAAAGCGTGCTTGGGAGGCGAAGAGACACGTGGGATCAGAAGGAGACTGCAACCCTGGTTTTCTTGATTAATAACATCGGTTCCAGAAGCATACCATGCACACGCGTCCAATGCGGGCCTTGTAAGGTTCCTCGTCCACTTCAGCCGTTCTGTTTAGCTCGGTGAAGAAGAAGTAAATTTCTTCTTTGTATTTCTGAGGCGCTGGGATTACAGCCGCCCCAGCAAAAGTGGGATCTGTAAGACAGGGGGCCACAAAGCTGACATCACGGGATACAGCAAAGACGTAGCTGGGAAGCTCAGGCCAGCCAAGACTGGAAACTAGTATTTAATCATCGGTGTACTGTAGGCGTCAGGGAAACTTAGTTCATCTTCACTGTAACTGTTCTCCAAGAAGACACAAACAATCTAGGCTAATAATATATTGTTGTATTATGCTTTGAAGAACAGTTCTGGGAATCTCATTTTTCCACCCCCGCACGGAGATTCGCCCTGTCATGCCCTGACCCACACTTGGTCTTCCTTTCCTTTTAATTACACCGTGTCACCTTCCACTCGCAGGCCCCATCCCGTCTCCACCCTGCACGGTCCTCCATCCACGCTACTCTCAGCGATCCCCACACTCCAACTCACTCAGCAGCCATTTGCCCTCGGACTTCAGCAGCTTGCGGGAGCCGAAGGTCCGCTGGATGGAGCCTCTGTGCCGGCCGAACGCCGATAGCGCGGAGTAGAGGTTCCCATCTGCGTGGGACGGACATGGGAAGGGGAAACACCCTGAGTCGCCCAGGTTCACTGCACACGCTCAGCATCTTCCAGGATGCTGCCCGCTTTTCCTTTAAGTCTTCTAACTAATACAAAGTACAGCCAAGGACAACTGCGGGCAAAACATATTAGCATCACTGTGGCAGATGAGATGTTGCATCCCATTAGTCTTCGAGTTTTTAGCACCCTATTCATGAGGCTGGTGAACAGATAGCTGGCAGCTTTTTTCAGCTATGACCTACCTTAATACACACACACACACACATATATATATATATATATATATACACACACACACACACACACACACACATTGCATATATCACAATGTAGACATACAAATCTGTACAATCAAAAAACTAAAAATGGCAAAAGACAAAAAAAATGTGTAGAAAGGTTAAGATTTTTACCTGTTTTGGAGGAACTGAGAAAAAAAAATGTGCATATTTGGGTATGTATGTTGTCAGCATTCTGCTTGTGACCTTAAAGTATCTGCACTTAGAAAATGCCGTCAGAGCCTCTGAGTCTCTAAGCCTAGGATGTGGGTAATTTGGCACTTTGGGACCATCTAAGAAGGTCAAACTCCAAAATATAAGGCTGCGGGTTCAGCAGGACCAGAGCACCAGCTGAGATCTAGAAATTTCCTGCTGCTTCTGTGGACTGACTAAGGGGTTTTTTTTGCACCTGAGATGTAGGTGTTTTGGTGTAAGTCACAAAGTCACAGATTCCGGATCTGGAGGACAAAGGCACCAGCTGGGCCCATACTAGAAACCCACCTGTTGACAGACTAACAGACCTCTGGGAGGGACTGCCTGGGGAGATGTCAGACGGGGTTACCAACAATCCGCCGGCTGCAATGTCGGTGAGTACAGTATTGTTCACCTTCAGAGAAAATTACATTATTAATAAATCAGTGAGTACGAAAGCATAGGGAACCTGCCGACCAAAACATAGCCAGTGCTTAATTACAGATCCAAGAAAAAAGTAAAAAATACTATAAAAAATATATACTAATATATACCATATACAATTATGTATGTGCTTGATATGACCCAGTAAATGGTAATATGGGATGGCTTACCAACAACCAACATTTTGGTATTCCTGCATTGGTTCCACACGCCACAAGACTGTCGTTGACCTTCTGAATAACTGTTATGAAATTGTCGCAGTTCTGCAGGACAAAACAAAAGGATGTGATTGCTTAGAAATCATCACTTAATCTGGCAGCCAACTAGAGTCAAGCCTCTTGCTAACTAAAAAAGAAATAGTGATTCCTTTTTTTACTGGGCAAGTATACCCCTACAAACAATTTACCATTTCGTTTGAGTATTTCAGTTAACTTTTCCATGGGTAGAGTAGTGGTCTCCTAGGTGACACGTGCTCTGGAACTCTGAACATACTACAAACGTACAAAGAAGCAGTATATTCCATCCTGCCGTGAGAAAAAGGCAAAAAAATATCTATCTACCCACCTCTATTGAATCATTTTTGCTAAGACAAGCCTGCTTCGCATTCTCATCTGCCAAGACTTTAATCTGGAAAAGATTTCACAGCAAATAAATTTTTACAGCACTATGACACTCTTCCCCTCATATCTTTTTCTAGGAGTTGGTTCTTTCCTAAAGTAATATTTCTCAAAATCCTATAGTGGAAATATGGTTATGATGTTTTAGGAAACCTAACAACAAGATATACTCAGTTATACAGGAAGGAACGAAAATTAAATGTTGGTACAGTAAGGTGGCAACCAAACTTCAAAGATGTTTGTTTTGGTCTCTAGCTTAACAACAAACGACTAAACATTAGAGAGATGGAAAGTGAACTCAAGCTGTTATTGGTGCATGACCTGTGCACTCAGAGGACTATGGTTGCGTTCAGATACAAAGTATCATCGACAAGTTTGTCATCACCTACTTGAGTATCCTTGACCCCTTTGTTAGTAAATGTCAGCAGGTAGATTACTGCCTGGCCACCCACATACAGGTCATCACTTCCATTTTGGTGGTACACTGTCATGTAGCTCTCCGGTTTCGGGAAGAGAAATCTGGAAGGTTCTAGAAGCCCATCACCAAGAGAATTAACATATTACAGCAAAATGTTACATGGTTTATATATATATATATATATATATATATATATAATCGAATAGTCACACAAACCTGTTCAAGTGTAGGCTTTTTAATTAAATTACACAATTCCCAACAAATGTACAAAAAGCAATAATAATAATAAAAATAATAGTTCATTCTCCTATAAGCAATCGTTGCAATCTCATGGTGCTTCAAAATATCCCGAAGCATTCTTGTCTGACTCACAGAATGCCCTCCTTCCATGAAATCAAATGAATTTGGTTGCCATGGCAAATAAGCTGCCCCAGTAGACAGGCCAGGAGTTCGTCCAGATAAGACCATCTTACATCTGAAATTACAGCCTGGACCTTCACCGCTATGTTCTGCAGCTGGCTTCTATAAATTTCCAGTGAATGCAGACTTACAACATTTCGCTGTCCATGGTACTCAATATTGTGAAGAAAAATATATGGTGACAACAAAAGACAAAAAATTTCAATGCAGCAATTATCCCTGTTACTCATACTCTCATCCTTCTTTTACTCCATGACAACTGTTACACTACTACTCCCCCTTGATGGTACGAAAGTGTATTTAAACCGATCGAGGTGCTTAAGTTTGAAACAGATTCGGCAAGCTTTTTCCATATATATTTTTTTTTCAACATATTTAATAATTAATTGAATGGTATATTTACTTCATTCTATGTGGCGGTATGTGTGTATGCACACGTTTCTGATGCTTTCACTTGCTACGATTACATCCCGACCCTGCCTCAGCTACCGCAGTCCCATCTAGTCTGCTCATTCACCTGCATTGCAGTTCTGCAGCGGAAGCCGCGCCGTCGTTCACTACGCAGACTACATAAAATTGCATTCAAGCTGCTTGATATTCACTCAAATATCTGACAATCGGTGCAAAATACATTCAATTTATTGGAAAGAAAAGCGCATATCCATTAATTTTCTCTTTTTTTAACGAAACATCTGCAATTTGGTGCGTGCTATTATATGCAAATTTAAGACTATTCAACGATGTAAATTACCATATTGTGTTAGTTTCCATGACTAATAATCAATAACTGTCAACGCAAGCAGTCCGAATATTGCAGACATTGTTAAAGTATCTATATGTATTGTGCAGAATAGTGTTGCAGTTCTGATAAACACGTGATATGATCTGGTCGCAGAACTATTGAATAAATCAAAAACGTCTGACTGTTACATATGCTGCCTGTTACATTCGCCATATCTCTGTTCTGTCTTTTCTGCGTTTCTTGTGTTCCAGTTTTGTCGTCACACCAGTAATAAAATGTGCAACCCAGACGTCATACATTTTTATCGCGCTTCAAAATCTGACATGTCATATATCTCACGTCGCAAATGGAAAAATAAACTGTCCTCAACATCAGTGAGATCTTGAAATCATGCCTGAAATATGACTAGGCGGTTATTACCGGTGCTTTAATGCAATGTAGGCTACCACAAACCAGCAACGAACTATATATACGACAATGCCATATATAATACTGCCTTATATTGATCGCGGCAGAGTCGTAATTATTCATTTGATGACATCCAACGTAAACATACGCTAAATATAATTATAAATGTACACAGAAGCATAAGAAATAAAATAAATCCGTGGGAGGACAAACCTACCGTTGACAGTAAATTTTAGCCTTGGTGACTTCTCGGCAAAACCCAGGTAAAAAAGTGAGACTAAAATGAGGTAATTCATAATTACTCGCTGCCCGTTGCCTAAGGAGGTAAAACAGTGCCCCTTTCAGATAAAACACTTTATTCCGAGATCCTTGTTGCTCAGAGGAAGTGACGCAGGCGCAGTTCGGTCATCTATTGCCCACAGCCTCGGCTGCTTATCACCCTTTTCTGCCTTTCTCTCCGGATCACGTCGAAAAACTGGGGGTCTCAGGCTCCTCCTCAAAAGTGTGTGTATCTGGGTACGTGCGCGTCCCTGCCAGATGCCCGTCCTTCTGGACGTGGACAAACTGGTTAAGAGGTTTTTATAGTCTCTATGGCAAATTCCGTTCGCGCTTCCTATTTGTACATTAATGTATAACTTTGCCTTTAAGTGTGTTGTCGCACTGCCTTACACAAACAGGTATTGTACTTGTGGATCGGCTTGTATATGTACTGGATACTTGTACTATATATAGGCCTACAGGGCAAAATTGGAGTGATAAATGAAACCCGTCTGTAACCTTTTTCGGATTTAAACACTAATTGGATGTGGTTTATTGATAAACATTCGCATTACAACCACTAGTACTATAGTAATAGTAATATAGAAACTCAATAGGCTACATAATGCATTATTTAAAAGAATGCGTACAATCCTTTATGTAGTTATTAAGCCTAAATACTGTCGCAAAAGATCTGCATTGGTAATTTGAAGCTTGGAGACGCAATATTCAAGGTTATCCATGTCAGTAAGTCCATACCATGATGCTGCAATGTAGTTCTGCATTGTGTGCACTTTGTTGCAGGATTGACGAGAGATTTACAGTTCAGCAATGAGAAGTTTAATAATAAATTGCTTCTGGGCCCTTAAAAAACTGCATTAAATTTTTGGACTTTCTGGCACCACAAGAAGATCGGGGTCGAAAAGTAGGTAGCCCATCTTTAGCCTATTTAATTTACGGTGATTTAATGACATCATGATTAACACTTCGAACAATAGTCATTAAATGAGTAGTTTAAACAGGCTTACACGTCTACGTATTTAGAAGCTATGAATTTTTCGTTATGAATGAATAAGCACCAAGCCTGAGCCCTCGACCCTTACTGTAGACATTTTTCGCATTTAAGAGACACCATGCTGGACAGACCTATATAAGACTGTGAGGGGGCACAGGAATTATCTGAAGGGGTTTAATTCCGGTTGTACACGTGATTAGAATTTTCTAGGTTATACTGGGTCATTGTAAAAATGGAAAACGACTCACTGTTTAACCCACTTAATATTCCGCCGTGAAATCACTCTTGGTAGAAAACCGGCAGTGATCATGGTTGAGAGGAAGAGCAGCCATTGGTGACAGGGCCGCAGCCAGTCGTGGGGTTACCCAGCGCCGTACCTCGGTACTTTTTAGGAGCTAAAAATAAAATTTGAAGCTAAATATTCACCTGAACAAAAATTAAAACTCTAACGTTTCACATAACTAATTAATTTAAAAAATACACATCTTATGAAGGAGATGGTATCAATAATGTGATTGACGAGATCCAGCCCCAACCCTCACTATTTTTCAAACCCTAGTCTGGCTACAGCCCTGATTGGTAATTTCACATTTAAAAGAATAATTATTTGACAACCGCATATATCAGTACGTTGTTTATTAATGTCACAGTAAGCTACACAGAGATCACAATAAAGTAGCCTAATACAGTGCGGTGCAGACGTAAGAAACGTTGATTGGAGTCTTTTGCATAGATTTTGTTCCGTCATTTAGCAGGACTGCAGCCTACCGTCAAAACATTTCAAAATTATGAAAACATTCGCGAAACACGTCAAACTGCCGACATAATTCAAGTACTGAGGTGACGGAGGGAATGGAACAGCATTCCGTAATACGCCACTGGTGCCGTACAGCATTATTAGCGTACAAGCACAAGAGTGCAATGGCGCGCTATTTCCCCAGACAGCCATTCATACACACACATTGAAAATTTAATTAAAATATACATACAGCTTAAAACCGAATAATAATTCGAATGCAAAAATATTTCTCCAGAGAGATAGTAAGCAGACGAGTTCCTTGTTCATCAGAACACAGAGATTGCAGGAAGACATAAATATTCATAATATAATATCATCCATCCATCAACTGCTTGTCCAGTACAGGGTCACTCTGAACTTGAATCCTATTGCAGGAAGCACGGGCAGCAAGGTAGGGGAGACCCTGGAAAGGATTGTAGTCCATTGCAGGGCACACATAACATAAATTTATCCTTAAGAATATTTTAAGCATCTGCTTATGAAAGACATGGTAGATAAATGTTATTTATAATTCTGAAAACAGTCATTGACATTTGACAGTTTGGTTTGATAGCATTTAAAATTTTGGTAACACTTTCCTTGAGGGGGTACAAATACTGTAGTAGTACACTCTTACTTAATGTATTAATTAACCAGAAGTTAATTTAGTTACATACCGATCCCATGTTCATTTATCATTAATTCATAGTTTCTTGCATTTCACGGTTACTATGTTCATGATTTGTACTTGAGTAGTAACTGAGTTACTAAGTTACTTCTGCCCCTCAAGTGAAGTATTACCTATTTTTTTAATTGTATTTAATATGAATATTCTTACTGAGTTTTCTATTGATGTTAATAAATACTTATCTCCAGTTTATTCATCACTGATCATGATGTACATGACTTAAAGCATGCAATTAAAATTATTTTTCTGCTACAGTAGTAATAACATCTATCCATCCATCCATCATCCAACTTACTGTCCAACACAAAGTTGTGGTGCAACTGGAGTGTCTCGCAGGTGGCAGAGGGCAAAAAGGTACACCAAGACCAGCATGCCCGTCCATTGCAGAGCACATTCTCTCACACGCCATTTAGCCTAAATCCATGTCTTTGGACTGTGGAAGGAAATATTTCAAATCCCAGCCTAAGCCCCAATAAACCAATAAATCAGTGATTTCTGCCTGTGTTATAGTCAAAATATTTCCAGTCTTTGTGCTCCTAAGTACTGAGCAAATATTATGCACAAATATAATATATTCTGAGCCAGAATAATTAGCAGTTAGAATTCTTAGCATAATAGCATAATCTGATAATATATATTCATAAGCACTCTGCTTGTCCAGGACAGGGGCCCTACATTCAGTTAAAAGTTCATAGTCCTTTTTCTTGTGGTATTTATTTAAAGTTACTGGCAGCTCTTGGTTTCCCAGTCTGCCTGGACCCCCCTCAAATGAGCTTCATTGTGAGCCGTGAATCTCCGCCGCCCCCACCACCCATGGCTCTCTGAGGCACAAACTCGATTTCAGAATTGCGTTTTATCTGACCTTTTCCCCGGCTCCAGAAGAATATGAAGAGGAAGCAGATGGCGACCGAGCTGAGAAATGACAAGAAGCCCATAGTCATGGCAATGACTAAGGTCTTGGCATCGAACGGCAAGCGATTCTGAACTTGAGCAGACGTGCCGTTAGCAAACCTCCAGCCCTCTTCGGAGTAATTGTGGAAGAAGCGATCGCCCAGCACACGCAAGGTGATGAAGACGCTGTCATTCCCAGCAGCGTTGCTTGCAACACATAGAAAAGCACCACCGTCCTGAACCTGAGCAAACTGAACCTCTAGAGTGCCATTAGTCAAAACGCGGATTCTTCCTTTTGATAACAGGGGTGTACGTTTACTGGTCATCCAAAAGATGGAGGGTGGGGGATCACCATCCGCCTTGCAGTGAATAGTCACACTGTTTCCCTCTTTCACTTTAATTTCCTGAGGTCTGAGATCAATAATGCGTGACTTCCTGCAGGTGAAGAAGCGCGTCACCTCAGTGTCACGGAAATCACGCAGCTCTCTCTCCTGGGCTATTCCTGGTGAAGAGCAGGAGGGTTGATGGCCATCAAAATCCAGGTGCTGACGCCAGCGCATGACCCATAACAAACGGCAGTCACATGCCAAAGGATTGCCATCGAGTCTCAGGATCCTCAAATTCCCTGTTGAGTGAAAGACGCCTTCCTCAAGTGTGGAGAGCCGATTTGATGACACATTGAGAAGATTAAAGCGGACTAGTCCTTTAAAGGCTCCTAGCTCAATCTGTAGTAGGTGTCCCCCAGCCAGGTGGAACTCCTGCAGACGAAGCAGGTCGCTGAGCAGGTTCCTATGCACTGTGGTTATGGGGTTATATGACAGGTCCAAGTATCTGAGGTAGGCCAGGTGGTGGAGTGCTGTGTACGGGACGACAGTAAGGTTGCATTTGCTGATGGTGAGAGAGGTAAGATTGAGGCCAATCAAGCTGCTACTAGCCAGTGTATCCAGTACTGGCCAGTTGGAGATTTCAAGGCTGCGTAGCCTATTCAGTTGGCGAAAAGAGTTACTGGGCAACATGCTAATGCTGAGTCGGTGAAACCTGAGACGAGTGAGACTCAGGAGTTGGGACAGTGCCTCTGTGGGAATGGAGGTCAAATTACAGCGGCCCACATTGAGGTCCTGGAGGTTTTGGATACCTGCAAAGGCTCGGTGAGAAATGAAGACCAGGTCATTTACCCCTATTTCAAGCACATGCAAGTTGACCAGCTCACGAAACGAGTCATCCAGGAAGACAAGAATCTCATTGTCACTTACATCTAGCAAGTATAGACTGGTTAGTCCAGTGAACACTCCAACAGGGATAATCTTTAGCAGGTTGTGCTTAAGACAAAGGATGCGCAAGTTCTGAAGCCCTTGAAAAGCTTCCACGTCGATCATGGAGATATTGTTATAGCTTAGGTCAAGCTCCAATAACTGAGTAAGATTTGAGAGCTGCCGGGGGCCCAGTATTCTCAGGTTGTTGTGTGACAAGTTCAAGCTCTGAGAATATACAGGGAAGCCACTGGGAATGCTGGTCAGATGCTTATTAGAACAGTTCACTTGCAGCTTTTCTTGGCGGCAGTCACATATCTTAGGACAAGACCATGGAAGTTCAGCTGCAGATGTCCCCAACCCCACCTGGATGAGGATGGTCCACAGCCCCCAACAGAAAATGACTTCCTCTACCATGTTGTCCCAGTCTGCATAGGAAGACAAAGATGCAGAGCTTTGAAATACTGTATAACAAACAGTGTTTGTCAGCTAAACATACAGTCCCCAGGTTAAGAGCGTCCGACTACAACTCGCACTTACAAATGACCTCCCATAAAGCCTATTATATTAAACATTCAGGTTAAATAAAATGGTTCGTAATAGCAAACGGATGCACTACTTTGTGACATGAAAACATTGCATGGCTTCAGTGGTTACTCAGCTGTAAGATAAAGTCCCGAATGTACTTTTAATATTACTGTATAATTATTTCTGTATACTGTGCTATTATTTTTCTGACTTACCTAGAAATTCAACTGAAAGGCAGACTTAGAAACAGATCTTGCTTGTAACCTGGGGACTGCCTCTATTAAGAACAAGCAACATATATTAGAGACCAGAAGGATTTTATGACATATTTTACTCACCAGTTTGATGAGAAATCACAACTTTACATAACCGGCACTGTTCGATTAGGGACTAAGGTTAGTTTTCTCCCCCTTTCATTGTAAGTTATCTTCCATGAAGCCTGGAATGAAATTACAGAATATTTAGTATTTCTGGGAATTTTTCACATTGTATTCAGTCAGATCCCTTTTTGGGGGTCATATTATAATACAGAACAGAAACATCCAATCTCAGAGTTGGCTGCTTTTTTTCCTTCGTTGGTTGTTCAATGTAATCAAACGTAGTTTTAAGGTGTGTAAGAGCTGCTGCTTCCATAACTGACATAACTAAAATATTCAGAATTCGAGTTAACAATAAGGTTAACAATGATCTGGAGATAAATGTTTATTAATATCAACAGACCCAGCCTGCTCATTTTGAATCTGTCCATCCTTGACCATTCCCATCAGAATTTAGTTGTTGCTATAAGGGTTCCACAGACACAACAGACCACAATCAAAAAATGTCCTGAAGATCTTATAGAAAAATGCTGTTGATGCCTATTGTTCTGGAAATGGCTACAAGGCCATGTATGAAACACTGAATCCCAGGTGGAGCCACATCCTCATAAACGATAGAGTTTTGGACACCTCCACTGGTATAGAAATGTTAGGAAAGCCAGATTAGCCTCTCTACATCAGATTGGCTCAAGAACCAGATAAGATCCTGGAAGATTTCCCATATTACATAGGGAACTGGGTGTTACATGACTTTCATCGCTCATTAAATGACAAATACACATTTTTTTGACCTAATGACACAAAGAAATCAAAAGATTTCTGGTGGTCCTATTGACCAGAATTTCCATGGGATCAATAAAGTGTTTCTTAGTCTTTTTACAGTATATATATGACAGAAATGTATTACAGCAGGTACCATTGACGTGACAGATTTAGAGATATGGAGATGCTGTACCCTTAAGCTGCATCAACAGTGCGACGTCCAAAAAGAGGAATGTAGAAGGCTTGCAGTATATTATTTATTTATTATTACATTGCCCAAGTCTCAGTTTATCTCAGACACATTTGTACAAGTGGGAGGGCAGGAACAGGGAATGTTGCTTTTCATAAAGCCCATGTCGCTCTGCTTTTAAACATACAAGAGAGAGAAGCTTGGTGTCTGACTGAAGGGTCAGCTGGTGTCCCTGGAGCAATCAGGGGTTCAGGGCCTTTTTCAAGGGTTTAACTGGGGACCTTCTGATCAGAGGCACAAAGTCCTGCCCCTGTAAGCAACACCACCCTCCGAGGAGTTTGACACTTGCTGAATTAGAATCCTACATCATTCCCACTGCACCACTCTGCTACTCATGCTGTTCTTTGTCAGGCTGTTCTCTAAAATCATGGAAATAAATGAATTATACAATAAACATTCAATTATGAATATTCATATCGTTATGGGTCCCTTCCTTCAGCTACTAGAATAAAGGAGCACTGAAACTGCTGGTCATTTTTTTTTTTACCTCCAAATAATTTTGTTAGCTATTGGCAGCAAATTTTTCATGGCGTGGGGGCACAAATAACAATTAAAAGTATTACATGGCCAGCATTTGTTTTTGTTTATAAAATTAGGCATGAGGTTCAACAGAGAAAAAAAAATCAATCGTTATACAATAGTAGCATTCTTCAGTATCATCATTAGTTTTTTGTTAAGATTAGTAAATACTGTATTCCCTGATCATGATCATCAACAACAACATTTTTAAACCAATATAGAACCACAAGATTTATGTTCGGAGAAACCGACGTGCCAAGCAGACTTATTTTTCACATACATCAGACTGATTGAGTGTTCTAGGGTATTCACTCTGGGAATTGGACAATTCTGATGATTGCCACACAGAACTCATCTCACTAGGGGCCCAGCATTAATCACTGCCTGTAGTGGCAGTTTACTACAGCAGATTAGCTTTTCATAACATGGCGTGGGTAAACAGAGGAGAGTGACAGTGCCGGTCATTATGGATGAATGAAACAGAGTCAATTTAACGAAGAAACCTGACTCCTTCCAAACCAACTCAACAAATATAGGCTAATATACTGGTAAAACACAAATGATTCAGAGTATTTCTTTTATTTACCATTATATAACATTCTAACAGTGAAACAGACTGGTAAGTTAAAGATATCAAAACAATATATGGTAACACTTCACTTAAAACAGTCATCATAATGCATTATAAATACCTTCATGACGCATAGCAATGGTCAGTATAAGAATTAAGGATGCTTTGTACTGCATTATGAAGGTATTTATAGTGCATTACAGATGACAGCATCATAGAGCATTTATAATGCATAATAAACATCACTATAATGTGTTATGCTTTTTTATAACTGTTTATAATACTTTTTGAATGCAATATAATGCATTATGAAGGTATCTATAATGCATTATATGACTGCTTTAAGTAAAGTGTTAACTAATAGATTGTTATTCTTGTCTTCTATAAATCATATTACTAAACTGAAAAATTAAAAAGCAAGCCCATAAAATCTGCTTCAGTTATCACTAAACTGAGCAGTACACTTACAGCAAGCACTACTTTAATCAAGCAGCAGATTCTCACATTTCAACCTTTACTGCAGCAACTTCAGAGAGAGAATTAAAAACCATTTCAAAGGGATGCCGTTTTGCATTAAAACTTGAAATAACAACAGCCATACCATTCTGCACTGCTGATTTATAATCCACTCAATCCACAGTTGTCTTTGAGATATTTGGAACTGACTGTGCTATTAAAGCTTGTTGTTTACTTTGTATGCCAGTCCAAACTGATCCTACATCAATTGAAAGTGTTAATCCCAAGACAGTGACAGACAGTAACAACTGCACAAAGTGGAACTTAATTGCTTTCAGTGGACACAGTGCAATCTTACAAAATTCCAAAGTACTGGAATTAATATCCCCATAGACAATAAACATAAACACTTTTGCAAAGTAAAACAGAGATATTACTCATACATGTCATAAAAATTGCGAGATGTACACCAGTTGAAATCCAGTCCATTTCTCTGCATTCATATAATTGAGTGAACGGCCCCTTTTGACTCCTGTCTTCAAAGCCTATATCAATGGTTTGGTGTCTTACGGGCATGTTTTATGATGCCAATCTAATCCATCCCATAATACCTAAGCATATCCATCCACTTTATGGCCAGCCAGGAGCTTAAACAGTAAGACGCCAAACACCATCAATATCCCAGCCTCAGCTAAGGCTACATTAATTACTTAACCTTTTTTACAGTCAGGTACTTACTTAAATTAAATCTGCCAAAAAATGCCCTCTTTTCATTTGACATTGAATTACAAACAATCTTTGTTGGATAAATCACAGTCACAGGAAGTGCACACAATGTCTTACGCATACACAATATGGTTGCTCGTATTATACTTTGTCACCTAATTTTATGGGTTTATGATAAGTTTCAGGCATCATTTTCATTTAATGCAAAGTATTTTTCAATTGCATGTTTCTGTATTCAGCTTCTTGTTTCTTTGTCGCCAGAGGAAATTATGTGGACCATTCTATTGCAGCCTAGATGCACGTTTAATAGGCCATCTTGGAAGTTATATGAGCCATATCAAGGTCCATAACATGCTGAGTGCTCTGACCACTATGACCATTGTCATCAGTATTGTTCCGTCTAATAGTCAATCGATGATCTTTAATATTGGCTTGATATCCAAAACAATGAAAATTACTTGCGCACTCTGCCTCTAAATTCTTCACTCTAGAGGTATCTCAACAGAATGGTACCCTGTAGAAATGTATTGACATTAGATGTGTTTTCATGATGAGGGCAATTGCTGCTGGTCTGATTTCCCTGTAAGCCTGACAGTCTGCCATTATGTGGTGTTGGATTACTGTTGACTAAATTACATTGTCTACAAGTACCAAGGTACTACAGGCATCACCTGCTGTTCTACTGACAGAATGAGCAGATTTTGCTGTTTGTTTGTTCCTTTACAGCAGAATGCACACCAAAGAATGTCCATGCAAGTCTAATTTGTGTGATAGTACTGTAGTATGTAGGGACCCATTTTTCCCAACCACCCTTATCTTACACACATGCTGTAAATATAGTTGGAAAACTTTTAAAATGTCCATAATCAATCCATCCAGAGCTCAGTTTAGTGCTTTCTAAATTGCCTCTTTATTGACCTCTACAATATATTTGCGGAGCCCCCACAATATTCTCTCCTGGTTAATATTACTGGGGTTTAAGCATAACGTATATCATTACTCTTAGCAAATGCAGTCAGGCAAGAGGACTTTGCAATGCAGATCTTCTGCTCATATTAGCTGAGTTTAGGCACAATAACCCCCTTTGAATTCATTTTCTTTGCCTTCCTAGAACCAAGAACATAGTCTGCCTGCTAGACACAGACAAAAATCGGTCACTGCATACCATGCTATTATTAGTTATTGGCAGGTGGAAACTGAGCCCTCATTATCCCCAATTAAAATTTCCAAAAGCAACAAGGGCCAGTGGGCTTATGTGGAGGACAGCCATGTTACTCCTCGCATTCCTCTCAAATTCCACACCTCTGTAAACACATCACTGGGTTGGAGGCTCAGTTTGAAAGTCTTAAAAGCGGAACAGCTGATAAGGTGTACGTGGGGGCAGTTTTGGTGTTTTTACCTCTTCCTTTGCCAAGGAGACAAATCCGAATAAGCGTTAGCACAAATATGACATCACTGTACAGATAACACACAGTTTCTGCAGACATTCCGCAAAGCTTAATAATGTTGTTTTGATGAGAGCACTGTGTTTAATTTAACTGTCTGCACTGGCAGATTCAGCGGGGCTACAGTGCAGGGGCAGCACTGGGTGTTCTGGCGCCCTGGGCATGATTCTTCTGAGCACTGTCAACCCCAGAGCAGCAGAAAATGAAGTTTGGTAATTAATTTATATTAAAAACATTTGAGTAACTTAGGGCACCTGACTATTAATTAGCTAGCTTGAGTTTGTTTCACAAGAAGAGTAAAAAAAATATTAAAAGTACCGTAAATAACTGTAACGTCATGGAATGCAACCAGAGGTATTTCTCCTGATTTTTTTCACTCACCATTTTGCGCCTCCTAATCAAACGGCACCCTAGGGCAGTGTTTCTTAAACCAGCCCTCAGGGACCCCCAGCTCCCATAAGGCAGTCATAAGGCAGCAAAAATGTGTAGTCTTGCGGTCCCCGAGAACTGGTTTGAGGAACACTGCCTTAGGCGACTGCCTATGTCAGCTTTGTGGGGGGTGGGGGGGGGGGCTGTTACAGTGGGTGCAATTCGAATAATCAGAAGAAAATGCCACTTGAACAAGTCCAATAAAATGAAATTATACTGTAAAGTCATTTTTGAAAACAAAGCTTGCACCAGTCATGTCAATGTGCAATAATTTATTGCAAATGTATTTCATATATATTGTTTTCACCGATTTAATTATCTGCGTGAATGACTAGTTGGGCTCTCTCATCTTGCACCCTCTGGGAGAAAAGCACAGAGTGTCTGAAAGTGAACAGTGAAGTCTTCCATGCATTCTCTATTGGTGTCAAAGAGTGTATATGTGTGCATTTCATCAGAGCACTTGACCAGCTTAAAGTGAGCATGCATGCTTCTGTCATGCTTCATGTAGACCTGAGGTGTGCCGGTATGTGTGTGCATGTGCACATTTGCAAGTGTGGATTTCCCTCTTTGCCTCACAAATGGCAGCAGAAAATAGGTCACTGTCACAGCACAGTCAAATCAATAGCCTCGCCGAATGAGTGTTCTGCTAAAAACAATATTATATTATCCTCAGTTTTAGTGACCTAATTTATTTTATCCACACTGCGTGTATATGCAAAAAAAAAAAGACCTTAACAGGATAAGGTACACACACCGTCACACTGACTAAGCTGACGCTAGGAGCACCTTAAGCAATACTAACCTGCCTTCACTGTCACGGCAATGACACTTTCCATTCTGTCCTCTGTTATTTTCCCAAACCTAATAGCTGTTTTCTCACTCTCCTTATAATGACTTCTTATCCCACGAAAATCCAACCAGAGATAGTAACACAATACGAACCGCCAGACAAAACAACTGTGTTGCAGTTAAAATGACATATACACTAAATTTCAGGCCTTCTCCTTTATTTTTTAACTTCACCTGATTTTGCTGCTGCTGTAGAAAGATTCCAGTCTGGCCTCTGTTTCTGACCTGGTTCAGACATACAGGTCTATTATTAGAAGTAATGTATTTTTATCAAAAAAGGTTAAAGACACTGGATATTGCAGTCTATTAACGGGTATTCCTAAATGGATTCAGTTAGGGCCGGTAGGATTGTGTTTGAAAAAGAGGCACCAAAGGCAATGAATTCCAGTCTGACACACAAACTGGATTGAGACATACAGACCTACAGGAAGTAACACCACAATCTGAAAACCCCAGCCATCTTATTCTAAGACATTGGTGTGCTGGGCACAGTGATGCAAGGGATGTGGACCAACATCGTGAACTGTATATGCCCTCACTGGTGCCTTAGCCGACCCTGTTGGTGGGAGCGAGCAGACTGGAGTGTTACACCAGACCTTTTGCTCTCAGCCTAGTGGGACCCTGGACGTCCCCTTTGTACTATAAAAGTCATTAACCAGACTGCCTGAACCTCAACACGGCGCCGCAGCGCACATCCAGTTCTTTGACTCACAACAAGCACCAGGAGAGACGATGTCCTTCCGTGCCTCTTCAGCACAACCTCGAATAGCCTGCCTTGTTCTTAGCCAGGGTTTTAAAAATAGCAAGCAGAGGACGAGGACACAAGCGAAGCATAATGACCCCTTATGATATGTCTCTGATTAATTTGAATATCTGGACCCGGAGTGATACTTATCCATTACGTATTCACACCGTCAACATGGCACATTTATTCATATTTACAAGCGGATGAAAACATGCTAGATAAGAAATACTTATCTAGAAACGCCCCTCACTTCAATTAATGTATTTGATCCGAATTATGACTGTGTCGCATAGGGAATCGACTGTTCGACTGCGCGACTGACCCCGCAGTTTCCGAATGGATAGCATGATTGGGCAATTGGCACAGTGTTACACAGCGAATAGTTGTTTAAGCAGTACAACAACCAGATTTCTCTAAGTCGTTTTTTTTTTCTTTTTACCTGAAAACACCACCCAGTTCAGCTATCTGGATAATGGTGATGTAAGACACTATTTTATCAAACGTACCTTAAATTGATCAAAGCAGGTGTAAAATTCGTCTCAAACTTTCTTTAGTGGCGCTGGCCGATGTGTGTCTCAGTGCCCGAATGTCCCTCTGATGACCTCAGTGACGTTATAAAACCTGAGGGACTTCATGGCGAGCATGAGCAAAAACACGCTCCTTATACTGCAGATGAGATGGCACTTCATTATCCAACCATTAAATCGTTAACCGTAATTATTTCAGCCAAGTGAAAGCTTATCCATTGCTCTTAATGTTATTTTATTTTATTTACCTTTCCTCCCGAAAATGCTATATGCATGAGTTTTAGCGCGATATAAATCCGTATTAAATATTAAGGAAGACTGAATAAATAAGCATAGTTAAAACATAATACACGAATAAGAGTAGCAACAATATCGGCAGTAGCATACAAACGCAAAATACCCGAAATTAATGTTATTTTTTTCTTATTACACCCCCCGTTTCGTCGTTTACTTGCCGTAGGACGTTTTTGACTGAGGAGTCGCCTTAGAAGTTAGAAGCTGCGGGTGTCTGACCTCTGCGTTTGCTGCCAGTGCTCTGTGTGTTTACGTTACAGGAGTTTCAGACGGACACTAAATAAAGCTCTTTAACAATCCAAAATCAACTCACCAGCTGTAGGCATCGCGTCGGACTTGAGACGGAAAAGGTCTCAGATTAGGGGTTTCGCTCATCAGTCGTGCGGTTTTACCTGGTTTCCCCGTTATCGTCTCGGCACTTCGATCATGTTTCCGCGCACGCTGCTGCACCTCCCGCACTCATCCTCACAACTGTTTCGAACTAATTTAGCCTCCTGATTAAGTTCCCTTGTCTAAAGCAATATCCGTTAGATGGTGTCAATTAGCCAAAGTCGCAAAACCATTATTTAGGTCGACTTCTTTTTTTGCCGGCGCACGTGAAAACTCGCAGCTCTTAATATAAACAAGATTTTTTTTTTTTATGTCAAATGCTGCATGGTGTCTCTGTGTCGTTTGAAAAGAAAAGTGAGGGGTATCCGAGGAGTCAGTGGCGAGTAATCCCGCACTTGACGGAGGGGAGGGTATGAAATCCGAAGGCAGACCAACCTTTCAGCTGGCATTGTTCATAGGTCTCTGCGAGGAACATTCAGGGGACGCATTCCTACGCATAATTTGTGTTTCAGCTTAAAACGTGAAAAGAATGTTAATTATGGAGGGACAGGGTGGTAACTGGCCAGTTTTACAGAATGCATCATCTAGGGAGGCACTGCCTGTATTTGCATTTATTTAAATTTAAACTTTCAGAATCTAGTCTGTCCCAGGGACATTATGGTGACGGTATGGACTGGTCAGCCAGATCTGGGGATTTAGGTAAACCGCTAACTGGGAGCAAAATTAACAGCTAAGGCTAGGCAGAGACACAATGAATCCCCAGCCACTATACTGTAGCTACAGAGAACGGAATCAGATCAGAGTCACCTATTTAATTTAGTGGACTGCAAAATGAGGTTAAAAGAAAAGGTTTATGGCAACAACAGGTGATGCTCTCTTCTTTATAGCCAGAAGATACCTAAGCATCTACGGATATGTTTGGTGTGACGAGAGCACACTTTATGACTCGACCTCAATGGTTACTAGTAGTTGAGAATGGGGCTTAAAGAAAATAATTGCATTTTTGGGCAGACCTCTGTTTTGTGCCGGTAGTTTGAAAGATGTGACAAATAAATGCTTGAAATCGATTTAGTGATGCTCTGCCAAGTCACAAAAGGGGGGGGGGGGAATCACGAGTACGAAGTGGAGAAGCGTGTAGAGCTTTTGATGAAAGGTGAAGAAGGCAATCTTCAGTGGGAGGTTATGGTATGGTGGAATGGTTTGATACTGCACTTTTGTTATTGTGTTATTGAAATTTTCCATGTCAAACTGTGTAACTTGAATCATCCATCCAACTTCCATAGTTGCTTATCCAGCGCCGTATCATGGTGGGCTTGGAGCTCATCCCAGGAAGCCCAGGACACAAGGCTGGGGGCACCTTGGACGAGATGCCAGGCCATTGCAGGGCACATTCTCACACACTATGCAATTTAGGGACCCATTTTGCCCAGCCACATGTTTTTGGCCTGAGAGGGGAAACTTGAACCCGAACGTGACAGAACAAGCTGCTGGAATTCATTAATATTTATATTTGTAAGATACACAACATATTCCAGGAAAGTTAAAGTGGTATACATCTCCCGTAGTGCATATCCCAGTCATAATAAGACGCAATGCAGAGGCGAAAAGGCAATTTCAAGTCACCACTTCACCTGAGCACATTATTTTGGTCTGCAAGAGGAAACCTGCATAAAAAGAGTGAGAGAATATGCAAGCCCCTCTTAAATAGAGAGGTGTGGGGGGGTCAAAACCCCCAAGCTTTGAGCTGTGAATGAGAGAAAAGTACTGTCTACTGTAATGTCATGAAAGTCATAACACTTGTGAATTTTTACATTTAAATAGCAGACTTCAACTGAATTTTATTGAACGCTTACATCAGCGCTCACTGCATCACTTTTAATAACAAATTTGCCTCTGTGAAGTATGGATGCAGAATCATACAAAGATAAATACAGAATTCATGAGCCTCTGATGATTTTTGATTTTATGCTGGGAAACATTCAAAGAATCTACAAGAACAATCTTACTGGGAAAGTCGTGGAGTGTGCTGCAGTCATTGTGGTTATGGTCCACATTTATAATATTTGTACACTGGCTTCAGATATATGTTACTTTATAATAGCCCACAATTACATTATGTCGTATGACGGATCTCCTTAATAGCATTTGTTTGTTCAGTACAACTATTTGAGGATTTCACAATATATTATGAAAGTCTAAAAATCTAAGCAGCAAAATAATGAGTGGAGTCCATTAGTGTTTTGGGAGGCCGGCAGCAATCTTGGCAAAGCTCATGGGAATTTAATTAAATTTGCCTGCTGGGGGGAAGGCATCTTAATTGAAGAAAGGGAACAGTAGCCAATTCGCTCTGCTCAGACACATTCACCTCCATCTCAGCCGGGAGTTAAGTTTCCAGAGCACTTTAAAAGTAATGCAACAAATCAGGAGTGTAGCCTAGATTTTCTCGTGCTGTCAATCACCGTAATTGTAGCATAGAAATGGGGCAATATTTTACAGAAAGAAATCAAAATTATTTCACCATTGACACCAGTCAGTGGTGATTATGGCAAGTCGTGGTCAGTTGGTTGATAAAACGGCCTATCAGAAGTAGGCGGAGAGCTGGATAAGCTGGGACCGGGGAAAGAGTCTCATCCTCAATGTCAGCAAGACTAACGGGTTAATTGTGGATTTTGAGAAGAAACCAGTGAGGCACTTCCACCTCCTCACAATCAGTGTGGTTCCTGTGGGGAGGCTGCGCTGCTTCAGACACGTGAACGTCAACATCACTGAGGACCTCGCATGGACAATGCAAACCAGCACTTTTCTTAAAAGGCATCTCAAAGCCTCCACTATCTCAGAACCCTGTGGAAGCTCAGACTGGCGTACAAGATACTCAACGCATTCAGCACCCGCACTGCCAAAGTATCTCGACTGGGAGCATCACCAGGTAGTGTGGGAGCTGTAGCAAGCAGGATGGCATAACCCTGGAGAGGGTGGAGCGTTCAGCTGAACATGCCGTCGGGTGTGAGCTCCCTAACCTGCAGGTAACCTTCAAGAGGTGGTGCCAGGACAAAGATGAGATAATTAAAAATACAATCACCCAGACAAAGGCCTTTTCTCTTAACTGCGGTCAAGGAGTTGCTACAGCAGCCTGAAGACCAACACCAAGCAACTTAGAACAAGTTTCTTCCCTCAAGCTGTCTGAACAATAATTGAGGACACAGCTAAGATGTCTCTATATAGTCATCACAGTCATCACAGTTTCAGCCACTGCTTGTTTTTCATTTGACATCTGTCTCAAATATACTCCCTTTTGTGAAAACCGTTACTGATATGATTGCTTTTCTAGTTTTATTGTCTTATTTTACTGCTTTGTCCTATTTTTATTGTTATTTTAATCCTATTTATTTTTATAATGTACTGGAAGACCTGTACATTTTTAGCTACATTAATGCTGTGTGACATTAACAGTCTTAGTTAAATTTTAAAAAGGCCGGTAATGTTGTTTTCCATATTTATACAGTTTCTAAATTCTGAGGCCTATGTATGTGGATGCATATATGAAAAACACAAATACCATAAGACCCTTTAAGTGTAATGGATAAAAGACTGAGTTTGTGAGATTGATTGGAGACAATATTAGCCATTTAATGCGCCATACAGCTGTATAAAAAGGATGTAACGTGCCAGAGACATCAGGCAGCATTTGACAGAAAAAATCTTGCTTATATTAAGAGCTGTGAGTTTTCACATGTGCTGGCAACAGGAGACATTGCCTAATACCTTTAGTTGCTTCACATCTGGCCCCAGTTCTGGGGTTTGCATGTGCATGTTTGGCTTTTCTCTGTTTGCTTCTCTCACGGCGTGAAGACCTGCAGTTTAGGTGAATAGCCTGCAGTGAGTGTGAATGTGATTGTGTGAGATTCCCACAAGGAGGGGCCCTACTTTACGTTAAGGGACAAAAGTGCTGTACCCGTACCCCACAGAATATAATTCATAATAAAGTAATTATGCATTGCAACAATTGCTTAGGTAATAAGCTTTTACCTGAATTCAGTTTCCTCTGCTATTTAAATGTAGAAATACATTAAATGCAATTTAAAAACTAAATACTTGTATTTTATTTGGTTACTTGTTGTTAAGGTTAGGGCTGGGTGGGACTAGGTACAGACAGTCCACATTTTTGCTCCTTCCCAGCTCCCAGCTAATCAAGAACACCAAATACCTGGTGCAGGATCTAGGAGGGAGCATAAATGAGCACTGTCTGGAGATCCCCGATGACTGGATTGAGAAACACTGTCCTGTTCTGCCTGAGATATGCAATATTACTTTCACTGCAATGTGTTGCATATCTCACAAATAAAAATGCTAATGAACTCCGCAGTATTAATATGCGGCCTCTGCAGTTTTTTTCCTGCCTATATTTTATTCCTGTTTATGACAGCAAATATTATGATGAAGCCTCCCTCCACACATATTATAACCACTTACACCAGCCCATCAGAGAACACATACACACACATTCATACTTAATGGGCATTAGAGTATAATTGCAGTATAAAGAAACCAGATAAACTAACTGCATATCACTGGAGGGACCTGACACAACTAAAGTAGTATATGAACACTCCAAACACACACACACACACACACACACACACACACACACACACACAGGTTTGTAATTAAATCTTTGTGGGGACTCTCTATTCATTTCTATGGGAAAACTCTAATCCCAACATGACAACCTTAACCCCTACCCAGCCCTAACCGTAACCATAAGTAACTAAACAAAATACAAGACTTTTGGCATTTTCATTTTTAGTTTTTTGATTTCATTCACAGATCTGACAATGTCAAAATAACAGGCTTTGTTACATTGTGAGGAATGCTTGGTCCCCACAATGCACTGCATACATGACCACACACACACACACACACACACAGTAAAGGCAGAATTTGAACTCCCACCCAAGGAAGTATGAGGCAGAAGTGTTACCCGTCATGCCACTCTTACAATAGACTCCAAATGTTAATTCTTTACATAGAATATTATTTGGTATTTTGTTGGACAGCAACTAGTTTGTTGATTTGCAGTGAGATTGCAGGGTTGGAATGCAGAGAAATGCTTAGTATTCAGTTTTAAACGCCATGCAGAGTCATACCGACGCTGTGCCTCAGCTACAGAGCTTCTCTGGATAATCAGATGCCTTGTTATTATTGTGAACAACCGGCTGCCACTTTCTGTCTGTCATTTTTCTGCAGAACACAGTCTCTGTTGGACTTACCAGCATCAGTTTCAACCCTTGGGTAAAAAAAAATGACATAATCATACCATTACTTGTCCACTCTCCATTATGCTATAATAATAGCCAGGATTTTCTTATTCTTTTACATCATTTAATTTCTTTTGAAATATGATCCAAAGCCCACTCTGGTGTTTGTGAAGAGCATATCATTTGTGTGTGCTTGTTTTTGTTTTGTTTTTTTTAAGTAAAATCCCAGTGAATGCCAGGGCTTAAATATGGCATTATTTTTGTACAGACTGCACTGAGCTGTTCATAGTAATCAAATAGGATGAATAGTAAATAGTAAACACTCAGTGGTGACAGAGGATAACAATGGAAACCCCGGTCGGTTCTCTGGAGAGGGATGATGAATATACACAACGTATCAGACAATTCAGGCAGTCGAAATTGTGCGACTGCAAAGGATGCAGGTATGAGTAACATTCTGACTCAACACAAAGACTTCTGTAGTGTGATGCACGTATTTGTCTATAATGCAGATTTTAAATTTTTTTTAAATATTCACTGTGTTATGACTGTCACCCATCTTTGCCGGACCGCTGTTCAGGGTGATGACTGTTGACCTTTTTTTCAGGCACCAAATTGCCATTCCAAAAAGCAGGTAGAGATAAATCCAACCGCAGACTAACAGAATACATTAAGTCAGTGGCACCGCACTATAGCTAAGCGTGAATGGAGTTTGTTTAGCTTTGTTCGTGGAATCTGATTTTGCCATGCATTATTAAAAAGAAATATCGAGAAAACAAAGCACAGTGAGTGTATGTTTAAGTCAGGCTTCTATCTCGTTTCCCCTTTCTTTCCTATTGGCCATCTGACCTACATATAGGTCTAAAAATATAATGTGGACTGAAACACAAGGCACTTGCTGACGCTCTTTACTATGACTAACCCTCATGATTTAGATTAACCCTTAGCAAAGACATTGAGAGATGGTCATGACACCTCTGGGTGCTCAGTAAGATTTGGGTTTTAATCAGTCACTCAGAAAGTCGCCACGTCCCATCCGCAGAACCCACAGTCTTTTACGAAATGGGGAAGGACATCAAAATGACCTTCGGAAATGCTTAATATTGGATAAGAGTTTGGGTTTTGCAAGTGCTTGTGTTCCAGCCCTATCTCACAGCTGTATTGGCTTGTATGACCTTCCCTGAATCACATGACACTGGCTGCCCTGTCCCAAGTCCTGTGGCATCGTCCAGGTAAACGGATCCAGTTTCACATCTGCCAATGTGCGAGCTGTGTTTGAAATAGCACATGCAGTCATTATGCAGAAATGAGGAAAGTCAGAAGACAATGCAACCTGACAGCGTTTCCAGGTCTACCGACAAATGAAGTGACTAATTTTTAAAATAGAATATTCCGGAAAAAAATGTATGTGCATGGCAGCAAGGTCTAAACTAGGTGAAATGAAAAATGAAATCCTTCTGCATTTACTTATGCAGATTTTTTTGAAGTTTGGTGCAAGTAATGCCTAAAAAATAATACTATAAAACAAGTTTATTTATAAAATGGGGCAATTCAAGAAAGTGCAAAAACAGAACATAGTAAAAAAAAAAATGAATGAATGAATTGCTGTGACTCTGTACTAGATAAGTGGTTATGGAACAATGGATATATGAACCGTCAAACATGCACAAGTATTGTGTTCTGCTATGCGAGGGTGGGGGGGGGGCATAAAGGCATTAGAAAGTTAGGACAATTCCAAGGGCCCCTAAGTGACAGGGGCCCTAAAACATTTGGATAATAATCGGATTGGTCTGGGTTGGGGGCAGACTATGAAATGCCCCCCCCGCTACTATGAAATTCCAAAAGGAGGAAGCAGCTACTTCATGTCAAGTGCAGGTTCTCCCCTTTCCGCACATGACTGGTTGAAGTCAGGGCATCACGAGCGTGCCGCATGACCATGAGGAGATGGAGCAGATGTTTCTCCTGGAGTCCCCAGTCCTTGCCAGAGGCACCATCTGATCCTAAAACAGGCAGCTGTCTTTTCTGACTCTAACGGCAGTAAACGAAGTTATGGATAAAAGTGGGAATATGCACTGCCTGAGAAAAATAAATACGTTGCCATTTGAAGTTTTCGTCGGACTGTCTTTAGCTTTGATTATGGCGCGCTTTTGTCATGTGATCGTTTCCACAAGCTCACGCAGCACCTCAACATTTATTTTCATCCAGATCTGCAATAATTTCTGACTGAGATATTGTCCTGGCAAATGAGTCGAACCACGTAAAGTCTTCTTCCGCACATCCCAAAGACTTTCACTGGGGTTTAGGTCAAGAATCTGTATCGGCCAAATCATGTGTAAAAATGATTCCTCATACTCTTTCATAATTTCATTATCTTACTGGAATATGCCCAGGCCATTAGGGAAGAAAAAATCCATTGATGATGGATATAGATGTAACCTGGCCATTCAGCAGGTTCAGCTGCATAAGGTTCCTGAGCTGTAATAATGATCCCTTCATTGACTTTTAAGTATTTGCTGATTTAAATTCAAATGGCGACTTTTTTTTTTTTGGCCAGATAGTGTGTCTATGGGCTCTGTTTCTGTTAATAACTTTAATGATGGTACAAAGTTCAGTGTCAAGAATGTATTATAACAGATTTTACTTTCTTTACAGAATATTCATTTTGTATTCTTACAGCTAAAAGTTGCTGTTTGGTGGCTCAGTGGGGACCATGACTTCCTCACATTTCTGTGGTCGGCAGTTTAACTCGCTCCGCTGCTTTGTGTGTGAATAGAATAGTGATGCTTTATTCATCCTCATGGGGAAATTCTCTTTTCTCCTGCCCTGCATGAGACACACAGGCACGTACACAGGTGAGAGGAAACCTGGGAGTTGAAGCACAGGGCCAGCCGTCGTGCGGTGGAGGGAACCAGTCTGCCGGCGACCTTCTGCTCACAGACAAAGTGTCTTAACTCAGTATTCCTTAACCTGCTCACACGGTCCATGTCTGCCCCCCTCTGAGCTCTCTGCCAGACAGTCGACATTTTTGCTCCCTCCCACTTGAACCGTCTAGGGGTCCCCGAGGCCCGGATGCAGAAACACTGTCCGGTGAGCTGCACTCTGCACCCCTCAGAAAGAGAGGTCACTGCTGGATTTCCAGAAGATGGAACCAGACTGCCATGACAAACGCAGAGCTCTCTGACCCAGGAGATGTGAGGTGCCACCAAGTCACCGTCCATGAGCTGCATCGTGTCTATGTTCTCCTACTGTTTCCCAGGTTTCCATCTGGTAGACCAACTACCTTCTGCACCCAAAACATATGGTCAGTCAATCTGGCGTCACACCAAATCTAAAACTTGTGTGCAAAGTCCCCCAACAGCAGCAAAATGATTCAAATATTGGAAAAAGGCAAACATACAACATACAAATATGGTAAAATATACAACATAATAATAAATATTGTGTGCTGAAAACTTAAAACTAATGAATACAATGAACAGTAAATACAGTGCTTACTACTGTTAGATGCAGTGACGCACATAGGCTATGACCAATGTAGCGTGGCTTTAAGTTTTGGTGTCACTAGATTGTCCATTATTAGTGATCGCACCCTGATTCGGACTGGCATCCAGTCCAGGGTGTCCCCTGTCTTTGGTCCAGTATATCCTACAGTCCTGGCTCACTCTGGCCTTCTGTGGTAGCTATCATAGGTAATTCTGAAGTTTACCGTAAAGCATCATTTATCCCATCAAGTTTAATTTAACTGCCCCATGCCTGTTTATACACAATAGCTGCTGCTCATATAATGAACTGTATTTATTAAATGTGTCCTATTTTGCTAGGTAATTTCTGCTATAAAGAGAGAAATTGTAATGATGTGGAGACTGGATCCAAGTGCAGAGCAATGATCTTTCACAGGCCACAATCTTAGTCAAAATCCAGGAAGGAGGGATCAAAATTAGAAAGGAAAACAGAGTCTAAGATGCAGTCTAAACACAGTCAGTAACAGGAACTGGCCTGTAAACAGAAAGTACAATAGTATTGTAAACAATATCCAAAATCAGAAATCAATAAACAGGAACAGGTCAGTGGACAGACAGACCAGGAGAACAGTAGTGGCAAAAAACACAGAACCCCTCAGAAAAGCTGAGAAGAAGGAAAAGGGTGTGTACATGTGTGACTAATTAGGAGCATGTGATTACAATATTCAGGTGCAGCAGGGTACAGGTGAGCTTGGCTGGGTATAGGGGAAACACTCGGCTGGGTATAGGGGACACGCTTGGCTTGGTTTAGGGGACGCGCTCCGCTGGGTATAGGGGACGCGCTCCGCTGGGTATAGGGGACACGCTTGGCTTGGTTTAGGGGACGCGCTCGGCTGGGTATAGGGGACGTGCTCGGCTGGGTATAGGGGACACGCTCGGCTGGGTATAGGGGACGCGCTCAGCTGGGTATAGGAGACGCGCTCGGCTGGGTATAGGGGACGCGCTCGGCTTGGTTTAGGGGACACGCTCGGCTGGGTATAGGGGACACGCTCGGCTGGGTATAGGGGACGCGCTCCGCTGGGTATAGGGGACGTGCTCGTCTGGGTATAGGGGACAAGCTTGGCTGGGTATAGGGGACGCGCTCCGCTGGGTATAGGGGACCTGCTCGGCTGGGTATAGGGGACAAGTTTGGCTGGGTATAGGGGACGCGCTCTGCTGGGTATAGGGGACGCGCTTGGCTTGGTTTAGGGGACGCGCACGGCTGGGTATAGGGGAAGCGCTCGGCTGGGTATAGGGGACGCGCTCGGCTTGGTTTAGGGGATGCGCTCGGCTGGGTATAGGGGACGCGCTCCGCTGGGTATAGGCGAAGCGCTGGGCTGGGTATAGGGGATGCGCTCGACTTGGTTTAGAGGACGTGCTCGGCTGGGTATAGAGCACACGCTTGGCTTGGTTTAGGGGAAGCGTTCGGCTGGGTATAGGGGACGCGCTCTGCTGGGTATAGGGGACGCGCTAGGCTTGGTTTAGGGGACGCGCTCGGCTGGGTATAGGGGAAGCGTTCGGCTGGGTATAGGGGACGCGCTCGGCTGGGTATAGGGGACAAGCTCTGCTGGGTATAGGGCACACGCTTGGCTTGGTTTAGGGGATGCGCTCAGCTGGGTATAGGGGACGTGCTCGGCTGGGTATAGGGGATGCGCTCGGCTGGGTATAGGGGACGAGCTCTGCTGGGTATAGGGGATGCGCTCGGCTGGGTATAGGGGACGCGCTCGGCTTGGTTTAGGGGACGCGCTCGGTTGGGTATAGGGGACGCGCTCCGCTGGGTATCAGATTTGGACTCCAGTAGCATGGCAAACGTTTCCAGTACTGTATTCCTCTGGTTAGGTGTTAATGCACAGTTTAAACAGCAGTTTAATAAATATCAGTATGCAACACAAATTGTTAAATTGATTGATTTTATTGCTTGGAATATTTCTAAGAAATATGTGGTCACTGTTTTGGATAGGCCATACATTTTTCATTGTTCATTCTTTGCAAGGGGGATATTTTAAAACATCCAGTTTCAAATTGCTCAAGAACTTTCAAAATATTACCAACAAATAGTTTTAGGAACAAATTGACTTCTCTTATCTATTTCTAGTTAGTCAGCTAGTGCTATATTTATTCTGCCTTTCATGCTTCTGCATTATTTATTATTGTTTACATACATAATGCACAATGTATATAAACATTTGTGTCCAGCTCTGCTGTTTGGCACTGTTGTGTGTTTTTGCACATTTAGAGGTTGTGAAAACCTTCTCTTTGCATAAGATCTCTTTATGTTGCAAAATGGTCCTAGGGGAACGATAATTCACGCCACTGTACACTCTCAGAAAAAAAAGGTAAAAATTCGTACCTGTGCTTGTCATTAGGGCTGCACCCTCAAGGTTCTGCAAATTGCACCCTTAGCTGTAGGTAATTGCACCTTTTAAGGTTCAGAAATGAACTTTTGGGATTTCTCAGTGTCCATTTCTGTACCATAAAAAGTACAATTACAAGGGTACAGCCCCAGGGACATGCAAAGATACAAATTTTCGCCCTTTTTTATGAGAGTGTACGGTATAACACAGCCCATCTGACTTGACGTGACGTTATTTATATATGCACCAATGTATGCACCATCACTCGATAATTCCATTATGTCTTGGCTGTTTTTGGAGGGTTTACACGCACACATTAGCACGGATGACTTCATCATTGCAGGTCATATATATCTCTGCACCACGCGACCGGATTATAGATACTCTTGAGTGCTGACACATGGCCGTGGGACTGTGGCAGATGAGTAAGATGGGGAAGTGTGCTGAGGCCCAACTGGGGGGCCTCCCTTAATCAGGTACCCAAGCATAAAATTAGCCCCATATGTCATGGGCGGTATGTGGCTCTGATAAGGGAGATATGTAAACGTGATGCTCATAAATAAACCTCTAAAACATCCTGGCTTAAATGTCCGTAGTCCTCAAAACAGCATAAAAGACTCCAGATCATCTGTATTTAACTTGTGCAGACAATGTCTGTTCATAGGTCAGAGAAAATCTGAAGGAGAAAAGGGCTGCTAGACATTCTGCTTTGTGTCTTGTTTGCCATGCATAATACAAAAAGAATTTTAATATTTTGAGATCATAATACTTATAGTGTGCTTGTAGTACAGGAGATTCTGCAAATAGATAGATAGATAGTGTGCAGTACTACAACCCAGTGAGATGGGCCTCCTTTAAGGTCGATTGAACCTGTCACAATGCATTGATTTGTAACATTCGATTTGGTCTCAGAGAAGCCTGCAGTTTCAGTGGGTGTGTGACGGGCTTAGTGCTGCTGTTGTAGCTTGAAGGACTATTAATGCGGAAATGGGCCACACTGTGCTTCATGGGGCAAAAATACTTAGTAACAAAATTACTGCTGAAGTACACATTATGAACAAATAAAGATGCATCATGATTCATTAATGATGAACAAATATGAGATAAATATTTAACTTATTTATGACTTCCTTCGGTAGTTTCTTCAGTAGTTCACAAAGGTTTACAGAATTAATAAATACAACAACAAATGTAGTAATTGCTTGATATAAAAGATGCGTCACGATTCATTCATGATGAATTAACATGGGATCAGTATGTAACCAAAACTGAGTTTGTGGTTAATTAATACATAAGTAATAGTATAAGATTACATTATATTATTTTGTGCCCCGTAAAGTGTTACCCTGAAAATTTTCAGTAGTTTTATAAGACGGTATGGGAATAATAAAAAGCAACAATCATATTTTTTTTTTTATGTTTTAATGTTTTTTAATTGTATAACCAAGTACAAAACTTGCATACTTAACAAATCACATCAAGGACTACGCAATAAGCCTGCTGTTTTAGTTAAACGCGGTAATCAGCTCCATATGGATAGACCGCCACTTCCCGTAAAATATTTCCCGATGTCTCAGTTTACTTCCTCAAAACTTGAGGTATATATGGAAGGATCACTCTGACCCCGATTCACAGAAGCAAAGCATTCCTCTCTATTCCACAGAAGCTGTACCAAAACTGGAAAGGTAAGCATTTTTCTGTTTCATTCATTTTCATGCTCGGTCTGCATTTTATAGAGGTACCTGCAGTACATGGTAATTATTCTTGCGAATTTTTTTTTTTTATTGCTGTGTACTAGGTTGCAATATTAATAAATTACAAATAGTAGAGATGTGAATTAAAGACATTACTATAACTGGATAATTGGTCGAAAGAAGCCTACTTCTTTAAAATCCATTCAGGAGTAAAAGGATGAACACTCAATGTATCGTTAACATGTAAGCGGCCGTTATTCATATCATACCGTACTTTACAAGAAAATCGTTCTGTAAATCGAACCGTCAGAGGAGCGCTTTAGCTTCAGGTTATAAGTGTCTTTGTAGAAACTCGAGGAGGGTATTGAAAATCTAATAGAAGAACGAGTTTTATTACACTTGCTGGTGTAGGAGCGCATTAAATAAACTATGCGTTGCGTTTTAACTTTACAAAAAAAGATTATTAACAAATTATTATGGATTATTAACAAAGTATGTTAAAGCTTTTCACTCAGAAAGCCAGGTGCATTTTTTTGTGCTTGATGAACAAAATGTGTACTAGTTACCACGTGACACGTGTCCATGCCTTGTGTGGTTTTTTCCCAGCATGCTGCTGTGTGTAAATGTATTTCTCCTGCTGCTGCTGGTCTCTGCACTGGCCGCATCCTCTGAGGAGCTGTCTATGGATGCACAGTGGCAGAACTGGAAGGTCATGCACCGGAAAGAGTACAATGGCCTGGTAGGTATGCTCTTTCTAAATGGACCCATCTCTGTGAACCAAATAGGCTTCAATTCTTTAAGAAAAGTTTGTTTCCCTTCTATGTCGAGCTGAATAAGGTATGTCAGTAAGTATATGTAACAGTTACATTTCAGGTACAGAAAGGTGCCATTGTAGGGTCACAATTCAGCTTACATCTCTCTCATAACCTGCAGCAAGATGGGATATGCAAAGACATGCCTTCCAATGTGCCTGCACTTGTGCAAATGACATATAAAAGACCTTTTCATTTGTTGTCTCAGTGTAATATCTAGTGAGTTATGGTACGAATAGCAGGTGGCACACTGTCTTGTAACCCGCCAGGACGAGGAGCCAATCCGAAGGGCTATCTGGGAGAAGAACTTACAGCTGATCAACACCCACAACAAGGAATATGAGCTGGGCATGCACTCCTACGAACTGGGCATGAACCACTTCGGCGACATGGTAAAGAGATGTCCTTTGCTGTACTCACTGCATTTAATTTCTAGCCAGTTCTGATAGCCGTCAGCTCTACCTGTATGAAATGCTCTTTACAGTCATCCAATAAGACCTATGCTTACTCAGCTAAATCTGTAGGTCAAGCCAAGTATGTCTCGCTGCAACCTATAGGAAGGCGAGGTTGGATGTCCAACCCAGTCCAGATCCAAGCTGGCCTATCGTACACCACCTCACAAATCTGGCATTCATGCCATCCATTCAAGAAGTACTTTGCTATGCTTGATTTATGCATATCACACTTACATTCTCAAGAAGCACTTTGCCATTTGTCATTGTGTGAACATCATAGAGTGTACCTTATCTGTTACACGGCATATTGTTTTACAGTAAACCTTTTCCTTTTTAATAAGGACAAAGTACACTATAGAATTACAATGAAAAGTACATAAACCAGTAACATAGTTGTTTTTTATTATTATTACTTTATTATGGTTTATCATTATTATCAAGTACAGTATTATTATAAATTATTATTAATCTTTGATAAAATTATCAAAATCTTATAGGTCCACCATTTCATATGCAGCCCGTCATTGACTGAAAGGTCATTATGTGGTGCATGACCGGTCACACAGTACTCATCAGGACTGTATTTAAATGTTTTAAGACTGTCTACAGTACCTTTTCTGTTTGTTTGTTTTCTGTCACCTATATGATGACCAGGATTCACTCAGATATCACTATAATTCTTCTGTTCTGCGACTTTGCTTGGGCTCACACTTCTGCTGGATGATGTGTAATATGTACAGTAGATGTGGCTTTTCACTTTACGATAGAGCTGCCCTCCTGCAGGACGCAGCCAGACGCTTCTCTGTTAAGCTGTTTCAGTGTCTTGAAGATTTTTTTTTATCAATATGGTTCAGACTGCGGCTTGGAGGTCATCCCATTGATCAAGAATATTTTATTAATTACTTAATGTGTTGTTTGCATCTTAAAGTAGCTAGTGATTTGCAAATAACAGTGCCTCTTATTTCATGTGTATACTTTGAGCACAGCTTTGAATAAGAAAAAAGGCATTTTTACCACAACTAAGGTGCTATTGTTGAGGGTCATGCTGTTAGTATTCTGGGGAGCATTTTAGCTGTGTAGAGCTGACAGGAACAGCCACAATGCCTTACTGTCTCCTGGTGCTCCTCTCAGACCCCTGAAGAAGTGACAGAGAAGATGACAGGCCTGTTGGTCCCACCTGTCAGGAACAGCAACAACACTTTTACCCCTGACACTGACCTGAGAAAGCTGCCGAAAGCCATCGATTACCGCAAGCTTGGTTACGTCACTTCAGTCAAGGACCAGGTCAGGCACTGAAGTAGCATCGATACATTTGTTAGCATTACGCTTCTGTGTATGTGAGTGTGTCTGACAATAACTTAAAAACATACATTTTCTGAGCTGTGTTTTCTCTGAAACGCTTGTGTATTGGTGTTCATATATCAAAATGTTTCAATAACCAAGTATAGTACTAATAAGTTAAATGCTTGTGCATTGGCTTTGATATATTAAAATGTCTCAGTAACCAAGTATAGTAATAAGTACTACAAAAGCATAAGTATATTTATTTTGCGTAATTGTCAAAATCCCAGTCAATGTAAGTAGTCTTTAATATGATCCAAATACGAACACCATCTGTCCTTCACTGAGAGAGGAAGAGATTGTTTCCAGATGCAGGGCATTTAATCTAAATTACTGCTACATCATTGTAGTTTGGTTTTAATTGGCTGCACCAGTAAGAGTAGTTGATTGACAAAGATAAATGATTTGTTTTGCTATTGTAATATTTAAAATATTTATTTAAGATGGTGTATATTCTCACGATTAACATTTGTTTGTTCAAAACATTACGATCAATTAGTAACATTTAAAAATATTTTTACAACCCTTTTTCATAAACTATACCAGAAAAAAAAAAGATTCTTACATGCAAGCCTGCCCCTTGGTGGACAAAGGTGTGTGGTGCATGCTGATGCTGGATTTAATTCCCCTAATCCAGGGCTCTTGCGGCTCCTGCTGGGCCTTCAGCACAGCCGGAGCTCTTGAGGGTCAGCTTATGAAGACGACAGGGCAGCTTGTGTCTCTCAGCCCCCAAAACCTGGTGGATTGTGTGACTGAGAACAGCGGCTGTGGAGGAGGCTACATGACCAACGCATTTGAATACATCAAGGAGAACCAAGGCATTGAGTCTGAGGAAGCTTATCCTTATGTGGGACAGGTAGGGTTCGAAGTCATGGGTCCAGATGATAATTAATTTTTATTATTGACTTTATAAACACAGAACCAAGCTCTTCTACAGTATGACAACAAAAACTAAACATATATATGCACATAAATATGGAGGGCATCGCCCCATAGATAACTACAGAACAGGGCCATAGCCCATTCTAGGTGTGCTCCATAATGGATCGTGGAGTTGCAGAAAAAATACGGAGGACTTGACCTTGGTGTCCTCAGTGGTAGGTACGGGCATGTAACAGAGAACTCACTGTTCAACATATGTAACCAATGTCTTATATTTGAAAAACATTTTATCCTACCTAATACAGGGTCTTGATATAAACATGTGTTCATCTTCCAGTCATTCACCCATTACAGTCTATCCCAATCAGCACAAGACAGGGGAACTCCCTGGATAGGATGCCAGTCATTCACAGGGCACACATAGGCATACACTCACACATACAGTATGGGCAATTTAGAGATGTGCAAATCGCCTACCTGAAGGTTTTTGGATAACTGGAGTATCCAGAAAGCCCATAACTTTGGTATAACACACAACACTACTCTCAGTTTCAGTAATGGTGATGGAACAAAAGTGCAATGTCACTCTCCACTCCCACTTAGCCTCTCTTTTTTCAGCGCTGTTCTTTTTGGTTGGGCTCTCTGCATATCTGGGTCATTGCAGCATTCCAGATTGACAGGCTCTCTCCCTCAGGAGGGACAGTGTGCCTATACGCCGGCCGGCCGGGCAGCCACCTGCCGCGGCTACCGGGAGATCAAGGAAGGAAGCGAGCTGGCACTGCAGGCTGCCGTGGCCAAGGTGGGGCCCGTGTCTATCGGCATAGATGCCACCCAATACAGCTTCTTGTTCTACAGGAGAGGTAAGACACCACTGTTCTGAAACTTGGTCTAGTCCATTTCTTTAAAATAACAAATACTCTGATTAAACTGCTCAGTAATCTTATCAAACTGTGCTTCCAGGTTTTATTTATTATAATACATTTAGTACATTCAACCAGGGCCATGTCAGGGGGTTTGGGGCTGGGGGGGGGGGGGGGTGCCCCCTCAGTAGGTGACTCAGTGGAGGGGGACCCCCTCTGCCCCACAGGCAGTCTCTACACAGCCCTGCATTTACCTATATTTTTGTATCTATTTATCTATTGTATGCATATACTGTAGTATTTATTGTGTAACTGTTGTGTGGTTGTTAAACCTGTTGTACGCAATAATAATAATAATAATAATAATTACTATTATTATTATCATTATTCTCTCCATGGGGATCAATTAAATGCACCTGCATAAGTAGTATATGCATTGTTGGTGTGCAATATTCATTACTGGTGTGCAATACTAGATACTATTACAACCAGTCACTAGCAGAATACTTTGCGTTAGCAGTGGGAAATGATTAATTTAATGTGGTGAAACAAACTAGAGTCCGTGTATGCTAGTTAAGATTCTCCCTGCCCGCTGCTTAGGGGTGTACTACGACCGCAACTGCAACAAGGACGACATCAACCACGCGGTGCTGCTTGTGGGTTATGGAGTCACCAAGAGGGGCAAAAAGTACTGGATTGTGAAGAACAGGTGAGCCTGCATCTAGATGTCATTTCCTTCTCAGGCTAAAAGCAGATTAAACAATTAATAACAGTTCATTTTGTTGTTGTACTGTAAGAATCAACGTAGTGCTGAAATAACTTGATTAGAGGATTCAAGGTGCAAAATTCATTACTTTCAACATAACAGCACCCAGAATCTCTAATCAGTAGGGGTGTAAATCGTTAGTCCCAAGGCGATTTGATTTAATTAAGATTATTGAGGAGATGACTCCATGCATTGGATTCAAAACAATTTTTAGATTGATTATGGACATCTAGTTATAATTCATGCATGCATTTACCTGCTTCCTATTCAAATGTCATAGGCATCAACAAACTCCAGAATTCACATCTTAACCATCTGTAACTTTGAAGTTACTTTCCAGGTTTTCTGATTGATTTAAGTTTTAATAGTTTTTTATTTACTGGTGAGCTGTAACTGCCCTGATTCTGACCGTCTCTCTTTTACACAGTTGGAGCGAAAGGTGGGGAAACAATGGCTACATCTTAATGGCACGGAACCGCAACAACTCCTGTGGCATCGCCAACCTAGCTAGCTTTCCCATCGTGTAGTAGGGAAAGTGGATGACAACACCACAGATACAGTAACAGGACACACAAATGCGTCACAAACCAAATTCGGGTGAAACATGTTACTATTCCACCTGTAACTGTAAACCAAAAACTGCAGGTTACTATGTTATTCCAACACCCTGAAGCCTTATGCCTGAAATTGATGCCATTGTAAAATGAATACAGTTACAATTACAAAAGTCTTCTCAAAGGGTTCTTGTGCATATCAATGGCATATCAACACTTTCGGGTGGGATCTTGTTTCTGTGGTTTTGTTACAGTCCTGCAGTACTTTGTTACAATATGTGAGCTTATTATTACCCTAATGTATTGAGTGTGTAGTTTTAACATTGCTGCAGCTAAGTAAAACTAAAATTAACAAATGTTGCCTGACAAGAGATATTTTCTAGCAGACCTGTGTGCATTAATACACATGTGCAGTAAGACATTTTAATTGTGGAACAGTAAAAATAATTTGTCTGAAACTACTTTTGTATATTGGTTTCAAATGCAATGTTACTAACACTAAATAAATTAAAAATAAACACATTACACTGATTTCCTGGTCACTAATTTCAGTCTTTTCCTGATGTTTTTTTTTTCAAGGCAACTTACATTAGAGAGAGGAGTTATACGTACACTATCGGTCAAAAGTTTTAGAACACCGCAATTTTTTCAGTTATTTATTGCAATTCAAGTCGTTCAAGTCCAATGAATAGCTTGAAATGGTACAAAAGGAAGTGGTAACTACCAGAGGTTAAAAAAAGGTAAGGTTGCCCAAAACTGAAAAATAATGTACATTTCAGAATGATACAGAAAGGCCTTTTTCAGGGAACACAAAATGGGTTAACAATGTAAAGCTGTTCTGCAGTAATGGGGGTTGATCAAGCCTTGAAAGCTGGTGCTACTAATTCCCACAGGTGTTCCAACTTTTCTGGATTACTTACAGCCCCCTCTGTCTGCATGAAAGCTGTGTTGGAACACACTGTGGTACCAAACCCCCGTGAGCATCAGTTGAACGGTATTGTACCTGCAGAAAGTAGTGGCAATTAACAAAGGAAGAGAGACAGACCATCATAACACTTAAAGGTGTAGGTCTTTCCTACAGAGAAATTGCAAAGAAAGTCAAGGTGTCAGTGAGTACAGTTTCCTTCACCATCAAAAGGCACTGAGAAACTGGGGCAAACTCTGACAGGAAGAGGTCTGGCAGACATGAAGCCACAACTGCATCAGACGACAACTTTCTGAGAGTTAACAGCTTGCGTGATCGGCGGCTCACAGGATCACAGCTTCAAGCACAGCTTAATAGTGGTCATAGTAAGCAAGTCTCAGTCTCAACTGTGAAGAGAAGACTTCGAGCTGCAGGTTTGACAGGACGAGGTGCTGCAAGGGAAGCATTGTTAAGACGTCAGAATAAGACAAAGAGGCTTGCCTGGGCCATGAAACACCGCCATTGGACTACTGACGACTGGAAGAAGGTAATAAATAATCAATCATAATATTTGGTCAGGAAATGTAGTCTTCACAGACATTCCGTCACTTGGTTTGGAATACTTAAGGAAGAGCTCCAGAGTAGCAAAGGGAGACACTCTGTAATCAGAGCTCCCACATAGTGCTGCGTGAATCTACATCTGTAATCAGATATTTCCTGCAGTTACCCTGTGTCCACTCAGCTGAGGTATGTAATTGTATAATTTTTGTATCGTTTCTGACTTGATGGTATAGTTTAGGAATTTGTGACCACATGTTAGAATTAGATTGGTGTTATATTTGGTTAAATGGATGTGTTCTTGCATTAATTGTTAATATGCTGTGTTTTGATTACTTCTTGACTGTCTGACTTTGCTAACTTCAGTATGTTTCCGGTAGATTGGGTTTATTTCCCCGGTCAGGGTTAAACTGCCATTTGGCTCGGGTATATTAGCTTCACTACCTCTAACATTCTCTTGCAGCCTCTGACTCAATCCTACTTTTCTGGAACCCAATACAACTGCCCAAGCTGAGTTACAGTGAATGCGGACTCAGCCTCTGAGGCACGCACAAGCTTAGATACGGTTGAGGATACAACCCCAGTGATAAGTAATCATACCCTCAAAGGTATCAATTAGTACTTTTTTTCCTGACAGTGTAGATCAAAATTGAAATTCAGCAACACTAATTTAATTACGATTTTTGCAAGGTAGGCATCAAACAGGGGACACGATAGAACACAGTACACGACAGGACTGCGAGAGATCGAGAGATGGGGTCCTGGCCAGGATCTGCCATGACGGGGTGGTGGTCAGGGCTTCACTCTGGAGGGGTTTGCAGGGGCAGGAGTCAGGTTAATTCTCAAGGGTAATTCCACTCAAATTCTTCCTCCACCTCTAATGAGGGGGGAGGAATGGTGGTCAGGTGATCGGGGACCTCCTCAGGAACTTGAGCCGGGACAGGAACAGGAACTACAGGTACAGGCGTGGCAGCGCAGGCTTCGGGCACCTACTCGAGAACAGGGGCGGCAGCACAGGCTTCGGGCGCCTACTCGAGAACAAGTGGCAAACACCACCGGATTGAGGATCGGGAGGGGCTCTTCCCAATTTTCCACTGAGGAGAAAGCAGACACTGAAATGGACCCCAGCAAGACTCCCAGAGTCTCCTCCCATCCATGGTCTCTCCTCTTCTTTTTCCGGCATGCTGGCATTGCAGGGGCTTTTAAGAAGTCCAGCAGCTCGATCGACAGGGCAGGAGGACCCCCACAATCCAAGGTAACTTGCCGGATCATTTACCCCGCGACTCAGCTTCTTCGTTGGGTTAAATTCCTCCGCATCTCTTTCGCGAGGTGCCGATCCTCGGAAGGGGTGATCCTTTGCAGGTTTTCCCTCGACCGGAACATTAAGTCTCTGGCAGCTGGGTCCTCCCTCATTTTGGGCTGCCGGAGCCAGTAGATCACCGTGTCCACCAGAGTCATGTAGTCTTCGTTGGTGAGGCGAGGTGCCATTCTGTCACGACTAATAGGCACAGAGTGGGGACACAGGAGCAGGAGTCGGAGGAAGCTGGGTGAACACGGGGTTTATTCGGAAGCTACACACTTAGGACCACGTATCGACGCTATGACATTAATAACTGGACTAGGGAAACAGACTGATACGGACTTATATATACCACACTAATCAACAGGACTTGAAACAGCTGGGAACATGGGAATTCCACACAGTAGAGAGGGGGGCGTGGTACACAGAAGGGTCAGGACGATCGGGGCATGACAACATTATATACAATTAAGGCAGCATTTCCATTCCCTGTGACCTGTGAGAATCACGGAGTAGTTGTGATATCAAGCATGTAGATTTGGGTATGGACGGTAGGGACATGTCCTTACCGATATTGTAGGAGTATCCTGTGTGTTTATGGGGCGGAGGGTGTAGGTATCAGATTCAGACTGAATGATTAGTTGACTTAAGGTGAAACCACCACCTACAAATAACACACAAAATGTACTCATCCCTGTACTCTGGATCACCCTTACATTTTTACTAGTAGCACAGGGTACAGTTCTTAGTGTTTGTGTGATTTAGCTTTCGCCCTTGCAAGGTGCAGTTGTACTCTCTGAAATAGGTACAGCGGTCATCTCTGCAGCATATGACTGCACTTTTCTCCTGTGGCATAAAAGCTTTTTATGTGCTTTTGAACCAGGACCTCGCACATCAGTATTAAAGGGCATCAGGACTGTATTGAAATTTAAACCTCTCTGAGCTGCACAAAACTGTAAAACTGGGTCAAAGTTTGAAAGTCCAGCCATCTGATAAAGGTGGGCATACACAGAACAGAGTCCAACACCTTAGCTTGACCTATGTAGCCTGTGATGGGCCACTCAATAGCTTCCCCACTGAGCCAGGTAAAACTTTTAATATTAATAATTGAAAAAAATGCCCAGTGACTTTATTGTATATAGTTATACTGTATGTAAGTTAGGTTTTGTGAAGGGTTCTTACTTGTATATGTAGTATTGTAATCAGTTGATAAGTAAAAAACAAATTATTTGCATTGCATATTACATAGGCTATGACGGTGGTCAGCTAATAAAATAGAAATTTAATGTAGCCTTTAAATTGACTGTTGAGAGGTGAACCTTGAGACTGGCTGTTGGACGCTTAATATTTTAAGAATTTTAAGCGTATTAAAATTGTATAACTACAACAAATATCCCTGTAAACTGATATGTCTGTTATGAAAAGCACTATGATAAAATATTACCCTAAAGTAGCCACTTAAAAGGCTGTTGGATGAATGTTAAGAATATAACTATGACAATTGTTGTAATATTCTTGTATGTATGTATAATGTATATAGAATTATTATTGTGTATGTATAATAACTATTACTAATGGTACTAATAAAATATGAATCTGAAGTGGCTGCAAAGAAAAGGTTAATTTCTTTATGACCAGATATGTCTGCGAGAAATCTGGCGATTATTGGTGGCTGTTTTGGTACATTAAGTCACGTTAAACCTTAACGTAAGATAAAGTCCATATTCGTAGCATTTAGGTTTTGATTTTTTGTCAGGTGAAAGTCTTTAGGGCCAGATATATGTGTGAGAATTTTGGTGATTATTGGTCCCTATTTTGGTACATTAAACCCCATTAAGCTTTTTCACATTACGCGTTTTAGAATGTCCCACAACTCAGTGCAATGGAAGGCGATACCTCCCACGTGTTAACAGCAAAGCATGCAATCACACCCGACAAAATGTACAATCTGCAATACACACTCTAAGTAAGGAAATGAGCAGTACATTCCGTGTTAAAAGAATCGCCCTCAACAAACCCTGCTACAAACCTCGGCTAAAACTTCATCGGCTCACGTTCATACGCACATGCACATCAAAGGTAATTGTTAAAAGGACGGTTACTCCCCTGGAGCGAGGAAATACCAGCCTCTCCGTCCTCCTCCAGACAAGGGAGAAGTTCAGTGCCATTTCACACCAGGCACACACCAAGCCCCTCCCCCCGCGAATCAACATAATCCCTCTTTATATGTCACAACCCACCCTTTAAAAAGACATCCCTCCACTCCTTCCAGATGCAACTCATCAGTAATCAAATAGCAGATACCCCATAGGCCCCTCACTATATTATTATTCAGGGAATCGAATCACTCACAATTAGAACTTGAAAACAAGCATTTTTAATTATTTTACTTTATTCCCATTTACTTTCCCTGTATTTCACTATTTTCCATTACTGTTACGTGGCATAGCATACATTTAAATGCATTGCATATTAAGTCGTCCTTGACAATTATTTCCGGTGACGGATCAGGGGTGTAATTTTTGTCGGAAAAACATAAGAAAAAACACACGAGGCGTGTATGAGGTGACAGTCACATGACAATATAGCTATATCAAGGCAGCGCTTCCCGAATGTTTATCTTACCAGTTTAACTTACCTACGGGTACGAAGATCTGTGTCTAGCGCGCTTGGTAGGTAAGTGACATCCCTGATTTTTACAAATGAAACAATTCCAGTTATAAAATGCATATACATGTTTAACTTTGTAGAAGGTTCCTAAAAAGTAGATGTACTTCAGAGGTTAATAGGTTTACTTTCACTTTCTACACTCGCAGCCACAATGCTTTGATTGACGCTTTATTGTAGGAATTACTTTTCAGATAAATATACGGGATACCATTCGCTTGAATGTTTGTTGTGATAAATAAGTACGATTCGTTTCCTTGTAAATTATGCGTTGATTTGCTTTTTATTATTATGTGCTGTACGTCCTGCGCACTTCATCATGCGGAGGACTAATAAAATACCAGTCTTTACTTTCGTTTAATCCTTCAATGTGGAATCAGTCTTTTAAACTTGATCTCATTCTATAATCAAAAAATACTTTATTCAATAAGCTTTTCATTTATAATCATTTCATCACCACAGGAAACATTGCACATTATACAATAGCCCAGTTTCGCTACCGTTTTTCTTCCTCGTCTATGACATGGCGTCGGATATTAATTGCATCTTTTGACTTGTGTTTTTTATGAACAGTGGAGACACACACATATAGATAGAATGCGTGCTATGTTTTGTCATTCAATCACAGTGATCACTAAAGTGCTATTTTATCTCACCAAACAAAGAATCAGTTGCAAGAAAGTATGAAATGATTTTCAAACAAATTTCCCTCACATTGGTGCAGCAGCGTATTTCTACGGAGCCCCTAAGGGGACAAAGGAGGAGAAAAAAAAATGGCAGAAGAAAAAAAAAAAAGTCATTTTTTTGCGTTTTAACCCAAAACTTTTGCATTATAACCCAAAACCTTTGCGATATAACCCAAAACCTTTGCATTATAACCCAAAACTTTTGCGATATAACCCAAAACCTTTGCGTTATAACCCAAAACTTTTGTGTTATAACCCAAAATCTTTGCGTTATAACCCAAAACTTTTGCGACATAAGGCAAAACTGTTGTGACTTTGAACTGGAAATATGAGTAATCAGTCAGTGTAAGGAACATAATTGATAGGAAAACATGGAGCGTTTAATAGAATTTTACTTTGATCTTGGTCTACAATATATGGACATTCAGTTTGTTCTCGGATCTATGCATGATGTTCACATAAGTCTGAGGCAGATTAATAGGATTTCATGTGAAAGGGGATTATTCCAACGGAAAAAACTACTCCGACTTGGATGATGTAATTAACTTTAATTTGTGAGCAGCTTTTGCACTCTGGGCAGCTTCATGGTTATCGATGGATGTATGCAAAATGCAGAATAAATGGACTTCATGTGAGAAAAGAGTGTGCATTTGATTTATATTAATTCATTATAAACATGAAACAACAACAAAAAACGAACAATTCTTTAGGCTTAAATCAACCTCAACAGATTAGCATTAATTAGCAATATTACTGAAACGTACTTTACCAAGGCTTGCTTTACAAATTACTAATTATGAATTAAACAATCAAATCTTACCACACTGAACTCTAAAAATTTTTTTTAACCGTTAAATTAGATTAATAAGCGAAGCGGGGATCAACCACATTATGCAAACAGCGGCTTTGGAAGTTGCACTTGAATGACCAAAAGTACACTAGTCACCTGATTTTATTGTTGCATTACTACGGAAAAGTTTTGGGTTATATCGCAAAAGTTTTGGGTTATAACGCAAAAGTTTTGGGTTATAACGCAAAGATTTTGGGTTATAACGCAAAGGTTTTGGGTTATATCGCAAAAGTTTTGGGTTATATCGCAAAAGTTTTATGTTATAACGCAAAACATGACGTTTTTTTTTTTTCTTCTGCCGTTTTTTTTTCTGCGTTCTTGTCACCTTGGGGGCTCCGTAGATAGGCTACGTAATGTATCTATAATACATTTTAATCTGTTGTATTTGTATAAATTGAATTTGCCCGTGGTTAGATGTTAACTGCATTTAAATGGCTCTGTACTTGTACGCTGTACCATCTGTACTCTGTACTTGTACTCAGCACTGATGTCAAAATGGGGTCACAGGCCAAAAAAGGTTGGGAACCACTGATGTATAGTCGGTCTTCCTACAACGCGTGATATCACACCGCGAATCTCAGTTGGAGAAAAATCAAAGCACTATGTTTTATTTATTTAATTAATACAGGACACCATTTACTCATGCCACACGCTAGCAGACACACTTGTCGTATAGATTATTATATTGAATCCAACTTCACCGAACCAGATGCGTGACTATTAATAATCCCGACTACGTATTTGCGCTGGATATCACCCTTATAGCCGAACAAAACTACTAAAAGCGGCCCTGGGGACCAAAGTGTTTGTCCGTTATAAGCGAAATTCCGCTATATGTGAGTCCGCTATATCCGATGCTTTTTCTGCATGTTCTCAAAGGCGCACGGCCGGGACCAGCGGACCTCGTCCGTTATAAACGATATTCCGTTATAAGCGAGTCCACTATAACGGGATTTTACTGTAGTGATTATCTTAAAAATATTTATGCTGTCATACATGAAGATATACGGTACCAGAAATGATTTTTTTTTTGAGGGTCTTTTCTGTAAAGATATCTGAAGCAACCTGCTGTTTTAAAAATACTTTGTTTTCTTTCACTTCCCTCCCAGAACATCTGGCTTACATTTTAACACAACACAACTTTCCCAGAAAAGGTGTTGGTGTCAGAATGTGGAAAATCCTGTTTATCGCCGCACTCTCTGGAGGAGCAGCGGCCCTGGTCAGTCAAGACCTGGATCAGGAATGGGAGACGTGGAAGAGCAAGTTTAACAAGTCCTACCCCAACAAGGTGAAGTCTCACAAATTTGACTAAACATGTGTTGGTACACCTGACATGGGCTTTTAATCAGTAACCACTTCAAAGTAATAAGCTGAGTGTGCCGATTGCGCTTTATTAGGGAACAATATGCCAATAGGAATATTTGGGATTTTTCTGTTGAGCCTAAATTATGCTCCATGTGGGGGCAGAATGAAGAGCTGAAACGGAGAGAGATTTGGGAGAAGAACCTGGAAATGATCACCCAGCACAACCTGGAGTTCTCCAAGGGGATGCACACCTATGACCTAGCTATGAACGACCGTGGGGACTTGGTGAGTCGTCGGCTTGTTGTCAGGTTGTAACCATTGGCAGATTATCCTTAAAGTTCAGGGCTGCATGTTGAATTATCCACTTCATTATGTGTTATTTTTATGAAATTTCATAGCAGATACATCTGTCTAATGTGATACATGTGATATATTTGTGTTAGATACCCGGCTTTAATACTGTGTTCAACAGAATTAAATAAGGGCCTCAAATAATGATGGTACATGTTGTTGGGGGGGGGGGGGGGGTGTATGCATGTTTGTGTGCTGCCAGAGAGCATTGAGGAAGATTTTGTCACCTCTGTTTTAGACCACAGAAGAGATGTCAGGTTGCCTGCTCCCCTTTCGAAAAAGACGTTCGGTCTGAGCTCTGGCAAGCCTGCAATGTTCCACCCAGCGTCCTAAGGCAAAGGTTCACTGGGGCCGACAAAGGTGGACCCAAATCACCAGATCACCACATTAAAGGGACCTCACCCCCACTGGGTGGCCAGAACCTCACAGCCAAATTCCAGCGACAAGGCCTGACTGCCTCAAGACACAGATGCATCCTACACTCGCAAACTCACACTAACACAGGAGGTACAGTATCACCCCAGATCTACATTAGGGATAACAAGACAATCCAAAGGAACGACACACGAAAGGGAACAACCAAAGAACTGGTTTCTTCCTGCTAGAGGGAGCTTTTCCTTCAGGCTTGGTGGGGGTTCAGGCCGGTTATATGTAAAGTGCTTTGTGACAATGACTGTTGTTAAAAGTGCTATATAAATAAAATTGAATTGAATTGAATCACAAACCAAACTCTGGTGAAACATGTTACTATTCCATCTGTAACTGTAAACCAAAAACTGCAGGTTACTATATTATTCCAACACCCTGAAGCCTTATGCCTGAAATTGATGCCATTGTAAAATGAATACAGTTACAATTACAAAAGTCTTCATAAAAGGTTCTTGTGCATATCAATGGCATATCAACACTTTCGGGTGGGTTCTTGTTTCTGTGGTTTTGTTACAATACTGCAGTACTTTGTTACAATATGTGAGCTTATTATTACCCTAATGTATTGAGTGTGTAGTTTTAACATTGCTGCAGCTAAGTAAAACTAAAATGAACAAATGTTGCCTGAAAAGAGACATTTTCTAGCAGATCTGTGTGCATTAATACACATGTGCAGTAAGACATTTTAATTGTGGAACAGTAAAAACAGAATTTGTTTGAAACTTCTTTTGTATATTGGTTTCAAATGCAATGTTACTAACACTAAGTAAATTAAAAATAAACCCATCAAACTGATTTCCTGATCATTCATTTCAGTCTTTTCCTGATTTTTTTTTCCAAGGCAACTTACATTAGAGAGAGGAGTTATATGTACGTACAACCCAGGGCGGATTAATGAACAGGCCTTTAGGCTGCAGCCCAGGGCCCCAGAGTGATCAGGGGGCTCGTACTGGCTGCCTCATTTTTTTAATCATTATTATTTTTTAAAGTGATCATTTATTGGTTGATTATTTGTTTGCAAGTTGGTGCTGAATGGGGAGACCAATTTTTAAATGTGTCTTTTTGGCTGCTCCTTTTATACCATCGTGTATTTTCTGGCATGCATATTCATAGTGTGTTTTCTGTGTGAAATGTGAAAGTGTAAACTTGCCGGTGTGTTGTTTTTCTGATGTCATTGCTCTTGTTTGATACAGCGTCACATCTCTATGAGTTTGTAGAAATTATTTTATAGTTATTAATGCCTTTATAGTTCATTGTTGTATTGTTTTGGGGAGTGGGGGCAGAAGAGGGGGCTAAGGAGAGAGTAGCCTAGGGGCCTCTGAACTCGTTAATCCGCCGCCGCTGCCTACAACTTTTGCATTATCAGCACAAAGCTCTACTGGTTGAGCCACAAGAACTCAATGGACCCATTTTCTATCCAACCTATCAAGTCCAGGGTCACGATTAGTCGGCAGACTATCCCAGCACTGGACATGAGGCAGGGGACACCCAGCATGGCATGGCAGTCCATTCCAAGGCACACAATGTGAGACAACAATAAAACACAACTGCTTGCACTGTGGAAGAAAAGAGATAAGGGGCGAATGAAAACCCACAGACCAGCAGGTGTGAGACCACATTTCTCACCCAGGCCATCATGCTAATGTAATCCAATGTACATATCCTTTCATTACAATGTATTTTTAGCTTTGAAATACCCCATTTTAGGTCATTTTATGTATAAAATGAAATATACAATGTCAATAAATGGGTACAGCCCTGGTACAATTTTGTTCCCCAAGGTGCAAACAACATTAATGTTCCCCCAGTGGTACAAAAATGTTCCTCATAGTCTATTTCTGTACCTTTAAAAGGTACATTCACCTACAACTAGGGTACAACTGGCAGACGCTTGAGGATACAACCCCAGTGATATGTAATTGTACCCTCAAAGGTATAAATTAGTACTTTTTTCTTGATCAAAACTGAAATTCAGCAACACTAATTCAATAAGGATTTCGCTATTTAGGCATACCTGCATTATATACAATCAGAATCGCGGAGTAGTTGTGATATCAAGTGTGTAGATTTGGGTATGGACGGTAGGGACATGTCCTTACCGATATTGTAGGAGTATTCTCTGTGTTCGGCGCCTTGTGATTTACGATGTATGTATAATGATTAGCTGACATAGAACGAAACGGGGTTTTTCCTTAATTGTGTTTACATGCTTCTAGAAAGAACCAGTTCTTGGTCACTTGCTCACGGGTTGCAAGACATTTCCGGGTTGAAAAATTTCTGTTCTTTAGAAACTTTACAGAAAGACAGTATACCAAACAGTTTAACTCATAAACCAAGCAATTCACATTATCAAAACAGCGGTACCAAATTTATTATTCAGGGGATTGAATCACTAACAATTAGAACTTGAATACAAGCTATTTTAAATTATTTTACTTCATTCCCATTTACTTTCCCTCTATTTCACTATTTTGCACTACTGTTACGTAGCTATATAGCATATATGTAAGTGCATTGCATATTAAGTCGTCCTTGACTTTTGTTTTCTTATTTCAAGTTTTGTTGTATGGGGATTTTATATTCTCATTCAGTTCGTTAGGCGGTAATTTTTTGTTAGTAAAAGGAAGAAAAAACACATCAAGGTGACAGTCACATGACAATATAGCTATATGAAGGCAGTGCTTCCCGAAAGTTTATCTTACCAGTTTAACTTACCTACGGGTACGAAGATCTGTGTCTAGCACGCTTGGTAGGTAAGTGACATCCCTGATTTTTACAAATGAAACAATTCCAGTTATAAAATGCATATACATATTTAACTTTGTAAAAGGTTTCTTAAAAGTAGTTGTACTTCAGAGGTTAATAGGTTTACTTTCACTTTTTACACTCGCAGCCACAATGCTTTGATTGACGCTGTATTGTAGGAATTACTTTTCAGATAAATATACGGGGATACCATTCGCTTGAATGGTTGTTGGGATAAATGCTGTACGATTCGTTTCCTTGTGAATTATGCGTTGATTTGCTTTTTATTATTGTGTTCTGTCCTGCGCACTTCATTATGTGGTGGACTAATAAAATAGCAATCTTTACTTTCGTTTAATCCCAGGTAGCATTCCCACATGGGCCCCATATGGGCTTAATGTGGGCCAAAATATGGGGCCCATGTGGGTTGGCCCATATGGGCCCCATCAAAATCTGCACCCAAGAATCAAATGGGCCCCATGTGGGCCAGCCCAGAAAACCCAAATGGGTTCGGTATGGGTTATTGCTGGGCCCCACATGGGCCAATTACCTGGGCACAATGTGGGCCAGCCCATATGGGCAAAGATGTGGGATTTATCTGTGGCCCATATGGGCAAATGATGTGGGATTTATCTGGGGCCCATATGGGCAAAGATGTGGGATTTATCTGGGGCCCATATGGGCAAAGATGTGGGATTTGTCTGGGGCCCATATGGGCAAAGATGTGGGATTTATCTGGGGCCCATATGGGCAAATGATGTGGGATTTATTTGGGGCCCATATGGGCAAAGATGTGGGATTTATCTGTGGCCCATATGGGCAAAGATGTGGGATTGATCTGGGGCCCATATGGGCAAAGATGTGGGATTTATCTGGGCCCCACATGGGCCACATCACCTGGGCACAATGTGGGCCAGCCCATATGGGCAAATGATGTGGGATTTCTCTGGGCCCCACATGGGCCACATCACCTGGGCACAATGTGGGCCAGCCCATATGGGCAAGGATGTGGGATTTGTCTTAAACTGATAAGTTAAACTGTGGCTGAACCAAAAGTAAAGAAGCAGATAGGCCTAAAATCAGTTTTATGCAATATTTATTTAAGGAAAATCACACACTGACATCACAATTAAATAAAAAACCAGTTTACATTTATTTTACAAATTAAAAAAACCTCTTAGTCCACCAATTCCACTCTCCCCTGTTTGGAAGGGCCACTCTTCTGCTCTGCCTCTTGTCTGCGTCTCTTTTTGTAGAGGAATGAGGTAATGCTTCCTTTCACCTCATCTTTTGTAGCCTCTTTCGTTTTTGAATTTTTCCACACAGCACCTGGAAAAAAGTGAGGAATAATCTAATTAAATTTGTGCATTCCATTTGGCAGTAAGTGATATTTTATCTGTTTATCTAAAAATAATCAAATTACTATATCAGTCAATCCCAGAGTACAAGTTTAAAATCACCAACCTAACAATTACCAACCTAAAAATACAATAATATCTGCATTTTTATTGTACTGGGAGCAGCAGAGCATAAACAAATTTAAAACTGAAAAAAACTAATGTTAAATATATTACCACTTCTCAATTTATTTAAAACTTTGCCAGACTGCCAATTAATTTACACAGCGTGTAGTCAGAGTATGGAATAGTCTTCCTGATAACGTAGTGCAAGCTGAATCCTTGGGAAATTTGAACCCTCCTTCCTCTTCCTCAGTCCCCCCCGTAATTTACGCCCATGCTTCTACGCATCTCTATGGTGTTTCTTTGCAAACAGGTTTCGGCTTTTAAAACACCCCTCCCCCAGGCCCGTTAAGGTGAAGGACGAGAGACGCTAAAGCAAGGCGCTGGGAAAATGCTTGATACATGCAATATGTCCATCATGTGCATTTAAAAAGGACGTTCTGAAATAATTATCAAAAAGGAACTAGATTACATTGGCAAATAACATTTGTTCTCCCGCTGAATTGAGTTATAATTTAATAATCATCATTTTACATGATGTTACGAAAAAATGGTTACAAATGTTTTAAACTGATCTGACTACAATATTGTACTTTATACTTTAACATCTATCACAGTATAGATTAGACGGCGTTTTAATACATATATACACACAAACACACACACACAATGGCGGTCATATACATTAAACAATGTTGTAAATTTAAAATAAAGCGCATACATGCTCAAAAAGCATTTGAGTTGGAAACTGTAGTTAAAAATATAAGAACGTTCAGATGCATGCAAATTGATATAACTCTCTGTTTATAATGTATTTTTCAATCAAACAATCAACTGTAAAATTACTTACCTAAAACGCACCGGGAAAGTTTTCAACTTCTGTGGAGTTTTTCGGGTGGACGTCCGGTGAAATAACCGTTGGAATGTATCGCGCATGCGCAGTACAGCTCTAGCCCGCCAGGCCTTTTCAAAAGGTGCCTGTTTTCTGACTGATTGTTTGATGACTTGTTTGATGAATCTGTATGTATGTGGTCTTCAAGTATGTTATTTTTAAAATGTATTCACTCCTATTTTATTATGATGTTTATCAAAAAAAATAAAAATATTGATTTAACATTAGATGTAATTATCAGCTAAAACACAGATCTTATCAAAAGCTGTAGCCTATATTAAAATGCGCCCTGGGGGGGAGACGGGGGATGGGGGATGGGGGAGCAGTCACAATGACGTGTGACTGCACATTCACGGGGGAGCTGGGGGGGCAGAGACAATGACGTGTGAATGTGTCATCTCTGCTTGGCCACAATGAAAAGAGATATGTTTGAAGGGGTTAGGGTGAGGTTGTTTTCCTAACTTAAGAACACTGAACCAACGGTCAAGCATGGTGGTGGTAGTATCATGCTGTTTTGCTGACAGTACTGTACATTGCACAAAGAGGATGGAATAATGAAGCAGCACTAGGTAGATAGACTGGGATTTTTTTTGTCATAGTAGCAGATACAAAAAGAGGACCATAAAAGAAACAGAATAATAAGTATTTACTGTAACCCTCTGGATCAAGTCTGAGGCCTATCACCCACTTTCAAAGTCGTCTGACATGCCTTGACATTTTACAGTTTTCCTGAATTGCTAAAACACATTTCCTAAAATCTCCTCTCTTTTTCTCAAACCACTATAAGCACAAATCCTAAAATTCAAGCTGAACTCACAATACCTTACACTCGTCTTGCAAAATCAAACAATCTTCTGAAAACTATTATCTTTGCTCAAAAGCAAACACTGCTTTCAGATCACACATCAAGCCAGTCGGTTAAATAAACGCTAATGAACATGGTCATTACACACTACAGCAAAAAATTGAAAACACTATACAAGTCAAATATTTGTATATAAGTCAAAACTGTTGCTGGCATGTAAATTAGAAACTGCAAGACTATAGTAAAAAGAGTATGGTCGTCTACCAAAAATATTTGTATACTGTACATTTATGACTGCAAAAACAGAATAACTAATATATAACATTAATTGCTGTATTCAGTACTCCAAAAAAGTTACTGTAAAGGACAAAGCCAAAAAGTAAAGCACAGTACAGAACCATATGTTTATTTTTCATTTTCCACTCTGTCCACCTTTATTCTCCACAATCTTATCAGGACTAGGTATAAATAAATCAATTCCTGGTGTGAACTTTTCAAGATCGCATTCCGGAGCTCAACATTTGGGACGTTAATTCTCGTGTAATTCTGGGGGTTTCAAATTTCCACTCAGAAACTTAATTAAATATTAAGAATCAAGCAATTGTATGCGTGTTCAGAACAATTATAACAGCAGTAATTTTTTAGACAAAATCACGTGTTACCCATATTGCGTTCAGCCACATTTCACCCATATGGGTTTGCCCAGATCCTGCCCATATGGGGCCCATATCGTTCAGCCCACATTTCACCCATATGGGGTTGCCCAGATCCTGCCCATATGGGACCCATATCGTTCAGCCCACATTTCACCCATATGGGTTTGCCCAGATCCTGCCCATATGGGACCCATATCGTTCAGCCCACATTTAACCCATATGGGGTTGCCCAGATCCTGCCCATATGGGACCCATATCGTTCAGCCCACATTTAACCCATATGGGTTTGCCCAGATCCTGCCCATATGGGACCCATATCGTTCAGCCCACATTTCACCCATATGGGTTTGCCCAGAACCTGCCCATATGGGACCCATATCGTTCAGCCCACATTTCACCCATATGGGGTTGCCCAGATCCTGCCCATATGGGACCCATATCGTTCAGCCCACATTTAACCCATATGGGGTTGCCCAGATCCTGCCCATATGGGACCCATATCGTTCAGCCCACATTTAACCCATATGGGTTTGCCCAGATCCTGCCCATATGGGACCCACATTGTTCAGCCCACATTTAACCCATATGGGGTTGCCCAGATCCTGCCCATAAGGGGCCCATATCGTTCAGCCCACATTTCACCCATATGGGGTTGCCCAGATCCTGCCCATAAGGGGCCCATATCGTTCAGCCCACATTTCACCCATATGGGTTTGCCCAGATCCTGCCCATATGGGGCCCATATCGTTCAGCCCCATATGGGTTTGCCCAGATTCTGCCCATATGGGCCCCACATGGGTAAAATGTGAGCTGGACCAGCCCAGATGGCCCATGTCTTTCCCATATGGGCCCCATATGGGAATGCTACCTGGGATCCTTCAATACGATCTTATTATATAGTAAAAGAATACTTTGTTCAATAAGCTTTTCATTTATAATCTTTTTTGTTACCACATTGCACATTATACAGCAGCCTAGTTTCGCTACCGTTTTTCTTCTTCGTGTTTTTTATGAACAGGCTCCATAAGACACACATATAGATAGAATGTGTGCCGTATTTTGTCATTCAAACACACTGACTGCTAAAGTGACATTTAATCTCATCAAACAAATAATCAGTTGCAAGGAGGTATGACATGGTTCTCAGTAGGCCTAATTTAAAATTTGCCAAGTGTCTCGTTATAACGAGATTTGATAATACATCTATAGGCTAATACATTTTAATATAACTGTTTGTACATCCACGCATAGCACAGGACAAAGTTTTAGATTCTAAAAATCAAAAACTATTTCATTATCATGTAAAAACACACAGGAACCTTTAATTCACTTACATATTTGCTTTTCGTAGACTGTCTGTAGTCATATTGCATTCCGTGCCCCTCCGCATATCGTAATACGTTGTATTTGTGACAGACCCATAGCCATTATTTGCTACTAGTATCGCTGCTTTTAATTATTTAATTAATTTCAGTTGTCATTAGTTACAAAGTTATGGAGTCACATTCCCTTAACCTTAATTTCCCCATTAGATATAGGCTATGTATTTTAGTACGCGATTTTAGTGAAGACGAGGTTTTTCAGAACGCTTTATTCGCATAGTAATAGGACTCAGTGTACCACCTATAGCCTTCATGATACGGTTTTCTTGTTATGATGAAATAGGTGTCCACTTACAATGAGATACACTGCGTGTCAGGATAACATTCTCACATATGAATCCATCAGTTAAATACCCCTGATATAGTCAAACTCCAAAGACTACTTTTGATTATTGAAAACCCATATAGTAATTCGCTCAAAAATATATAAATGCTCTCATGTACGGTACCAGAAGGGATTTATTGAGGGTCTTCTCTGTAAAGATATCTGATGGAACCTGCTGTTTTAAAAATGCATTTTTCTTTCACTTCCCTCCCAGAACATCTGGCTTACATTGTAACACAACACAACTTTCCCAGAAAAGGTGTTGGTGTCAGAATGTGGAAAATCCTGTTTATTGTTGCACTGTCTGGAGGAGCAGCGGCCCTGGTCAGTCAAGACCTGGATCAGCACTGGGAGATGTGGAAGAGCACGCATAACAAATCCTACCAGCAGAAGGTGAAGTCTCACAAATTTGACTATAAACATGTGAAGGTACACCTGACACGGGCTTTTAATCAGTAACTACTTCAAAGGTTTGATTAAGCTGACTGTGCAGAATGAATTGTACCTTTATTAGGGACCAATATGCCAGTAGGAATATTTGGGATTTTTCTGTTGAGCCTAAATTATGCTCCATGTGGGGGCAGAATGAAGAGCTGATACGGAGGCAAACTTGGGAGAAGAACCTCCAGCTGATCACCCTACACAACCTGGAGTTCTCCATGGGGATGCACACCTATGACCTAGCGATGAACCACCTGGGGGACTTGGTGAGTCGTCGGCTTGTTGTCAGGTTGTAACCATTGCCAGGTTATCCTTAAAGTTCAGGGCTGCGTGTCAAATTATCCACATGATAATCTGTTATTTTTATGAAGTTTCACAAGAAATCTGTCTATTGTGATATGTGTGATATATTTGTGTTAGATATCTGGCTTTAATACTGTGTTCCACGGGGGGGGGGGGGGGGGGGGGGGCGCATGCCAGAGAGCATTGAGGAAGATTTTCTCACCTCTATGTTAGACCACAGAAGACATTTTATCTTCCCTGGCTGGTACCCGCTTTCCTTATGGTCTTCAAAGGGGGCATTCGACATTTATGGGATCTTCTGCAGCCTTCTTGCCAGATTCCATTGACTGGAAGCAGCAAGGTTACGTCACTGATGTCAAGAATCAAGTAAGAAAATGAACAGCAACTCCCACACTTTAAACCATATACTCAGCAGAGGTGGAAATTTAAGGTCCAGAGAGCAGACAACCAGACCAAGATTTTGTTTCAACCAACCTTTTGAGTATAAAGAATCACAGTCACATGGTTGGTTGAAATAAAATAGTTTAGGAAATGCTGATTTAGATCATATGATTGTCTCCTAAAGCTAATGACAGTCATCATCTTTTAACCTCAGATTACACTGATTTCAAAAATACAAACTGCTTGTGTTCCAGAGTTTTTGCTTAGTCATGATTCAGTGTCAGCTGATTATTCTAAGCTTTCTCAATATTACTTTAAACTAGGGTTACCACATTTGGCGAGAAGAAAAAGAGGATGTGTCCGGGGATCAGAATATTAATGAGTTTCCGTGTTCACTAACCAACCAGGCAGCATTCCTCTCATGAATATTAATGTATTGGCAAACCCGGACATACGGTGACAGTTCAGTGATGTTTCTTGCTTGTATGGTGCTGTATTGCTGCCTTTGCCTTCACTTGGTAACTCCAATGTGCAACACTGGGTCATATGGGTTTCAGCGTTAAACCCGGACCAACCGCCAATGTTTGAAGAACTACCCGCTGGCCTGGACAGAGGCCCAAAAAGGGGACGTGTCTGAGGAAACCCAGACGTATGCTGAACCTACTTTAAACCGCGATCTGTGTAGTAAGGTATCGTCTTTTCCAGGGCGCTTGTGGATCCTGCTGGGCATTTAGCGCAGTGGGGGCCCTTGAGGGCCAGCTGATGAAGACTCAAGGGAAGCTGGTGTCCCTGAGCGCTCAGAACCTGGTGGATTGCTCATCCAAGTATGGCAACAAAGGATGCAATGGTGGTTTCATGACTAGAGCCTTCCAGTATGTCATTGACAACCAAGGCATAGAGTCTGAAGCCTCCTACCCTTATACTGGCCATGTGAGTTTCTTACATCTAAAGTGCTTGAATTGTTACAAGTGTTCTGTTTGTGCCACCAAAAATGGCAGTCTGTCTGTATGAGGGCTGCTGTGATCACTTTCTGTGACCCGTTTTAGGATGATCAGTGTAAATACAACCCAGCCAACCGGGCTGCCAACTGCACATCATACAGTTTTGTGGCTAGGGGCAATGAAGATGCCCTGAAGGAAGCTGTGGCCACCATTGGACCCATCTCTGTGGCCATTGATGCCACCCGGCCATCGTTTACCTTTTACAGGAGTGGTATGTGGATTCTTGGGATATGATTGCTGACTGTTTGGAATATTTTGGGCTGGGAATTGATAAAAAAAAAAATAACGACAAGAAAAAAACTAATCTACTAAAAAATTGTAATATTTTTATCCTATGCATACTTCCTTCTGGTGATTAATTTTTTTTTTCTTATTCTTAAAATAAAACTTGGCATCAGCTTCCCCGTGAGACACCAACCGAATTGCTGTGTTCAAATTCAGGTGCTGCATAATCAAGGCCGCATTCGAAGACCGAATGCGTCACGGCGATGCAACAAGGCCGACGGTTCTTTCAAATGCGGTCTAGGAATGCGTCCTTCTTTTGCCGAGTGAAGGATCCACTTGTTGGATCCTTTGCTGCCCAACATATCCCAAGATTCTCTGCGTAGACCATTGAAGAACACAGACTCCAAAAGCTACAAAGTCCGCGTCCTTTGAGGGATGCAGCCCCTGATTTTGGACACAGCCCGAATTTTGATTTTAGCTCTGAATTCTAGAATCATTTGCAACATCAGGGCCTAAACTCTCATGTTGTTTACAACCAGGAAAGAATATTATAGGTCTCTATTCAAATCAATGCTCATGCTATTCTTCTATTTGGGTAGCAAAATACTGCATGCATTAACGAGATCAATGAAATAGCAACACGTTATGATTTTAAAAACAGCATTATGACTTTAAAAACGCATGAACTCTCTAATTTTTCCACCCCTAGTAATCTTGTGTATGGTTTCATTCAAATGCTCAGTTTTTGCTGATGGTTTTAGTCTCCGTGAATGGTGCATTTGTTCATAAAATAAATAGACTGAGCATATACTTTTTGAAATTCCGCCATTTTAAAAATGGCCTCTAACCTCCACCTCTAATTGCTTTTGCGTGATGCTGTATTACTTTTTCCAGGTGTGTACAATGATCCCTCCTGCAGTCAGGCTGTAAACCATGGTGTACTCTTAGTAGGCTACGGAACATCGAATGGTGACGACTTTTGGCTAGTGAAGAACAGGTAAAGCAATTTACATTCATATTATGAAAAGAAGCACGATCAAATTTAGGTTGCATGGCTTGATAAATGTATTCTATATCCTTATTAGGAATACAGTTTATGTAACGTTATGCCAGTTTTGACTAGAAAGTTCTATGTAAATATATGCTTAAAATGTATTTCATACAAATGCATATTTATTCAAATTATTTTAGTTTTCGTTTTGTGGAATATATTGATAAAATAGTCTATTTGGATATAAATGAAACATTTATTATCCATTATCATTAGTATTTTAATATATTACTTAATATGAAGCATTTAGAGATTGCAACACATTTAATATTTTAGCTAAGATCAAGCCCTCCAGCTGTTTTTTTTTCTGAAAAATTCATGTTTGTCTGAAGGAGCAAAAACATTATTAAAATGACACAGTATAATGACATAATCTAGCGAGATCGCACAGTAATTGTTAAATGAGATGGTTTAGAAATAATTCAGTTAGTGCTGAATTCTGCATTGATTACTGAGCCAAAAGCCATACATGCACTTAAATACTTGCTTGCCGTTTCTTTTTTAGTTGGGGACAAGGTTTTGGTGACCAGGGATATATTCGAATGTCACGGAACAAGAACAACCAATGTGGCATCTCTCTCTATGCCTGCTACCCCACTATGTAGGGCCTGAAAGCTGAAAGAAACACAAATGACCAAATTCAACACCCGGGAAATGTTTTCAAGTCTATTATCAGACTAGTACTGTCAGGCTGTATGCTAACATTCTTTAAATAATCATTTCTGTGGTTGTGGGATTTCAAAATATTTACACAAATGGTGATTTTTTGCATGATTATTTTGCGTTTTGTACAATCCAACAAAATCTTTTAGAAAAAATGTCATATATTACTATGCATTTCCAATAATTTAATGATAACTGTGACAAGGGGAGGGCATGGAAGTTTTGAAGAAGGATCAGCCCCTTTATTCACCTGTAATATATTTATTTTTATTTTTTATTTTATGCGGCAAGTGTACTGTGTGGGAGTGTCATGTAAGAGTCAGACTCTTATTGCTGTGCAATTTGTTCATTTAAGCCAAGCAGGGATTTCTAAGTATTTCAGATCTCTGTGCCAAAAAAATCACTCTGCTCCATCCTTCAGTTCCTATCCAGAAGAACCAGGTTTTACAATCATTTTTAGCAGAGATATAGTTGTCTATTGTATTTTGCAGGAACAGGTTTGTTTAAGGAACATCACCGACGTGGGAATCGCCATCTTCTAATTTCGTTTCCCTTTTTTCTTGTTTTGCTGCTTTGGGTTATCAGCAGATCTCATTTGTTATTTGAACCTGAATTCTGAAAACAGTGAATTTTCAACTCCATTTTTATTTGAATGTCAAAATAACCCAGATTTTTTTTACCGTTTATTAAGGTAGCTAGTGAACTTTTATTTTAAAATTCTAGCATTATAATGTACCTTACTTTCTCTTGTAATTGCTAAGAACTACAGTGAATTATATTATAATCAACATTTGTTTTGAGTGTTTCGTATGTTAACTCTTACCAGATACATGAAATTTGTGTGTAGCATTTGAAAACCATACACAAGACAAAGAAATATATATATATATATATACAAAGTTCCTAAAATTCTGTGTAATTATTATGCATACAAACATGTCCAGCAAATGTCAGCTGCTACTTCTATCAGCTAATGCTCAAAAAGCATCTGTAACACTTTAGAGATTTACTGAGTGGATTCTTTCTGCTTCCATGACCTTGTGGTCACTCAAGCGATCTACCTTTCTGTCTAAAGTTAGCTAACTGACATTATTATAAGATCATAACACAGCCTCAGTCTGTGCTAGCACATTGATTACGTAGCTACACAAGAAGACGTGCATGATATATTTTGACGGTTAATACAGCATTTGTCTGTGGGAAAACAACACAGAAACAATTCAGTTACCTTCTTATACTTGCAGTAGCACATTTACTTTGCTAGCAATTGTAAACAGCTGAAGATAGCTAGCGTTATTTACGATCGCTTAGATGTGAGTCGTGAATGTCACAACATGACAACTTGTTGATAACGTGTAGAGTTATCGGTAGAAGACAGGAACAAGTAAAAGGGTGAATTTCAATATGCATACTTGATCGTATTTGTGTTCTTGTATACCCACTACAGTATATGTTATCTTCCGTTGCCAAAGACCAGTTCCATTACTGGAGTACTGGACATGTCAAATGGTTTGTAGGTGTGTTGACAGGAATAAAGCGGGCCGAAGTGGGTGGAGCTGCTCATGTTCTTATGGTGGAAAGTGTAATCAAGCTTGGGACATTTCTTCCGCTACATAAATATGAAACATGCATTTAATTATAGATATTTATTAAAGTCATTGCTTGACCAATATGTCTGGTGAATGTCTGGTCCCTTTCTGAAATAACGTTTGTTGACAGAATTTTCAGCCAATAGAAATAAACTTCTGGCATGCCTGCTCTATTGCATGCGTCTCCTTTTCACAGATCCACCTTTCCATACTTCCACTAATCTCTCCTGAAGAGACTCATGTCTCGATCGGAATGGTGAGGGGGGAGGGGATTAAGAGATGCAATCTGACGGACGAAGCTCGCTAATTGGTTAGATTACCCTGACTGCAAGTTTAACGACATGTTATTCACACTCAATATAGGCACATTAAACAGGTGATTTTACCGGGGGCGGTTGTGACATTATGAGATTGGATTTCTGTTGCTCATTTACATGTCACATCAATGATATCATGTCTCTGTGTGGGACAATTAACCTTGTCAGAGTGTATAAGATGGGGAGGGGGCGGGGCTGGGCTCACCTCAGGTCGGCCCACTGGAAGCCCAAGATAGGGGGAGTGGAGCAATCCATCAAGTAGTGCACCTCTAACTTCATACAGTACCAGTGCAATTAGTAAAATCAGTTTTAAATTTTATGATTATTTATTTGCATTGTTCCAAATGCCTTAATAAAAATTACTGTTTGGATCAGGTGTATGTTGCACTCTCAAGGAAACTGCCTTCTGCCTTCAGACATCCGTAAACTCCATGATGTTTGTACTGCTGGTGGAAACTGTGTCCTGTTATACTGACAGGACCAGCTTGATGAGGTCCATATCGAGGCATGCTTTCAGTCCTAATTATTATTAGCATAACCAGGAGGGCTGGAAAGCCAGTCAACCTTGAACCCCAGAGGTTTTTTTCTCCTTATTTAGGAGTTTTTGGTTCCTCTTCTTCATTTCCCTCTCTTTCTTTTTCCTTTCTTTCTGTTTTTCTTTCATATAACAATGGATGCTACTCACCTTTCATTCTGCTCCTTAGACAATAAAACCTGAAACTTCAATAAAAGTAGCTTCAGCAAAGTGTTCTCCACTTCCATCTCTGACGCCAAGACCACCTACTACCAGGAAAAGATCACCACCACCACAAATACACACAAGTTATTATCCACTTTCAATGACCTCATAAGCCCTCCTCCCCCTGCACCCACCACCCTGACTGCCGGTGATTTTATCACTCACCTCCGTGAGAAAGTGGCAGCCAGCAACACCTGGTTCTCCACACCTACCACCTGCATGACTCACTCCATCATGGTCCTTCTTGTCCCACATTCACCCCCCCCCCCCACCAGCCCAAATGTTTCTAACCTGCTCACCCACCAGCCAACCTGTACCCTGGATCCCATCCCCTCCCATCTCCTCCAGGCCATGTGTACTAGAGTAACCCCAGCACTTACCCACCTATTTCATTCATTCTTTGCAAATGGCGGATTCCCTGCATTTAAGCAAGCTAAGGTAACACTATCACATTGAAAAAAACTCTCACTTGATCCGTCACAGATTGAGAATTATCAGCCAGTCTCTCTCCTCTCATTCTTGTCCAAAACTCTTCAATGTCCTCAGTTAAGTCTCCAAATTTCTCATAAAGAACATCCTCATGGCGTTGGAGCACTTGCCAGATGTGATCCACATGTTGGTCAGGGGAAGCAGAGTAGATGAGGATGTCATCATCGATGCAGCATGTTGGCCAAGACATTATTCATAAATGTCTGGGAGATGGATGGGCTGTTGGTCAAGCCATCTGGCATTACACGGTACTCATACTGACCAGGATGAAGGCCGTCTTCCACAGGCCATGGGTGTCCCAGGATGATGCCATCACAGATGGATGGGAGGTGTGAATGGCATGCCCCGGTTCCCTGCAGTAAAGGCAGAGCTGGAGCTGGGATCATCGTTGATGTTCAGCAGGAGAGAGCAGGACTCTGCTGATATCCACAGGCTCAGGCTCAGATGGAGGGAGTGTCTGGTCAGCGGGGGACGCAGTGAGATGAAGAGCTGTACATACTCGCCAAATGTCTGTGCTTCACCACGGCAGGCCGGCTCTGCTTGGAGGTTTGGGTCAGTGCCCGCCGGACTCGCAGGCAGGAGGGAAGCCAGCCTAAGGGCATCCTGGCACTAGCACTGTGTGTCCGCTGGGCCCATGGTGTCTGCTGAAGTATTCTGTTATGAACAGGATGACCGGGGACCCAAGTGCGGAACACAGGGAGTTTATTGGGGACCAGGCAGACAGAGAGAATCAGCAATCAGGGTCTTAGCCAGAGTCACAAAGCAGGAGGTTTGGAGGCCCGGGAGGTGGGGAGTGGGGTCAGTCCTACATGGGGAGCTGAAAACGGGGGCAGGCAGACAGGTGTAGTGGGATCAGGACAGGACCAGAACCAGGCAGACAGGATGGATCAGGACTAAGAGACACAGTTAGTACACTCTTACCCAGTTTAAATGGATTTTATCTTCGTTCACTTACATTTAGCCCAGATTACCTTAAATCCAATAAGTTATACAGATAAGCAAGAGATCCAACTTTCTGAAACAGTTCCCAGTTTTTGCCCGGTTAATTGTTAGCAATATCAGTTGATAACAACACATTATGTGGTATTTTGTGCATAAAAATATCGTGATTGGACAGTACTGTGTGTACGACCAATTTAATAAGCTACAAATGAAATGAAAGTGATAATAAACAATATAAAACTACAGCTTGAACTTCTGTTGATCAAGGGAGCGGCTGTCTTGAATTGTGAGGTCAGGGTTGTGTCGATTCCTCCGAGTTCATGAGTCAGAGTTCTGACTTCAGGGGGCATTCTAGTTGAAATTTTCAACTAGGAACTTGGAATTTCTGATTCGCAAATGCAAATGGGATGCAGAATAATGGTGCGAGGCAGGGGGTTCCACTCCTGGGCTGATGAGCTGGAGTTCTCACAAAGGGAGGGTGTGAAAAACACATTGGGAGAAGCCGAATCGTGGTGCAAGGGGCAAAGAAGGTCAATACAAGGGATCAGTCCACACAAAGCACCAAAGCCAAGAATGTAATCCGTGAGGGTCGTCTGAGAAATATTCAGTCACCTATAAAAGCATGAGGTTCTTGCTCATTGGAGAAACCAGTGGTTACATGTAAAAGTCAGTGTTGTTAATGTTTAAAGTACTGGGGAACAAACATCTCCAACCCTCATTCCTTCCATCCAAACACCCATCCATTCGGAATGAATATTAATATTATATTAGCCAGTCTACAGTTAGTATTAAAACTATATTATATGATATTAATATTATATCAGCCAATGTTTACAGTTAGACAAATGTTAGGATTAATTACAGTATTCCTACCATTTTGAATTATGTTTTTTATATTTCATTCTGACATATTGTTCTTTTGGTCCCAGCTGGATTACAACTACAGTAACAGGGCTCTCAAGTTTCAACAAAAGTGTGGAGTGAGTTTACATCTCTTAGGGGTGCAGCATGTGATAACGCCATCCGTGTGATAACGTGCTTGCAGCGGGATCACATATAACTTACTTTGGAATTTACCGGGAAACAACAAATGCTAATTTCTGATTGGCTGGTAGGTGGCTATTATAACTCTGTGTAACTCGGGACACTTATGCGCTCCACTCCATATGCCTGCGAATCGTCCAATAATTCTATACAAGGGATCACCGAGGATCGGGCGTTATCCTTTACTTCACAGCGTGAGAAACACAAGGTGTGGCGTGTGAACTGGTTGAAATTCGTGTTTCACGGTCAATGCGTGAGACTTAAAAGCCCAGGTAAACATTCTATATTAAGTCCATTCATTTTACAATGATTATATATCATAGGCTCACGTTTCAGCCGACAGTTTCATTTGCGGAAGTAACTCATATCCTAATAGATCTCCCCACCCCCCACCCCCACATTGAAAATCATCACCTAATAGATCTGTGACCCCAACACTGAAAACACAGTGGCTCTTGTAGGCCTATGTTAAAATTCTACTTTGAAGCATTGTACATTTGTATTTGATGTACTGCATATTATGCAAGCTATTTATTTTCAGTTTGTTTTCCTCATTAGTGCAGATTTTTGAGGGAGAAGGGTGAATGATGATGTTCCTAATTTTTAAGTTTAATCCATTAATACCCATTCAAACAAAGGATTAAAAAGCATAAAACTCTTAGTGGCCGAAATGCTTTGTATTGTAAAATATAACTTGATTCGGAATCGCCGCCACGACGTTAAACTCTATAGAAAAGGACGGAAGCTGAAGGTGAGAGGACAGAGCTGGTGGGCACCGGCGCGGGAATGACGGTGTTCTGACATAACAACGGCCAGGACATCAGTTCTTATATAGATATATATTAATCCGTGTTACGGGATAAATTATCTATCTTGGCAAAGCATATATGATATAGCATGGTAGCATTGCAGCCGTTCAGAAACTACAAATAAGGACACAAAAGTGAAATGCTGGTCATGTAAAACAGTAGCTTCACAAAAGTTACGGTCACGTGGTCATAAGGAGTATTAGTTACACAGTATTTTAAGGAAGTGTTTCATTTGCACGCCAGGCTTTCATCGGATTAATTCCTGCGTAGCACTTTATAGGTAAGAATAGCCGATGTTCTTTGAAATGGTTTTTCCTTTCGTTTTTGCGGTTTGCAATTGCGAGCTAGATGTGATAGGAAATAGGCGGATTTTTTTTTATAGCTTTTTACCAGTAGCCTATTAAATGAAAAATGTTTATTTTTCTCCCTCGGCGAAGATGAATAGAACAATAGTAGAATTAGGCTACTGCTAAAATGAATATCTTATTAAGGACGTTTTTTTCTATTGAACCTCCTTAAATTACAGGTGAATTTTATGTATTGTTATATTTCTACATTTTAATATAGGCTATGAATAAGTTGTATATGAACTTGTCACAAACGAACTCGTTCAGCGGCGGTTGTAACTGGGATATTTAAATATCGCTTTTTCATCAGTTTCACTTCTCTTTTGATCTTGTGACAACTATTGTTTCCCGGATGCGGCATGATTCGAGGTTTATGTAACGGAATGCACTCAAAAAGAAACAAGGAAGTCAAATGAATATCACTTTACGCTGTAGTAAATATATACTTAAAATATACATTTTTATTGTACAAGCAAGTTGACTTGCCTACATTGAAACAAAGTCACAAGGAAGTAATTTGAACCAATCACAGTGAAAGCGTAATCTGTTGCTGTAAAACATGCTGTCATTGCAAGGTTTTGCACCTCTAAACGTAATAGTACCATGATCTTATGTCTTTATGTAAATACGTACACTACCAGTCAAAAGTATTTGCACACACTGATGATATTCTTTGCTAACAATTAAATGTTCACCAGTTTAGAACCTTTATTAGCAAGAAAATAACATATTTGATTCATCAAAGTAACCTCCTCTGTTAGTTATAACAGCAGAGAAAATTCGAGGCATTTTTTTTCTACAAGGGACATTAAATACTGCTCTGTTTCATGGGATAAAACAGTTAACTAGTGTATTTAAACTTAAAGTTGAGCCTAGAATTTGTCTATGCCATTACCACAGAACCAGTTACTAGGATGTCAAACATGCACCGGTATATACTATTTCTATTTTATAACGGAAAATTGATTTATTTGACTTATTTATTTTAATTTATAGCTGTTCACTCAGCTTTCCATTGCTAAAAAATCTGAAGTTTATGAAATAAATGGGAAAATGGTAAAACAAAATAACTGTAATGTGCCTTTTGACTGGTACTGTATACATATATATGAGTATACACAAGTTTTCTGGTCCTTGTGGATATAAGTATCAGAGGTGGAGAAAGTAGTAAGTATTAAATTTTCATACCTATTGAAAAGTAGGCTACAAGTACCACACCATAATGTTACTCAGATAGAAGTCATCCAGTAAAATATCACGGAAGTACAAACAAGATACTTGGCTTTAAAAATACTTGAGTGAAAAGTATTTATTAATTAATTACGTATTAAGGATTTTCTTTTTTAAAAAAAGTATGAAATGTATTGGACCTTGAAAATTGTTCATTTGAGAGCAAACCGGATGGAACAAGAAGAAGGGTGGATGGATGGATGGCGTGAGCTTTGTAAAGATACTCTTTCTGAGCACAGGCTAAATAATCTAGTGATCCAGTAAACGGATAGCCGCTGTTTTTATTTGGTGTGAACCCTCAATACGTAATTTATTGGGGAAGTATGCAAAAATGTCATAATTGCTAATGGTTCTATGTGGTATTGTATGTATTAAGACTGTAGGTAGTTTCTGTTTCCCAGAATGCAAAGACAGCTTTGTTCCAGCAGCCATCACTCTGATAAATAGATCATAGCATTTTTAATCTGTTTTGTTGTCAGTTGTTCCTGTGTTGAAGTGTGCATGTAGGATGTATGACTCGTGACTGCGCCCCAAGTCTACCTACGGGTACAAATAAAGGAACCGGGACCTGAACCTGAGTCGTGCTGCGGATGGGTGTTTGGTATCGCCATTGTAATTGAACTTGTTAAATCTGAGGAAAGTACTCATGCTTATTCATTCACTTTCCTCCCAGAACAATTGAATCAATTCTTGTTTTCAGAATGATGTGGGGGTTCCTGTTTATTGCCGCACTGTGTGGAGGGGCAGCGGCCCTGGTCAGTCAAGACCTGGATCAGCACTGGGAGATGTGGAAGAGCACGCATAACAAGTCCTACCAGCAGAAGGTGAAGTCTCACAAATTTGACTAAATGTGTGTAGGCACACCTGAGCAGGGAAGTGGTGGGTTAGAGATTGGTGTGTGGAAGGTTGTGGGTTTGGATCCTGTGAGGTAGAGTATTCATGTCGCTGTTCGGTCTTTGAGTGTAGCCTTCAACAGCAGGGGTGATGGATGCTGGCTGACCCTGCGCTATGACACCAAAACTTGATCTCAGCTGTATACACATGGGTGTTTGAGTCTCTCATGAGGCGCTTTTACACTGAAGTTCGGGAACTTGGTCCCAGTTTACAGATTCCCGGGTGTGTTGATGTGGAACTTTTGTAGCCCCTGGCTGCATTCATGTGTCGCTTTCGCACTGCACAACCGGAACTGGTAGCTTTATGCTAAATAAGCATGGGAGCCGCAAAAAAGTTCATAGGTTCACACATAATTTCATACACAACTACACAGTCACGCCTCAATAATGGAGGATAAATAAGCCATTTTGTTAGTTATTAGTTAGTTACTGAGAGGATCGATCGCGATCAAAACGGGACACAGCCTTTTATTTATATTTTACTTAAAGTTGTGGTCAGAAGTTTATATACACTCATCAGGGGCATGAAGGTCATATTAATTTGGGCTTTTAATGAACCCTTGAACTGTTGATTTTACAGGGTTGAATGATTATATAATATACATCTTCAATGATTTTTAAAAACAAGAATTGGGTGAATTTATTTTGGATTCTCTGCAATTCACACAGGGTCAAAAGTATGCATTCAGGCTCAAATATATAAATACATTCACCTAAATCTATTAATAAGTGGTGCTGAATGTTCTAGAATGTCTTTTGACAAGTCCAAGGCCTATTAACTTCTCGTTAGTGATCATGATTGACTGCAGCTGCTAGTTTCTCTTTGCCAGCATAAAAAGGATGTGTTTGACAGCACTCATTGGATTGTGCAATACTCAGAACAATGAGAAAGTCCAAGTAACTAGATCTAAGAAGGAGAATTGCAGATTTACACAAGTTGGGAAAGTCTTTTCTAATTATGACCCTGTGTGGATTGCAGAAAATCCTAAATAAATTCAGACTTGTTCACCCAATTCATTGAAGATGTATGTTGTATTACCATTCCACCCTGGAAAAAGAACAGTTCAAATAAATCATTAAAAGCCCAAAATGAATATGACATTCATGCCCCTGATGAGTGTATGTAAACTTCTGATAACAACTGTATATTACATGCAACATGTTCGTGATTCTTATTTAATATGGTTAGCAGATCGATCTTTCATTTTCCACAAAATAAAAAAACGATGTAATGTTATCCTGCTAATAAACACCAGTGAAGTTAGGCTAACTAATATTGGTTAGCCATCAAATTTTCCAATACAGAAATATGAAGATGCAAGCGAAAAATGTATTAATTGATGCATTAAATGCAATTTGTTACGCCCAGCTCGTCCGATCCTCGTGTGTGCCATGCCCACCTCGTTACCTCGTGTGAATTCCCGATTGTCATCACCTGTTTCCTGTTTCTCTTAACTTGTCCTGTGTATTTAGTCCGCATCTGAGTTAGTCTTCCCAGATCTGTCATTGACGTTTTGTGATGTCTAGTGCTCGTTTTTCCTGGTGTGCCTGTTGTCCAGTGAATAAACCCCGTATGTTCGTATTACCGGCTCTATCCGCCTGTTTCCTCGCTCGCCTTCCTGCACGCATGTAACACAATTGTAAATGTAAATGTACAAAAAAATTTATTCCATCTGGCACTTTTCTGCACTTCCTCATAACTTCCAAGTTAACACTGGTGCTTGTGGTCAACCAATCTGCAAGCTATCACTGTAAGGCCCTCCCCAGAAGTTCATTTACCTAGTCTGGAGTAGGTAAAAAAAGTTTAAAAAGGGTTCTGGAACTGCCTTAGAGGAACTTGTGCTGAGTTCCTGCGGCGTGAATGCAACAAAAGTCCCTGGTTCCAGAAAAAAATTTCAGTGGTGTGAAACTGCCTAAGATGGGTGACATGGAATAATAACTACCTGAATTCTCCGCAAGGATGGATGAAGTACAGCTATTATCATTTTATGATGTTCAGTAGCCAATTCATATTTTGGATTGAATTGTGTAGGAAGAATTATATGTGTGGGAGTTTTGGGATTTTTCTGTTGAGCCTAAATTATGCTTCATTTGGAAGCAGAATGAAGAGCTGATACGGAGGCAAACTTGGGAGAAGAACCTCCAGCTGATCACCCTACACAACCTGGAGTTCTCCATGGGGATGCACACCTATGACCTAGCTATGAACCACCTGGGGGACTTGGTGAGTCGTCGGCTTGTTGTCAGGTTGTAACCATTGCCAGGTTATCCTTAAAGTTCAGGCCTGCATGTTGAATTATCCACATCATTATCTGTTATTTTTATGAAGTTTCACAGCAGATACACCTGCCTAATATGAGTCATCAGCTTGTTGTAACCATTGCTAGCTTGTCCTGTAGTGCAAGTGTGTTTGGTTTTGAACAAGATATTTGATTCAAAATGTTAATACTTTTTCAGTGTAGTACACAATGATTTCCACCTTCTGTTGCCTTGGAGTGCCCATCAAGCTCTCAAGTCATTTGCTCTCAGGAAAGCTTTCAATGAACAGAAAGTTGTTTGCTCAGTGGTTATAGATGAGAAATTTACAAGATTACTCCTTCTGCATCTAGCTCACATGTATGGACAATAGCATCGGCTAAATATAAATGTAATGTAAATGTCTCTCATGTGAAGATTGGGTATAGGAGCTAACACGTTTGACAGTTAATTACACAAATGAGTATATTGCTGTTTGTGTTTTTTTTGTATTTAGGTTAATCCGCACCATAACAGGAAGACGGGGACATAAGAATTCTCATCTTCTCTGGTTTTCTTTTCATTTTCAGACCACTAAGGAGATTTTGTCGACATTGGCTATGACTCGTGCTCCCACTAATTTCAAAAGTAAACCTTCTGCAATTGTGGGATCTTCTGGTGCTGCTGTTCCTGACGCCTTCGACTGGAGGGAGAAAGGCTATGTCACTGAAGTGAAGATGCAGGTATGAAGACGTGTGTCTCCTTTTGTGGGGAAACAGATACGCTGCCCTCTCTATAGATAATCGCTTAATGAATCGAATGCATCATGAACCATCTGAGATGGTCTTTTCCAGGGCGCTTGTGGAGCATGCTGGGCATTTAGCGCAGTGGGGGCCCTTGAGGGCCAGCTGATGAAGACTCAAGGGAAGCTGGTGTCCCTGAGCCCTCAGAACCTGGTGGATTGCTCATCCAAGTATGGCAACGAAGGATGCAATGGTGGTTACGTGAATGAAGCCTTCCAGTATGTCATTGACAACCAAGGCATAGACTCTGATGCCTCCTACCCTTATACTGCCCATGTGAGTTTGTTACATCTAAAGTGCTTCAGTGGTTAAACATGTTCTACTTGGGCTACCCAAAATTAAACAGCTGATTCACCTGTATGAGTGATTCCATCTATGATCGTACTGACTCTTTGTCACTGTACTTTTTAGGATGATCCATGTAAATACAACCCAGCCAACCGGGCTGCCAACTGCACAAGATACAGTTTTTTGCCTGAAGGAAATGAAGATGCCCTCAAGGAAGCTGTGGCCACCATTGGACCCATCTCTGTGGCCATCGATGCCACCCGGCCATCGTTTATCTTATACCGTAGCGGTACGTGAGGCTGAACTTTCTGTGAAACACGTATTTCTCGTGGACTTGTTGCTGTATGACACCTAGTCTACAGTAGGTCAGTCTGGTTCTTCAAATCTGCTTTATTTAGAAATCTTAAGCCTTGATCTATTTTTTATTGATAAAGTAATGTGCAAATTAATCATTTTCTTTTGCTATTTTTTTTTCAGGTATTTATAATGATCCTACTTGCACCCAGAAGATAAACCACGCTGTCCTTGTAGTAGGTTATGGCACCTTGAACGGTGCAGACTACTGGATAGTGAAGAACAGGTAAATGACTTTAAAACTGAAATATACTGAAAAAATAAATCAGGTGACAAATATGATTATGATGATCATTATAATCTTATTATCAATAATAATATTAATAAGACAAGTAATATTAGTCTAATAATAAAAAATGCAGTAGATTTATACCTTTGCTCATTCATTTTCTCACTTCTCTTATAGCTGGGGAAAAACCTTTGGTGAGCAAGGATACATTAAAATGTCTCGGAACAATAAAGACCAATGTGGCATCGCCCTGTACGGCTGCTATCCCGTTATGTAATACCCACAGAAATGGCTGTTTCCCAAGAGCACTGTTCCAACTGTGATGGTCATAAGTCCTCACGTTTTGAAAGAGCCAAGCCAACTGCTCCACTTCTGTATTTTCAGTTGCCCAATGCTGTTTTTTCAGTTCGGTTTTTCTCTGCCACTCTATTCTTATCTTTTAACATCCAGACTTCCAGTCTTGGCATGGTGGTGCAGTGATTAGTACTGCTGCCTTACACATCTGCAGTCTGCAGTTTGAGTCTCCACTCAGGCTCCATGTGTGTGGGGTTTGCATGTTCTCCCCATGTCGTCGTGGGGTTTCCTTGAGTTTCTCTGGTGTGCCTTGTGGTAGATCAATGCCCTGTCCTGGGTTATTCCCTGCTTTCTGTCCATAGTTAGGCTCTGGACCCTGCATGGAGCTTCTGGTCTGTCTGTGTGCCATTGTACTTACTGCTCACTTTGTTGTGCTCTGTGCAGCTGCCAGTTCTGGAGTGATACTGTATAAAAAGTAACTGCTTAACTGTAATAGACTGAATTGAATTACCTGAATTTATGGTCATCATAGTGGTCATGTGCTTTTGGGAAACATGAACTTTGATGAGAGATTATTGCAAATTATACTGATTTGATTATCTGCACCATTTTTCAAACTCTGTTACTATTAGAATATTGCATACACTGTGATTTCATCTTTAATTGATGATGCTGTACTCTGAGTGGTGTGAAATATAAAAGTATAAATATACGTCTTATGGCTAAATTGACATTTCTGTCCAGTAAACATGGCCTTAAAGAAGACTGCTTTTTGCAGCCTCATTCAAGTTTTTTTAACCTTATGTACTGACTTTTAATTTAAACTGGAGTCCAACATGTGTAAAATCACACAGCTTTACAGTAGCCTACATGAATTTCATTATTAAAAATTATAACATATAGATACACAATTGCATTATACACTCAGAATAAAAGGTAAACATGTGTACCTGTACCTTTGCTTGTCACTGGGGCTGTACCCTTAAGAGTCTGCCAATTCTACCCTTAGCTGTAGGTAATTCTACCTTTTAAAGTACAGAAATGGACTCTGAAGAACATTTCTGTACCATTGATGGTACATTAATACTGCTTGTACCTTTGGGATGTTCCTCAGGGTCCATTTCAGTAACTTAAAAGGTACAATTACAAAGGAACAGCCCCGGTGACACGCAAAGGTACAAATTTTTACCCTTTTTCTGAGAGTGTAATATGAAGATAAAGACAGCAGTAAAACTTTATAAAATCACCTGTCTCCTAACCGCAGAGTCATAGGGTTGAATGCATGACTAACTTAATATTCCCACTCAGTATGGTGCACACCACCAGTCAGTAGGTGGCAGTAAACACCTGTTATTTAGATTAAACGCTCCCGTAAATGGATAGAAGAAGGCAAAGAAATTTGAGTGGGGTTTGTGTACTATGCAGGATATTCTGAAACTGCAAGAAAGTATGCATTTTTGAAGGCAAACAAGGATCCTGCTGTTAGTAATCAGTTTACTGTTTTACATAAATTTCCAGCATCGTAGGCGGCTGTATGTATTCTTAAGATGGATTTCCCCAAAGACCCCAATTATCACAATGGCTACTTGTAAACTGCCCTTTCACTCTGCTATATATTTTTTTTCATTCATTTTACCCTAGATGCTAGTTTGATGTGTAAAAACATTTAGTGAATCTTTTATTTCCTATGTATTCAGCAAGACTTTTTATTTTTTCATACGAAACTTTTTGAAGTGGCTCTGGAGGTGCCACCGTTACCTCACACGTCTGGAGATGGATGTTCTTGTGCTGCCTCTGCTGCTTGTGTTTCTCTGTGTGCTTGTGTTTTCTCCCCTTCTTGTTTCCTCGAGGTTCTCCAGATTCCTCCCACTACAAAAACATGCAGACAGGCTATTCCGTTGGTCGTCTTTTGAATGTTCTGCAATGGTCTGGCATCCTATTCAGGGTAAACCCCTTGCCGCGTGCCCTGTACTGTATGAGAGAAACACCCCTCTCCACCCCCACCCCCCCACCCATTACGTGTGTTAGATAAATGAATGAAGGAATGAATGTTACATTTATATATCGTTTTTCAAGACACCCAAAGCACTTTACAAAACCAATGGGGAGTCACTTCAACCGCCATCACAGTGCAGCTCCCACCTGAATGATGTAACTGCAGCCATTCTGCACCAGTACACTCACCGCGCAGTAGCTAAAGTGGTGACTGGGCAGGAGAGAATAGATATAGGGGATGTTAAGGAGGCCAGATGTTGAAAGACAAACAACCAAGATTTCACCAAATTCAGGTCATTTTTAATAGTTGTAGTGCAACATCACAACAAACAATTTCACATGAGGTATTCAAAGGAATTTTTACTTGTTGGTACAAAATGTCCCACCACGATTGCGTCAAATTATTATTTTAAAGCCTTTGGTTCATTAGCCACATTTGATCAAAGGAGTCCAGAAACAAACAGACAGACCGTCAGAGAATAATTCACATTTCCATATCATATATGGGGAGTAACAAGAAAACGCAAGTCAGTATTTGGAACGTAATGATGCTATGGTCAGCACGAGAATCCCCTTTGCTTAGTCATCATTTTCAATTCCATTATGACACAATTTATGTTAACTCAAACGCCATGTGATGGTCACATGATGTTTTTTCAGTTCAGTTTGGACAGAATTAATGTGACATTTCAACCATAATCATCTCTGCTTCACTATTGTTTTTTATTTGCTTTAATGCTGTGTCATTGTTCCTGCCTAAAAAGCTGAGCTCGACATGTTACCAGTCAGCTGTATCCAGACTTGCTATCAGATCGAAGAAGAGCAATAAACATGACAGACGTAAGAGATTTGTCTGTTTGTATGATTTTTGTTTCAGTTCCATGATCGATTTGTTTAATTTCTTGCCATTGCATTTGATCATACATTCTTATTTTTAACAATACCAGGATAAAGTAACTGTATAGTAACTGCATCCTGCTTGAATTGTCGCTACTATCATTTTCTTTCCATTAAAATTTCTTTTGCTTGAAAGACCACCTGGCAACATATATTCCTGACATAATGAAGAGCTTGTTGCTTTGGTTGCGTGCGTATAAACTCATCAGTTTATACGATGTGTTCATTCTAACAAATTGTTTAAACACATATACAGTTTATATAACTACTTCAAAACCAAACGAGGCACAGACACCAGGTGGCAGGAGCAAATCTTTGGTTCAACAACGTGTGGGTGTCAGGGCGTCACACGAGGTAGGTAGGAGACACAGGGGCTTCTGAGGAACACTGCTAAGGTGGACTCCCTTTCCACCCACGAGAGGCCATCGCATTTACAAAAGCAGTCAAACTGAGTTTTTACGATGATCTTGCAACATCTTGACATATTTTTAAAAGCATTTCGTGTCAAGAAGGTCACTCAGAGAATAAGCAAAAAAAAAATAAAATAAAAATACAACCGTAAGTTTTAGTTCCCTGAATTTCCAGAAGCCTTTTCCCAACCACACAAACTCCTTTGAACTCCCTGGGAACTGTGGGATTGATTCCGGTAGAGGATCTCAGTAGCTGCCTGGTCTGTGTAAACTATGTGCAACCCACAGTGGATTCCTGGCCAAAGGGGGTGCATCAGAACATGTGCCTCTTCACTGTGGGGTAGCCCTCTGTCCTCGCTCTCCCACCGCACCATAACAGCCAGTGGCTAGACCTTACCTCTATTCACAGTATGAAAGAAGCACATATTCCCGGAGCCCAATCTACTGGACACAGGGATGGATCTGTCTTGCGAAAGCCAGTCAAGTATTTCACATAGCTGCCCTATGGAATAATCATGGTCCTAAATGGCCTCACAACCGTGGTGAGATGTGACACCTCCAGAAAAAATTATACCTTTACACATTTTTTTAAAACCATATTTTCAGACAGTATTAGGCTAATTTAAAAGGCCGTGTGGATATTACAGAACCACAACAACAGACGAAAAGTCCAACAAGCAGTGAGTGTGTAATTCCACCCCTGCCCCCCCCACTCTGGGCCACAGCATCTCACCCCTCTCTGCGCACAGCCTGCTTACAATTGTTGCCCATTAAATTTTTATTTGCCCACCCCTCCCTCTGAAACAAACACCCCCCCCCCCCCCCCCACCACCTCTCCAGTTCAGCTGCCTCTCTGATCTCTGGCCCTTTGAATGCCCTAGGCCCCCAGGTTTGGCCAAAAGCAGGCCTCAGACCAGACATGCACAGAGGAGACAGATGAAAAAAAAAATCCCTCTCAGGTCTTTGAAGTCTACAAAAGTCGATGGCCTCTTTCAAGGCCTGCCTTTCAAGCGCGTGCTGTGAGGCGGCCCCACAACACGGCCTGCGAAGGTTAAAGACAGAGGCTGGCTTGTCCGTGCGCAGTGAAAAGGGCATTGGTCCCAAAACACGTAAATAGGGAACTGAGGAAAGGGGAAGCAAGGCTTGTGCTGACTGCAAAATGCTCATGAAATGGCATTAGAAAATAAGAGGACGCCCAGAGCAGTACAGGACAATCACCATCTTAAAAAACACACGTCTTTCTGGAAAGATTGATGTAGTGATACAAGAGAATTGGGTGCTTTCTGAACAATTTTTCACACTCACAAATAATATCCTATCTGTCATCCCAATTTGCTGCAGGTTCTATGCAATTAATCCCAGGATTAAAAAAAAGGTATTTTTTTAATCCCTATTTGTTTTATTACTCCAAAACAGTATAGCCTAAAACTAACGCTAATCCAGGTGTGAGATCGATTTGCATCATTATTGTCAGGTGCCATCGACTCGATATTGAATCCCATGGAGTTTACACAGCACTGAAGATGCTAAAGATGCTGTCTGATGTCGGGGAGTTAGGGCTCCTATGGCAAATTCATTCTGTAAGCGTATCAGCATTTGTACTATATATATGGTATCTATGCATGTTTGTGTCTGCGGACGGCTGACAGTGTACAGTGGCTGAGAGACCTCCGAAAAATCCTAATTAGCCCTCTAGCACGTCCCCAACCCTGCACCCCTGTCACCATGTTGGCTGACATTTGGATACTATTTACAAGCAACCTGTGCGTGAAATGTCACGCTTCACGAAATTCAGACCAAACCAGCCTCTGAGCAGAGCCTCACTCATGAGACGTTTACCAACAGTGAAAAAATGTACATAAATAAAGGCCTGAAGGGGTAATAAGCATCTGTACACCGTACGGTAGAGAGAGGGGGAGAAGGAAATGATACATTCAGAGAGGACAATTTTTATCTTTGGTATGCTGACAGGATTCCACAGCTACTGTATCTAGTCCCATCGTAGAAAAAGATCAACTCCCAGTAAGTATACACAGATATACAAAGGATCTTAAAGTTAAAAATATGAATAAATAAAAGTAAAATGACAAGGTTGAGGAAAAAAAGCTCTGGCGATTAAAATGTACCATAAACTGTGAAACGAACAAACAACTAAATAAATAAATAAATAGATAAATAGAATAAATAAATAAATGATTAATAATAAAAATTCTTACAAAATTCCATGATGCTTCGACATTAAAAAAAAAAAAAAAAACACATATAGAAACCTTATGACTGAAAACCATGATGCCAATGTCAATTAAAAGAGCCAACTTTTAATCTATGTGCTTTAATGAGGTACAAAAGAGCTTAAGGTGTCATTTCCCTACATCTTCCACACTCTGGCTGGTAAAAAAAGTTCCACTTACCAGCCCATTGACGTATCCTATTTATACATTTTTCTCATGTAAGAAAAAGACCCATAATGTTGAGTCGAAATGACTCTAGTGTTTTCTTTGGCAGGTCTACAACTGTCCGCACCTTGTTATTCTACATGTCTGTCCACTTTTTAGATATACCTGGTATTATGCTGTAAAAAGACTCAGTTGTCTTTGATACCCTCGCGCCATAAATAAATGCCAACTATAATGTTCTATAATTAGCTAGCTTAAGGGGATCCAAAGTCATAATCCATCAGGGACGTCTCCTCCACTGTTAGATGTTGTGCAACTCCGTGTCATGCCCATTGATTAAAAAGTATAACTTTCAGAAGGACACCGGACCTAAATATGGAATTCCCTTCCACGAATTAATGCACATGAGTGCATTAGTTAACAGCGAGACGTTGTCAGCCTGTGTTAGATATATGTGTAGACCACAGAATTTGACATGTTTGGGGGCAGCTTCTATGAAGAGTGATGAATTTTGGGGAGAGTCCATGAATCTGTACACGTTGTTCATAAATGTGATCAGACAGATGACGAGTGAGGTCACGACATGCTCCAAAAACGCCCTCCTGCATTTTACATTCACTAGCCCAAAAAAAATTTGACCATTCGGGAAGTTTTTTTTACGCAGATTACAATGCCATTGATGCTGTAGGTGCTGAAGGCCCGAACAATCTTCGAAATCTTCAAAGTGTTCTGGCACCTTTTTTTTTTTAACATTTCTGTGGATCTAACCGAACAGGATGCTCTATTAGAAAACTTTCCCTAAGCGATGACCAACCCTCATTGAGTCCGACTGGCTTTATAAAAAAAGCAGATACTCTTCATCTGACCACAGGATAGATGTCTCAGAATATTTTACGTCCATCCTGGCTCTGGTCCCCCATTCCACTGTTTCCTTCTCCCCTACCCATCAGGCTTTGCTGCAGGACACGGCAGAGGAGGAGATGCTGGAGCCGGAGGAGCCCGTTGAGGAGGGCCGGCCTTCGTCGGCCCACCTGTTCAGGTTCCGGCGGCGGGCGTTCATGAAGAAGTTGCTGACTGTGGAGTGTTCCAGGCCCAGCTGCTGAGAGATGGTGATCTGCAGGTCCTTGGCGGGCCGCTGGTTCTCACGGAAGATGGCCGTGAGGGTGCGTCGCTGCAGGTCTGTGAACACCAGCCGAGTTCGCTTGGGACCCTGGTTCCGCTCCACTTTGCTCTGCTCCTGCTCCTTCCGTTTGCAGGCTGAATCAATGACAAGGTGGGGGAAACTGGTTTAAACTACATAGTTCACCCCAAAACAAATGAAAACTAGATCCTGACAGTTGTACAATTCGGACTGAACGGTATGGAAACAATTCAGTGTTTACTGCAAACATGGAGCCCAGAATGAATAGAATAATTTGCTCAAGGATACATACATATATTACTGGATGGTTCTACTGTAAACCTTCCAGTGCTACTTGTACCAAACAGTGGGCAAAATTGTTCATATGGCATTGATTTTCTTGTGGAAATGTGTACTTCCAATGTCGTTTTCTCAAAACAGCCATGATAGAATTAACTTCACTTAATTTTGCAGGAACTATGTTGTTCGAACACGCATTGCCCAAATAATTAACGGATTCCAGTTAAAAATACTTAAATAAAAGAAAACTTTATAATGATTAATCCATCTGCTATTTCATAAGAAAGAGAGTGAGGGCAAAAATTAATTAGCTTCCTCTATAAGTCACACAGCTGATTGCTATTTCATAGGCATTGAGGGTTTTGGAGACAGGGAAAAATGTTTAGATGTATGGTAAAAAACACTCTGAAGGTCAATAATGCAAGTTTCTTAGCAAACAATATTTTAATTGAAGTTTCCCCTATCTAGTAATTACTAAGAATAAGCTAAAATGACAAATTTCTGCAGAGTTTTCTCCCATCCAGGGTCTTTCCTTCTGTCCTGTGCTTCCTGCTAAAGGCTACAAGCTCAGAGTGATTCTGTTCTGGATAAAGTGACCAGTTTTCCTTTACTTTATTTACTAACTAGTATTGTATACGCTATTTAACTTCAATCCTCAACAGATAAATCAGAAAATAAGAATTAGGCTGCATCTATTTATTTATGTATTTTGCTGTGTTTGTTATGTGTACGTCTATATGCAATATAGACATACACATAACAAATTGTTGAGTTGACCCATCATTAAGCTGCATCTCATTATTCTTATATATGTTACATTGTTGGTGTTCTTTTAATATATATAATATATAATATATATTGTGCAAAAGTCTTAGGCAGTCAAAGAAAGCAATATTTCAGTTATCTTCATGTTGGTGTAAAGTTCTGTCTGTCAAAGTGTCAGATTCACCATCTCAAAACCTCTCCTAAAATTTATATACAATCTAATACACATGTATTTTTTGACCTGACCACTACCCCACTTTGTTCGGCTAATCAATCGCTCATTGAGTAATTTAACAAATAAAGTTAATTAATCCAGCTGTTGGAGAAATTTAACAAATACAACATTTTTGTAAGTTTAGCTGAAATTATTCTTTTTAACACAAGAATTGCAGCACAGATATTTTATGTATGAACACAAATGGTTTCAGTTTCCTAATGATAACTGTTCCAGAATGTTCTGTTACCACCTATTAGGTAGTTGTGTTACACATTGGATCACCTTTTTCTCTGACTTTGCTCTCCAAAGGTCAGGGGGCATCTTTCAATTGCATGTTAATCAATTTGGTTTCATTGAAGACCCCAGCTGGGTAATTTCCTGAGCTGATCAATGCAAAGGAAATGCACTGAATGCTATATACTTTACAAGCTATACAGCAGTGACTTACTTAATGTCATTAAATGCAAGCATTTTTAGTCTGGACATTGTGTCCATCGAATATTGCCCTAGCAATATTCCCCAGCTTGACCTTCAATGATACCCTCTTCAGTTTCTGTGACATCTGTTTGACATCATGGGACAACCCAAATGCGCATTAGTCAATTTTTTTTCTATTCTAGAACAGCTATTTCCAATATTGGAACCTTCACCACCTTGTCTGAACGCTGTGTGCAAGGACAGAGGGCTTTCGGGTTGTAGAAAGAACGGCATTGATCTGCAATTCCAAGGAGGGCAGCAGCCAACCCTGAATCACAGACCCATTATTTTATATTAAGACAGGAGAGTGACAGAGCAGTGAGGTAAACACATAGTGCACCTATACCCAGAGGGTACAAATAGATCACTGGGCTTAAACCTATTTTTGCAAGTCAAGTAATTAACCAAACACACTCGCAGAGAGGTCATTTCTTTAAGTCAATGCCATATAAGACGAAGTCACGTCAAATGATTTCTCTCATCTGAGCTCTAGTCGTGCATTCCATCCCATTTCTTCTCCTCAGAGAAACAGAGCAGAGGAAGGCATCTTGGCCCATGAATGTTAGAGCCTTTTAAGCTTCAACTTTGCATCTGTCTGTCACAGTTCAGCGTACCAGTGTATCATTTCACTTCCTCCACAATGCAGGTAATACAGGGGCCCTGGGCAACTGCCTCTTCTGCCTACAGCTAGAGCCAGCCCTGCTTCTGCTTCCATATAAGCAATTCAATTTGATGTATATGACATTTGTTATTGATATGTACGTTCATTTTTGTCATGTCCTCAGTGCAAAGTAATCAACAAGAACTATCAACCAGCAAATGATAAAAATCCCAAAATATTCTTTATTTATCTAATGGACTTGGTTTAACTGCCTCTAATCATACATACAAATAAGCTGAAACTATACTTATTTTATTTTGTTTTACCATTTTCTTCATTTACTCTAAATCATCTCCCACCCTGTTAGTTCACTCTTTTTTGTCTTTCAAAAAACGGCTGCAGAAAATCTTTTTTTTCCGGTGGGAATTTAACTGTGCAAACAGAGGTATGTTTCATCTGTCTCTCCTACCTTTTTTTAAGTTTTTGAAACGCTATCCGATGTTGTCACACTCTTAAAGTTCCACCCTGTTAGACTACATTATGGAGAAAGTCTGTCCAGTCAAAAAAAAATAAATTAAGAACATATCCGACATAGTCTGTTTATCTGTAGAAGGTTAGATAGCTTAATCCTTGTTTGGTGTTTTTGTTACTGACCTGCTGCGTGCATGTCTGCTAGATGCACAGGTTTATTGGGTTTTATAACCCAATGTGAATAAAACACAATTTCTTCTCCCTGTCCTCTCTAATTTGTGATTTCCTCTCTAGCTACCTGAACAGAGAATGTGCCATTTCTCATCATGACTGACTTTGATAAGGAACCACAGACATACACAAAGCTATTTGTTGTGTCCCTCCCTCAGTTTTACATATTGCAATAAAATCTGGGGGGGGGGGTGATTGTTTTGAAACATTGTTATGCAAAACTTGCAGAAGAATGAGAGAAAACCCATCCACTGCTAGAACCTCCTTATATTGGCGTTCCACCCTCATAACCTCCGTTCCACTGTTAGACCAGTCATTTTTAGACATTAATTTGATGACAACATTAAATGTTTGGCACATTTTTGTGTTATTTTGGGAGGTGAGGAGCATTAACAGCATTTATGTGCAAAATGGTTATTTTGGTTTTTTTGCGTATTATATACCATCAAAAATTACAGGTTCATAGTAATCAAGGCATATTCTGTTAGGTAATAATTGTTTTGTTATTCTTTTAAGAATGAAAATGACTATGATTACATAAGGAACATATAAGAAAAGCTCATTATTGTCTAATATTTACATTATTAATATTTTGTGATAGCTATGTATAAGTCCCTAACAGGGTGGGATACCTTCACGGCCAGTGCCTGAATAATGTAGCCATAATTATTATATTCTGAGTTCTTGAGCTTGACCAGTATATTCCTAATAGTTACGCATGCCGAAAACATAAAAAACATGCAATTTTTTCCACAAAAATTATGAAGCTAAAATGTTACCGGATAACAGGAATGACTCCCTTGGACTCCCTCGGACTCCCTTGGACTCCCTCTGACTCCCTCGCTCTGATTGTGCCCCAGGCGGCTGCCTCGTTTGCCTATGCCTGGATCCGGCCCTGTATCAGACTCATTTGCTTCAACGTTGCATGTCTCTTTCTATAGAGAGAAAAGCTCACTATCCCTCAGACTCAAAATAGGCTGATCTATCTGCACATGCTATACCTTGCCTGATAGGACAAAAACTGATGTATTCGAAGAAAATACCGATATAATAGGAAACTACAAATACTTCACAAAGTCATGCATAGCAACGAGACTGTCAGAGAAATTTAAAACATTGTATTTACATTACCATGCTGATTTCTATTGACACTGTCTAGACCACTCCGATCTATGGCAAGACTGTGTGATCATTACTCAAAAATACTGCAGTGCTGTAACTGAATGAGATGTATCTAATTCATAGTATTGTATCAAATTACCAAGCTGTCCATAATATTAGAAGAGGAAAAAGAGTATATACTTAAAGTGGTATCAGTTATCATTTGAAGAATATTACAAACAATTAACAAACTATATACAAACAATTAGCAAGGAAAATGTGATTTGTTCTACTTGAAAAAGTCTTCCCTATTATTACTGCGGAACTGTGAAGGATGTAAGGTTTTATAGTCATGTATGGACTTCGTAGTGGAATTTTTCAGAGGGATGAAGAAAATAATAGAGAATGTAATGCAGTATTGTTACCACATATAGATGAATAAAACTGCATTTTAAGTCAGTTATCAAGACACCACTAATTCACTGTATATACTGGAGCCTGAGCATCAAACAATAAAGAGGACAATGATGGAGGGAACTCCCCCCCCCCCCCCCCCCCAACATTTCACGCCCTCCTCCCCTCTCGATCGTTCCTCATCAGCTCTAGTCACGATCACAGCACCGGCCATTTAGCAAACGCTTCCCCGTGCTGTAATCGTCTGTAAAAGAGCCTCGGTTTCCGAGCCATAAATTGCCGAAGCTGGGACGCTCGAGGGCTATAGGAATAAATATTCCCCCACGGAGTCCTTATGATCGTGAGAACGACGCCTAATCATGATGTATGCTCCTGTCCTGTGCGGCTGAAACGTGACCGAAATGCTTTTCCCTGCCCCCACCTCCAGCCTCCATACCTTTCACCCCCTACTGCTTACCCCCTCCCAGGCTCCCCATCCTTCTCCCCCCCCCCCCCCATTGATGTCTTGGGCCACGGGCTGATAGAAATTATTGATTAAATCTGTGCAACTCCGACTCCAAGACCCGCCAAGGCTGGTTAACCCTTTCAGAGCAGGGATTTGTGGTGCAGCGGGTGCTTCGTGTGTCTGAATACTTCACCACCGACACTGGCTGTACTGTATCTCTTTCATGCCACATGCATGAATCTGCTGACGATTCGATTGCTCCGGCTGCCAGGCCATACCTGTACACCAGCCTGGTCCCACATGCTTTCCACACATTGCAAAGTAGATAGGGAAGAACAATCCGCTCCTATTATATAAAAAAATAATTTCCTACCCTGTTGTATCATATTTATGTGGGTGGTTTTCTGTCATTTTCATCCTTCTTGGATTTAACAGGCCTGGGGGGTGACCCTGGGGACCTTTGCACACTAACCACTCTACAGACTGGCCCAGGACAGAGCAGTAGTGCTCTACAAGGCTTACATAAACACTTACAAAATTGGGGATTAAACACCAGAAAGGCACACATCCTGGTAACACTGTAGGCTGCTGTGTTCAGGTACGTCATCGTTCAACTATTCAAAGTCCTACAGTGATTTCTGCCAGTTGTAATCATTTAAATGTAAAAAAAAAATTACTATATATCAATACAATAGATACATGTAAAGTGCTGAAGAGTCATTAACTTCAGCTAGAGACCTCTATAAAGCAACAATGTTTTAAACTTGGCTAGTAGGTAAAACCTCTGCTGACTGAGTATGGGGTGTCTAAATAGGAGGCCTGTTTTCTGGCCGTAGCTGTGTTGTGCTTTTGCGTGAGTGTGTGGTTCTTTCCCAAGGAAATCAATACAGCCTGGTAATTAAGCAAAGGGGGTCATCAGGAAACCAATCCCTTGCTGAAAGCTGGTTATGACAAAAGGACAGCAGAGCTTCCTAAATGCTTCATTTATAGTCTAAAATATAGTCTTTACTAGATTTATAAAAGAAAAGTTTTATATTAAATTCTGCGGATGGGACTATCCATGCTATTGTAGACTATCTATACTGCCATGGAATTATCCATGCTATTGTAGACTATCCATGCTGGCCTGGGACTATCCATACTACCATGGGACTATCCATACTGCCATGGGACTATTCATGCTACCCTGGGACTATCCATACTGCCATGGGATTATTCATGCTACCCTGGGACTATCCATACTGCCATGGGATTATTCATGCTACCCTGGGACTATCCATACTGCCATGGGATTATTCATGCTACCCTGGGACTATCCATACTGCCATGGGACTATTCATCTCTGCATCCTGGGATCAGCTCCAAGCCCCAGACTTTAATATGCAAACTTAAATTTGACAAGCAGTTATGGTAAATGGGTGGATTAAAATTGAAATCCAAAATTTACTGCATTGAATTGTTTGTTAATAATTAACCTTAAATCTCTCTTTTGCAAACTAAACATAGTTTAGTCAGCAGTTCCTTGTGCCTGACAACCTGTTATAAGCCTCATAAATTATACTGGCACACACTGAGTAAGCTTTACAACATCACACTTCAGCTCACCTAACCCCAGAGTACAGCTTCAGGGTCCTTACAGAGAAAAAGCAGTTGTCAACGTGGTAAATGGTTTTCTCGTTTCCTTTCGTACTGGCAGTAAAACTGACACTCTTCCAGTCTCCAGTGTGTCAGTGTAACACTGCACTCTGAGACATGTGTTCTCACAGTACTGGTCCCTCTGGGATGTTCATGGACACCAAATGACAATGGCTGTACAGCGAAAGCTGTGGAAGGCTCGCTGATTTTTACTTTCATTCTAGCACAGTTGAAATTATATCTTGGAAGAATGCAACCTTAGTTCTCAAGCAGATGGGCCATTCTGACTATGAAACAGACAAGAACACAATGTTGAATTTCAGACATTTTGTTCCACTGTGGCCTCAGTATCACATGAGGACAAGGTAGTGACTGCACTCAAAAAAGCATCTTGCTTACATACCTCATACGTAAACTACACCACGTTTGTGGACAGCTAGTGGAATGTCAATTAGGCATGCAAAATACCCTACTGCCACTGTGGTAAATTATCAAACAGTAGTGGAATAACGAAACTGACAATTAATATATCAATTCTACCCCTACTTGAGGTCAGTTACATTAAATATAAGGAAACAAAATAATATATCCATAGAATAATGTTGCTTTATGGAAATACCCAAAATGATCAGATTTTTTGCCAAATAAATTCTTGGCGTTAAACTAACTCCTTTTTTTGGACACAGATCCTCTATACAGCCTGTAATCTGTCTTTGCACACAGTGAAATTCACCTTACAGCACCGTGCTATCTGTTGTCTATTTGTTTTTTACCTTTTAAACAGAGTCTGCTATCTTAAAAGTAACGTCTTCAGTGGAAGTGTGTGTGCTTTAATACTGGCAACAGCATATGTTTCAGGAGGCAAGTCCGATAATGTCGGAACTGGCATCAGGCAGGACACATTTTTGGATCCTTTGTCTTAGTCTGAACAGTGCAGATTCCAATTTTAAAGGGAATGTAATATATACTGTGAAGGACAAAATAAGTGCTGCTCATCTTGCAGACAAATGCACGTTAAATTTGACAGCATTGCTGCATCCTGCTATTTACACAGCATCCATAAGGTCTAATGCCATCTGTGGTGCCCATCTGCGGTGCCCATCTGCGGTGCCCATCTGCTGTCCAGCCGGCAGGCAGGCGCTCAGCTCTTACCCTCCAGCCGCAGAGATGCCATCCTCTGGAACTCGGGCTCCTGCAGCCACCGGGACATTCTCTTGAAGGTCTCGCGGCCTGACTTCAGCTTGCCCCACGGTTTCGGGTTGCGCAGGAGATCAGACAGCGTGCCCTGTGACCTACACAGCACCCTCTCTGCAAAGATCGCCTGAGGGATGCTGTAGCGCTTCAGCTCTGTGATGATCCTCTGTGCAACTTCCTTGGTGTTTATTTCCTCGCCGCACCCTCCGCCGCCCTGCGAACTGGCCATCGCACCATCGCTGGACAGGGAGGTGGAGCAGAGCTCCCCAACTTTCGAACCCTGCTGGCTCATGGGCTGGAGTTGATAGTGATGGCCGGCGTATACGTGAGGGTGGTGGCTGTGGATGTGCTGGGGCATCTCTGCCTTGCTGAGCTGATGACCGACGCTGGAGTCTCCCAGCACCTGAGGTGACGCCTCTCGCCCAAAGTCCACAGTCCGGCAGAAGACATTGCCGCTATGTACCTCGTATCCACTGGGAAGCGGCTGTCCGGCGACGTCCGCGGTGTTTGCCAGACCGCCATAGCCGTGCATGGCTGCCCCTATACCAGACCCGGCACATGGTGAAGAAAGATTCGGAGAGATGCCCAGATCTTTAGCATAGGGGTTGTAGAAACTATTTCCGACGCCTCTGTCCTCACGCATGAGCGTAAAACTCCCGATAACGTTACTGACCGGCAAACATGGGTGATGGTGGTGGTGGTGGTGGAATTTCTCCTCTAGGGGCTGTAGTGGCGTGAGCGTGGTGTATGTGCTTCCACAGCTGCTTGGTGAGTCCACCCCATATCCAAGTGCAGAAAAGGAATGGTCCAGCCTTGGGGCTCGATGTTCAGGGTCCACCAGAGTCATTACGGATCCCCCCAAGGAAGATCTTGGGAAGACATCAAACAGTTCCCGAGAATGTAGCATCGTGCTTCCATCGTGGGACTGTGCAAGGTCGCTATGGCTGTGAACCGACAGCTCGGAAATATTCCCATCCATCTTTGTTTTAAATTATTTGGCTTATTTTGTCAGTTTTGCAGTACCAAAGTGTTCCTAATAGTCTTTTCCTCTCCTGGAGTTCACCCAACTTCAAAATTATGCTATTAAAAACTAAAACAATTTTCCACTTTATTTAATAGCAAATAATGAAGTTTCTATATGAAATTATTTATTCCACCATGTTTCGTGAACCTTGATCAAAACCAAACGGCTTCAGTTACGCTGATATTAATTTCATTTACATATCAGCAATCCTTCTCTTATTTCTTTTGCTTCTCAATGTACTGTACTCTTCTGGTTTTCAGCCTGCAGGGAAAAAATAATCTTTTAACGGGTATAACAACAAACTGTAATTTGTTCACTAGCCTTCGCCCATTAATTGTTATCTTCAAATGTAAAATTAATTCATTTTCATGATCATTTAGGGGAAATAAAAGTTAACTAAAGAAAATAGTCTAGTCACATTTGCATATGAAATGAACCGCTATCGCTTAATTGGCGAATAAAAGTTGCATCGCTGTCTTTAAGTGGTGAATATTTAATGAGCAATTAATTCCCGGGAAATTAGCCCCCATCATTGGGTTGCCTACCTCACGTAGCAGTCGATGATCGTCGTGGACGCTGGACAAAGCAACGAAGATACGTTCTACTGCGGAAAAATAACATGGGACCGAATAAATACGATCTCCGGATTACAGCCTGTTTCTCATTGATTATTCCAGAATCGCGGGGCCGGATGCCAGTTGTTTATTTCTCGCCTCTCTGCTGATCAGCTTGTCGCTGTTTTGCCCGCTTGTCCGCGCAACGCCAAGAAACTGGCCAGTTTAAGGTCTTGAGAAACAGATGTGTTGGAAACACTTATATTTATTGAAAGGGGAGGTCAAACAATCAGCCTCCAAACAATCGACTGCGAACCACGACGCCTTTTCCGACGTCAAACGACAGCGCTTTGTTTCATTTTTTTCTTAAATAATCTGGTGATGCTTGCAGCCGTCGTTTCTACCTGCCCGCCTGTTCGTCGTTTCCCCACCTAGTCCGACTCTCCTCTCTTCTCCTGCACTCACAGTGGTCCGCTTCAGTGCGTCACTTGCTAAAAAATCTGACAGATGTGCAATGAAATTCCAACTTCAATTAACCCTTTCGCGTCAGCAGACGTGTGGATGGAGGGGGGCGGAGTTGGGTGAAGATACAAACATCTCCAATAATCGGGGTGCACTCAGGACATGTAATAAGCATCAATTGTTTAATTAAGACCGCGGTAGGACTATGTTAAAATTGGAGTAGTGACAATTTTTCAAAGGCAGATTACTTTTACTAAATTATAGGTATTTAAATAATACAATAACAATTAAATTGTTTCCTTATTAGATTTTTACGACTGATTTGCCGATTTCTATAATACTAACTTTGTAAATATGTATTTGATGACTATTGATTGGCGTGTATTTCACTGTTTGATGATGTCCGTCATGTTGTTGGTTATTGTTGAAACATGATTCTATAGGTCAATCTGTAAAATATGTATCCATACGAACAAATATGTCCTGTCCTCCCCAATCCCTCCTTCCCTTTCACTTTGTTGCGGTCCAACCCTAGACTGGATCGTAACATAAGATAAGCATGAACATTTATAATTTTCTGATCTAGCTAAAAAGTGAAAAAAAATTGACAGTGTTTACTTAGTGTAGCCTATAGATGTTAATTTATCTACCAAGAATACAAATAACATTATTAGTCGTGTTCGATGGATTGTTTTACTCACATTATTATTATTATTATTTTTTTTAAATGTTTTCGCCATTAAATCTCAATTGTACCATCGATACATTTTGCGCGATAACCTTCAATTCATTTACAATAAAATGTGACTGAATTTAATTTTCAGAGAACAGCTACTCTGTCCTTTAAAAATCAGAGTGCGATGTGGGACTCCTGTTTCCTCTGACCAGATGCTGCCTTATCGATCCATTGCAAGAATGGGTAGATGGTGAGTAGCTGGAGGTAAAATGGTCAGTGGTTTCTGTACGGATATAAAAGGGTTTTGAAGAGCCAGAGGTGAAAGTTCACCTTCTGTTGCCGTTAACATTAGAGTGGACATTCGCTCGGCCCTTGGTAGCCTACATACACGCCCCGTCCCTTCTAGAAATGAAATAATATAGAGGCCTCATTTTTATATATATATATATATATATAGGCTACGTACCAGTCGTATATAGACGGTTTAATCAGAGTATGATCATTCCCTTGTATAGAGTATTATATATTGGATATTCCGTAATGTTGTAGTTAAATGAAATGTTTTTGACCACGTCGGTAAAACCCCGAAGTAGCCGAAACGCTACTTTTGCCCTGTCGCTTCAGTATAATGCGCGCCACTATTTCACTTGTTACAATTATTTACAATACATTTGTTTTAATAATGTTAATATACGTAGAATAATTCTATATTATATAAACCTGCTCGTCTGATTATATAATGGGTACGGACCATTTAATGGTCAATTCACCAATAAATATTTCGACATTTGATTGTTCTTACTAGTTAAAATAGACAATAATTGCAAGAGACTGTGAAATAGATACTGAAACGAAATAGGTTAATTAAATCAGTAATTAATCAATCACCATACATATCATCTTCGTATAGAAAACACAGTGTTATCATGTCTTGCAGAATGTCGATATAACACTGCGCATACGTTATAACAAACACAGACACTTAAATAGCTATATTTAATTTATTATTTAAAGCAAAGGCCACGCTAGACGGAGTCGGTGCCTTTTTTTAAAAAAACTACCAATAAGCTATAATCTAAAAGGTCTGGTGTGTTTTACCAAATTTTTAATACAGCATTTTGGATCGAACGCGCAGGCCTACGTGGATAATTTCAGCACTTCACACTGTGAACAGTTCCGTGTTTCCTTTGCAAATAATTATATTCTGAATATAAAAGTTGTTAAAATCTTAATTTGCTTACAATTACATCGCGCTATGTTATTTGGAGCAAAGTATATCAGCACGTTGCAATTTCGAGAAGTGACTCAAATCAAGGTTCCTGATAATACGTTTTAGCAACTAAACAAACTGAATTTAATTAAATGACTGCTCCATTTCTTGTACTCAGAAGGCACTCCTCTGCTTTCATTTTTTCTTCGTTCTTAACCTTTACAGTTTGTAAAGCCGAAAAAGGCTATCGACTACAGGCCTACTGGTACTGGTTTATGCCATTATTAAAATGTTTGACCTACCTGACTACGGTAAAGTTATAAATTCATATCCGACATTCTGTTTTCCGGCCTTAATATCTTTTACTAACCTGCACAAATGCAAATACATTGTCTGTTTATATCAATACATAACTGAGCTTGAGACTGTTTTCTTGTATACATTTAACACCTGCTGCCGCATACCGAAACTTAAACACTGATGTTTGAATAGTGTCATGCAGACATTTCATTCTCACTACTGGTGTAGACTGATTTGAGCCCGTAGCGCTCCACCCTGGAATAGCCGACCAGCTTCTGCAATTTTCAAGATTGTCTTTGACCATTTAGATTAAGTTAATTGTAAATGCATGCCTACACCAGCACCTGTTTTGTAATATATCAACGTCTTAAAACCTCCTGAAACAGTATTCAAATCTTTTACCTACAAGCTGAGATAATGATTCCCTTCTACAAAGCAGATATGTGGTGAAGTCACCGTTTAAAATCTAAATACTTATTTATTTACTTACTTCCCTCGATTTTTTAAAATTTATTTTCGCGTTATTTCAGTTACGGCCTAAATGTCATCTTAATTCTCTTTTGTTGTCCTGATGTTTTTCTGTTGTTGCTATAGTTCCCCTTAAATACTTCTGACAAAGATGAGAGAAAAATAAATAAAACGCCTAAGGCGAGATTTTTTCTGTTGGACGCAATTAAGGACGTAGTACATTATTTAGAATTAACAGCTCTGTAATAATCAGGCTAAATAATAGCTTCCGGTGATACTCGTCTGCCTTTATTATAATCCACATGCAAATACATATTTGTATGTTCACACCATCATCAACAAAATCAGCATGGCTACCTCAATACAATTTTTAAAAAGTGCTTTAATTGTAATGTCCAGAGCATTAATATGTAATGTTACGCAGACACACACGCTATAAATGCATTGTGTAGTTAAAATGTGTGATTAAAATGCTTTTTATTTATAAAATAATCATACTCTTCATAATAATGAACAGCTAAGACAAGCCAAGAAGTATAGCCTGTATATTATCCAAAAATCAAAATCAATAAAATCAATAATTGCAGTGCTGTTTTTAATGACCTCAGCAAATAAAAATTAGGTTTTATTTCAATATAAGACAACAGTACTTTCTTAATTAAAAATAAAATTGCTTTGCACTTATGAAACGAAAAGCAAATGTATAGTTTTAAATCGTTAATTTATAAATATAAGATGAATATTTTCGCTGTTGGATAGAAACAAAGAAAACACATTCTCATTATAATGGAAACAGACGACATATATTTCCCCTCCAAAATGCGTGTTGAATATCATAGTTTGCTTTCATTGTGGCCATTTATTTCACTGTCATTATTTAACTGTAATAAAATATGTGCAAGCAGCCAGTACATTATTCTATTCTATGTAAAATAATATTCTATCGAATATATAGATTAATGTAACTGATCATTGGTATTGTGCACGTATCTGGAATTAAACTTGATCAGTTACAACTACACTGGGCAACAAAATTAAATAGTACTACTACTGCTGTGCCACTACCACTACTATTAGACTACTACTACTACTACTACTGCTAATAATAATAATAATAATAATAATAATAATATATTATTATTATTATTTAAATATGTCTCCATTTTATATATATATATATATATATATAATTTTTTTAACAGAATTAATACAAAAAAACATATATATATATATTCATGAAGCTTCTTAATATCGACGAAATAGTACACAAGCGACGACTGAAAGTATCAAGCTGCTACAATCCGTAAAGTGTGAAAATGTTCAAGGCTCGAGACATAAAAAAAATTAAGGGGTCGTTATCCGCGAGGTAAAACTGCTACAGGATGGATTTTGAATGCTAATATTAATAGATCTTGTACCATGCGTTTTTTTTTGTTTGGGGGGGTGGAGTTCCGGGACATATGTGGTCCCTACCAATAGGCTATTCAAAATAAACCTACGCCCTTGCTACAATTTATAATCAATTGTGGACTTGTATTACATTGAAATGCCATTTTGATCATTGCATAATCTCATTCTACCTTTCAGAAAAGTCATATTTGCAATTTGATAGTATCTGGTATCTACAATAAATTCTAAATTCCTTCATAAAATGTTACGTCTGTTTAAAATGACGGTCATTCTGAAAAGTGATTGTAATGAATTCAAGTATCAGGTTACATACATTAAATTATTCATGCCGATAAACCCACATGTCAAAAAATCTTCAGCCCATTAGTATGTTTCTTGTATATTTTTCTGAAGGAAAAGTTCTTAAGTTCTTGCAGGGCACAAAATCGCTGAACTGTGAGTACAGTAAGCTATAATTTCAAAGGAAAAATAATCAAGACTGATCCCTTGTAACATAACAAGACATACCTGGGACTGTCATAATAAGTAACCTACTTTTACACTTTTTCATCGCAGATAGATTATTGCAAAAAAAATGTAATAATAATAATAAAAATGAGCAATATCAACATTTTGACTTGTGTAAAACGGGCTGGTCTAATAATCAATGAAATAACGGCATTGCGTGCGCTTAACTGGCTATTGCGGTGTTGTTCTGTCCTCCGTTTTTCCTATTACATAACTCATAATCTGGAGCAATTTACCGAACATGTCGACAGTAACAATAATAATAATAACTTTAAAATCTGAAAAGGTGTGTTGCCACAGGCCACAAATCACGTTCTGGAAATTAGCTACTGTGCTGCAGTTGAGGTAATACAACACTTATTTGCTTTTTTGAACAATTAGTCCTATTAAGATTTTTCACTGATACTCATTGTTATCAGTTTATGTAATTGCCTATATAATATGCATTCTTTTCATATTTAACGTATAAAATGTTTTAGATGTTTGCGGTACTTAAAAGACACTGAACAAGCTTAAATTCTGGGGCAGTCCAGTTACTACCGCTCCTTAAATTAATGTCGTTTTTTTCGTTAAACAGACATGGGATTAAAATTGTGACTCAAGTCACGAGGTATAGATTTTCCGAAGATAGATTGGCCCTAGGTTAGAAGTTTGGCATAGCATAAACGTTATGTACGTTTTGCTCCTAATATGAGCAATATGTACCTGATACACATGAAAGACGATTTTATTTTTACAGGTTAAAGGCGCGTAATCCCTTGGTTACGGTTGCTCCTTGCGATTTATTCTATAGTGATATCGAGCTTATGTTATAAGCCTATATATTAGTGGGCTATTTGATTTATATTCTACCTCTGTTCCTTGTATGTGGGTTCCCACACCAAACATTGTTAGTTTTATTATATGCTGCATACATGTTACATTTACTAATTGCGCACACCCAAGTCTTTTTTTTTGTTATGCAAGGCTTAGTACGTTTAGGCCTGTTTAGTAAATGCCATAATAAAGAAAACATATTAATATTAATAAAGAATACTGATATAATTTATGAAGACAAAACCAAAATAAATGACATGATAGCCTAAGTTTTCATACTCATCAGCCTATACATGGATCGCAAACGCGTTATCAATATTGTATACCCTATGGGCCGAAAGTTGTTCGATTCGTTGTAAATTACAATGAACAGTAGGCCTATATAGACTGCATAATGCATATACTGTAAAGTCATATAATTAAAAATGTCGAGTGAATGCAAAGTGCAGATGCAAACATGCAAACATATATTCTTACCGATTAATCGGATAAATTATAAATCTAAAAAGCTAAATAATTAATTATTGTTGTCTTATTCGCTTACTAATTTGCCTGCAACGGATCAGGATGCGTAGTGCTTACAATCACACGACAACACCTTTTAGCTGACAACATCCTAAATGGGACGTCCTCCCAAAGTTGGCAACCCGCCATTTCCAGCCTTCACCTTAAATTTCCTGATGTGTAAGGGGTTTGAATTTAATCAACATCGTTCCCCATCTCCTATCTAACACGTAGCCGAAATCTCATTGAGCGCGTGCTTTTCGGCAGCTTACTTAGCGAATATGATGCCTAATTTAGGCATTGAACGATGGCAAAATAATTTTCCTTTCTGGCGCTTTTCATCCCACGAAGCAAGCAGATTTGAGGAATTCGTGGTGCTCAGATTTTGCATTAGCATTTTTTTTTAATAATCATGTAAATATAATTTCATAAGTTATTTATTTTATTTGAACAAGTATGAGCACCATGTAGTGTAAATAAACAGCTATATCACATAATAAAATCTCCCACCAAACAAACTATTATCTGTTATATTCATTTTAAAAATGAGGTCTGAAATACACATGTGAAAGGGCAGGGTTTATTTTTTAAATTTTCATTTAAGTTATGAAGTATATTGTCTGAAACTTCCCTACCTTTGCCTGTATTCTCATCTTCCAAAAGGACCATATGATTCAATGAAACAACTTTTTTTTTAAGAAACCAATAGTAGCATGATGTGAAGGCAAGCCGACGAGAGACACGAAGCACAAATCCACCTTGTGAGTTACATACTGCTCAGCTCATCCTCACAACACAAACGTGTCACTCCCGGCTCGGCAGGCCTGCGGATCTTGTGCGGTATCGTCTTCCTTGGGTCAATCACGACTTGGTTGGAAGTCCACTAATGGAGAGCTCTAGTTTCTTTGTTTGCTAGTACTGTGTAAATACCTGCCACTATCCATTTTCCTCTGATTCCTCCACCACAGCGTCTCCTTCATTCCCATAACTGACAGGAACAAAGTCGCCTCTACCTTCTTCAATATTTTCCCAATTTCACGTCCGCAATATACCATCTTATTTCCTTCTTTTATCCTTGCTTCTGTTAAGCTGGGAAGCTCTCATCCTTCCCCTTCCTCATTGTATAGGGGATCCAGCATCTGCCCTCAGCCTTCTGTGTCTCTCCCTACTCTTTTTAATCAGCATGTTAATAAGAAAGGTAACTAATCAATACATTCAATGGCCGGGCCTAGCTATCGATACCATCTCTGTCCCCCTTCATCCCACCCAGGCCTTCACACATGCATAACAGTGACTGACACTCTAAGTCACCAAGACCTTGGGTTTTACACTTAAATACAGACAAAAAAATTGTTAATCAAGTAATTAACTCAAATTTCTTTGCAAAATGCTGATTGCCATTCATATTCCTTTCTCCTTTACTTCTTTGTGAGATAAGGTTTTGTTCAGAAGATAAATCCTATAAATTTCACACTTGTGCAAAGGCGGTGGTGTTGTTTTTAGTTTTTTTTCTCTTTTTTTTTTATTTGGATTTACAAAGTCCTTAAGGGCAGAAAATGTTGATCTCAGAGGGACAACATATCACTCTTTGCTGAGAGAAACATACATGGCTGAGGGCTTTAGAGGCTCATACACACACAAACACACGCACACACACAACTGACTTATAACAACATCATACTGCCGACCGTTCATTTCCACCCCAGGATATGGGCTTAACAAACATGTGGCTCCGCTTCTGCTGAGACAGACATAAGAAACATGGCAAAGGATCAAGGGAAAGGATGCATCACTAGAACACAGAGAAAGTTCCAGACGCGACCCCTCAGACTGATATGGCAGTGGCCTTCGTAGCCCACTTTCACTGTGTTTTTGCCTTCCAGTAACTTCCTTCCTTTCATTTCAAAGTTGGGTGCCTTTTCTCAGATTCCTTTGAAAACTACAATCAAAACAAGAGTGGACTGGTCATACAAAAGATATGGTCTATAGTCAATAATGCATACAGGTCAGATTTTGCATGGCGTTTTGAGAATGCAGTTATTGATATTTTTGTTAGCATACCATAACGGCAGAACAACGAATCAAAAGGCAACAGCAAACCGGTTTGGATAAAAGTCTGGATTTAAAACTTGCCAGTAATTTATAATTGAACATTCACAACTGCAACACAATCGTAACACAAATTTAGAAATTGCTCACGAATATTCAAAAATGCATTCAGCTCTTTACCACCAACAGGAATGGAATGTCCTGAGGTAACCTTTGACTATTCTGCAGTGTTGAATTAAGCAGCGATTAATAGGGGTTAGGACTAAATTCAACAACTGAATAGATACAGGAATGAGGTGTATGACAGTTTAACGTTGTATATTTCTAAATGTGTTTCTTTCAGACCATACTAGACTGTCCCATACTATTCACATTATCAGAATGCTTACAAAATAATAGCTGATACACAAACACACACACACACACACACACACACACACACACCGGTTTGTAATTATATCTTTCTGGGGACTATCCATTCATTTCTATGGGGAAAACTCTAATCTCAAAATGACGACCTTAACCCCTACCCAGCCCTAACCTTACCCATAAGTAATCAAACAAAACACAAGACTTTTGGCATTTTTAATTTTTCGATTGCATTCACAGATCTTTGTGTGGACCTGAAAAATGGTCCCTACAATATCAAACAAACAGGCTTTTATTACATTGTGGGGGACATTTGGTCCCCACAATGTAATATAAACCTAATCCACACACACACACACACACACACACACACACACACACACATATACCGGTCCTTTGTAAATTGTGTTATATTTCTCTCCCATCACTGAGCTGAGTTCCATGTCCGCTATTCTCAAACCACCCTAGAGGTGTTCAGAATGACCACTGGCCTTGGTGACCCCCCTTGGGCTATCGTCTCACACCAGCCAGGTCTCCATTTTGGATGTTGTTGTCGCCTAGCAACAGTAACTAGGGTGGCTGCTCAGAGGCCAGCTATTGATCCCTAAGATAATAAATGGACTGGAGCCAAACTCACCCCATTCCCTTCTCACATGTTTCATGCGACGCTAAAGCCCAACATTTCTCATCTGTTTCACGGAATTCATCTTGTATGCATGCACTTTGTTTCCGGTTAGTATGGTTAAAAAATAGGTGTCTGTTCAGCTAGTGGAAAGCTATGGTGTATAGCTCAAGCAAAGTCACCATTGTATATCCCCTGCTAGAGGTGTGGATCAGAGAGAAGAAAATGGAGCAGAGGTCAAACATCACCAATTCAGACGACCAAGGACATCTCTTGAACCAATTAACTGCTGCCTTCTCAATAGAATGGATGGAGTCCTTCTGAAATTCGCAATTTGTCGGAGTGTACTTCACGGGTACGCGTGTACTTATAATGGATAAATATTTCGTATCATCACACATGTCATTTTGGATAACGATTATAACGATTGTCAAGCAGTACTTAGCTGTCGGACACATTTTTTTTTTAAAATCGCAGTTTAAAAACTTAAGTGAATAAGTCATAAAACAAAACATTAAAAAGAACTTAAAGATGGGGGAAAAAAATTACTCTAGAACCAGAGTTCGTATAAGGTACGCTCAAATCCCAGTTCTGTTGAAAGGCAGTATATTTGCATTTATTAAGGATGTCTTTGGATTTAGCAGTGTGGTGGGTCATTCATATTTGAGTCCTGTTGCTTTAGCCTGGAGGACAATATGAACATGCCTACCGTTTTAAGTCTAGTGGAAAAACTTAGAAGTAGAGATGGCTGAGCAGAAGGGTGTTGGGGATGTAGGGGTGACAGCATCAGCGGTTACAGACTAGTTGTAATCTGTTTCCTCTGGTTTCATCCAGTACATTGAAAAGCCAGGATGAAAAGGATTTGTGGCCCCATCTGTGCGAACGATTCTGCATTGAGTCTTTTCTGTGGTCTATTCATCTGGCGCCCACTCATATTGTACACACAGGTGAAATATTTCAAAAAACATCTTTGCTATTTCAGCCCCTGCTTTCAGAAGTAATTGGAAGATGGATGGATGTGCACAAATGTTTTTTGCTAAGATATTTTTTTGACGTGAATTAGAAGGTATGACAATTAGATGCACAAACAAGTTTCAAAATGTATTTCTTTTCTGAATCCTATGACATAATGGAATAGAAAAGTTAGAATGAAGCAGCTGAGATTAAATACGAAGGTTATGACTTATTCTTGTCATATTGGTTCCTCTGAGTTGCAGGCACATAGTCACACATAACTAAATAGCACTGGGTGTGGATCCTGTACCAATCCGTGTGAATTATTCTTGACCAATGAATGACTTCCACATAGTAACTGCTTTGCATAAGCATTCAGGCCCGTGCTTTCGCTGCATTATTCTAGCTGCCGGGCCGAAACTGCAAGCTCTGAAATTATGTAGTTAGTTTCATACTTCTTTGGACTTCCTTCTGTGGAAGATCTGTGGACACAGATGGCAGTTCAGCATATGGCTGGACGTGGGCGACAAAATGACCTTCCAGCTGTACACTGCGGACATGTCACCAATCCCCACAGCTTTCAGTCACCCTCCTCTCCCTCAGGCCAGCTGCTAGCGTGGGATGCTAATGGTGTGCTCCTCCCCCAGGAGGCCACAGTGAAGGCAATGCCCAGCTGGCTCCTGGCTTTTCAGTGGTCTCCCAGATTGGCAGATGTTTAAACCGAACCATTGAAATTTGGTTCTTTTACTCTTATGTCTATATGTCTTGGATACATAGTGGATGCAAGTTTTTTTTAAACAACATACAGTCAGTCCCCAGGTTACAAAAGAGATCTGTTCCCTAAGTCTGTCTTTAAGTCAAATTTGTAGGTAAGTCAGAAAAATAATAGTACAGTATACAGTGACAATATTATACAATAACATTGAAAGTAACTACACATGGTACTGTACGTTGAGTCGATGAACTGCTGAAGCTATGCAATGTTTTCATGAGTGTCACAAAGTAGACCATGCATTTGTTATTATGAGCTATTATGTTTAACCCAAATTTTTAATATAATATGCTTTTTCGCAGTCTGTTTGTAATTACGAATTGCCGTAAATCATGCATCCTTAACCCTGGGGACTGACTGTATTCCAGTATATAAACAAAATCTCTTGTGATAAAACAGTTACACAAACGGAAACTTCTGGGCACTGTTAGCATTCTTATTTTTCAGTAAACATGCAGTGTAGTATGTTACCAATCGTGCCCATTCCCGGATGAACAGTTTTATACATAGTATTGGATAGGTTTATGCTACTGTGCAATGGTGAACAGAAGCCCCCCAAAAAAATCACACGCCGTAGCAGTGATCCAGTTTCACACTAAGACACTCCATGCTTTCCCAACATTACACCCAAACACATTGCTTGTGGGGACCTGGGGAAAAAAAAAATCTGTAAGTGTGTCTTAAAATACCAGGTCAGCATCAACTGGTCGCCGTCCAGTGCCTCCGACGCCACATGGGAGAGGAAAACACAGGCAGTCCGTAGGGCTGGTGCCTGGCTGTGCAATGAGAAGAAGCTCTGGCTTTGATGCCTGGAGTAATGTCAATAAATCAATAGTACACACGTCACCACGGCCCAGAGAAGCCACATAGCTTGCCATTGATCGGTGGGAGGGAGGTGGGGCGTGAGGAACCAGGGGATGACCTCTGCTGTGGCTATTGGGATTAAAGGTCAGCAGGACCAGCAGCGGCTCCATTGTCAATTGAGACACGTGCCTATCAATATCTCTGTCACGGCTCAGTAAACACGCGAGTTTCTCAGTGTTTTTCTGGCACGTCATGCACAAATAATTAGGAAGCAATGGGAAATGCTGAGTGTAATCTATAAGATTACATTCCTGGACAGAAGTATGATGCCAGGATTCAATAATACAAGCATCGACTTGAGGGACTATGAGAACCTGGAAGCAGTTAGTTCTGCACGATGCTGAGTTCACAGAATGTGAGCTCAGCAGTGATCAAGTCACATGCAACCGCTAATTCCTCACTCTGTAATCTTACCCATTTCATAGTTTCCATTTATTTTATTATGATTATAATGAACTTAGATTAAGAAATCTTACAAGATACACCTTGTTCACTTTTAATTGGAAATCCTTGAGCAAAACAATTAAACATACATAAACAGTTTGATTTATAACCCTCATTAGTCACTGAAGCAATGCAAACTAATGGCACGTCATTGTAATCTTGCTATCTATCATTTTTACAGCTTGTACTGTTGACACATCAAAGAAACAATTGAGGGATCACAAAACTAGCAATTTTTAATCCATTTTTACTGAATTATGTCTTTTGTCCATGTGTTGTGCAGTGAACATATGTTTGTATAAAGGTCTCTGAAGTTTAAACCATTATAAGCTACAGTAGAAACTACAACAGTACTAGCTCTTATCCGTCTCACCATGACCAGGATAAGCAGTTACTTGATGAATGGATGGTACTTTTTATCAGTTGCAATTAAATTTTATTTATTTAATCCTGTAGCTCTTCCTGAAGACGATTGGTTAAAAGATAGTGGGAGTTGCCCATTATTGATCCTGTGTGAAGTTTCAAATGTACTGATTTTTAAATATATCAATTATATTTTAATTATTTTTCCCAGGCAAACTCATGAATACTTCTGTTGTTCAGCCAATTGTGCCCATAATTTTTACATTTGGGGACATAGTGAGAGTTAGTAACCCTAACACATTTAATATATATTTTCAAATCAGATTTATTTCATTCTGTATGTTTGAACAACATAGACTTTCAGTTAGAAGATTTAATGCTTCTGATGACTGGCATACTGCTTGATCAATAGAGTAGTGCATGTCCGGTATCCAGGGGAGTGAGATACGATTGTTATTCTATGTTGCTGAGCCAACGCTAGGTTTAAATATTTCCTGTTCTCTGGACAGTGGAGTTGTTGCAAAGACATTATTTGAACTTTCTAGAGTAAGTCTGACCTCAGTGTAATGGCAGGAGTTCTGTGACCTGAACGGTGGGAGTGGCAAATACAGGAAGGAGAGGAAATAAAATTTGGTCACAGTACATTCTCCGTTGGAAAGTCTGTTGAAAAAGGCAGCGTGTTTTCTCTGTTTTGTCGTATCAACTGTTTCAAATTTAGCGTAACTCAGATTATATCAGAACCGCATGACCTACTATTGTGAAGTACCAGAGAAAGAAGAAGTACTATGACTGACCATCACTGCATGGAGAAGTTAACCGTTACATCGTTGATTTTTATTTGTATGAGGCCCTGAATTTCTAGAGTTATATGCAAATTTTGCAACAGAACTACCTTATTACAAATTACATTTTCTATTGTTTACTTGTTTAATAATTCAGGGTTGGTCTGATAAAGAAAATGTGGGATAGGGTGACCACAGTGATGCACTCAGTGGCTGGGTTATGTATACCTGTCTTATATACGTGTGTCATATACCTGTCTGTCCCTAAAAGCAGTGACTCGTGTAGCTGAATATATACAGCCTGTGAACAGGGCAATGAGGGTCAGTTACTGTGCGGCTAAGCATGAGAATATCTAAGATCTAAATGATGCACGATCTAAATTATTTTATACATGATATGATTGTTAGTGCCAGATATACTGGTTCCAGCATTTCAGAAACAGCCACTTGTTTAGGATTTTCTTGTACCATCCAATGTGCCAAAAACACTATCTTAATGATAGTGGTCACAGTAGAATGGTCAGAATTATGAAAACGGAACAGTAAGGGCAAAAGTGCAAAAAATAAACTGTTATTTTCTTTCCTGTGCGGGCATGTTAGTATGCATCTTTGAGCTCACTTTGTGTTCACTTTTTCAACCCATCCAGTTCGTTTTCTACCACATCTCACACTTGCCATCCACTGTATAGCTTTCTAGCAGTGCTCCGCGATCTGTGAAGGAGCAGTAGGAAGGGATTCCAGCTGCCTTTAAGGCTTTTGATGCTTACTTCCTGATACATTCATCGTTGTGCTGTTCTGTCTTCCTGTCTTTCCACTTGTGACTTGGTGGTTGACTTTGAATTCCGATTTGCCCTTTTCTGATACTGGTTGCTAGGTTGCTGGTGTTCTGGGTTTTGGCCTCATTGTTATTGTCGATACAACTGATTATAGTTGTAGATTTTGTACATAGTATATTGCAAACAGTCTTCCACTTCTAGTACAATTCCTGCACTGTACATATATATGTGCAATACACTGAGGATTTTGCAGCTCTCTTTTGTGCATGTTATAGTTAGGCAGTTGTCAATTACCTATGTCTAAACTACTTTTTTCTGTATAGAAATGTAGCTGAAATGTACATTGCAATGTATATAACTACCTAAATGAGTAAGTGCTGAAATGTTAATATTATACTGTTTAAAATGTATTTTAAATATCCCATTAGAGTAAAAGAGCATTCATATATTCAATTTCTTACTGTTTACATATGGAGTCAAATCCAAAATCTAAAAAGTAGCAAAGCTAAAGGACATGTCGTCTGACAACCTAATTTTGTAGATTAAGTGTTTCTCGTGGTAAATTTATTTTAAATTTATTGTTGATTTTATATGATAATGAGTACAACTCTTTTCAGAATATGCAATATTGCCATTTTAATTGCAATTTTAGCTTACAGTGATGTCTTCTAATGATATGATGTATATAATCCATATTTTATACATAAATGAAAAGGAAGCAAAACATTTTTGTTACAAAAGTTTTCATACAGTTTGTTATCCATCTTTGTTGACCTATTTTCTATTTTTTTTTTATCAATTTCTCTGACCTTTGCCCATTATTAACTACCTTTATAATGGAACTGATAGGTGTAAAACAAATGGCACTCTTTTCGTGGGTTGCCATGGAAACAACTGATGAGGTATCATATCGATTGCAGTGTCCAGTCAAAATTGTGTTGCTTGAACCAACATTTTTCCCAGCAGTGATGGGTGCAGATCAATGCTCTGCATTGTTTTTAACTCTGCTTCTGTAGATCCACACAAAAGTATAAGATTCAAAACAATTTAAAATAACAAGGCTTATACTGGTTTACAACACACAGTAAATTTAGTAAAACATATATTGTATTATATTTCCTGTGATTCATTTGCTTTTTGATGTGCTATACACTATGACCTTTGACCCATTGTTTCTAGTTGCTAAAATGGGTGACAGAATTGACTCAATGGGAAAACTTCATGGCCTACTTACGTACTGATTTTATATGTCTTTACCATTTTTCCAGGTAATTCCGCAAAAGTATATTCATGTGAAAAGCCCCGTGACCATAGCTGTGCTGCATGATCTATCATTTGTTGCGTAGTCAAACATAATAATTTGCTGATAGCTACATCTGGCAACAGGAAATGCACATCATGTGATTAAATTATTTTCGGTGGGGGGTGGGGCGGCGGGGAGGCAAAGGGAGGAAAAAAAACTGGAGTGGACCTGAGGGACCTCGTTTAAACTTGGCCTGCAGGATACCCCCAGACGAGGTTCACGGATGGAGTCATAAAGCCTGAGATTCAAAAGGTGGCCGTCCCACAAGGTCGGCTTCTAGTGCCCCAAGGCAGAGTCATCAGAATTCCTGCAACACACTACTGTGCTATTATGCTGTGCCACGGATTTCATTTCAGGGGAATAATAAATATAATTAATATAACAGCAACAGCAATAACAATAACATTACCAATTGCTAGTATTATTATTATTTTAATTACATTCATCATAATATTCAAGCATTTTTCAAAAGGCAAACTTTATCAAAAGTTACGCAACACTTTTTTAAACAAAGGTTTCCCACATATTGAGTTTATTTGCAAAATACAGCAGTAACATCCTTTTGAAAACACATTTTAACCACTAACGTTTAGAAGCCACTTACCAAAACGTAATTAACATGTGACAGAATGATAGACACCTAGTTTGCATACATAATACATTGGAGCAGCCAGGCAAATTTCACTGTTTGCGAAGTTTAACAGTGCCATCGTGTGGATTATCAAAGTAGTGTCTCTGGAAAAGTAAGAAAGGGAGGAAAACGATATGAAATTTACGGTGTTTCTTGTTTCTGTTTCAGGTAAGCTACAATGAAACCCTGTAGTTCTGCAATCTATACTAGAAAATGCACTCAAAAAGGGTAACTGTGATGCATTTATGTTAAAAGCTGTTACATCTCATCCATAACCCATTTTATGAGTTACCTGCTGCATGTGTGGTCATCTTCCACAACCACAGCAAATTCCAGGTGATTGCAATCTGTAATCATCCAAATCTGCAGTAGTCAATCTATCATTTTATACACTGATCAGCCATAACATTAAAATCACTTGCCTAATGTTGTGTAGGTCCCCCTCATGCCACCAAAACAAAAGCTCTGACCCATCGAGGCATTGAGGCCACAAGACCTCTGAAGGTGGATCGGACGTGTTTGTCCAGCAAATCCCACAGATGCTCTATCGGATTGAGATCTTGAGAATTCGGAGGCCAAGTCAACACTCATTTTCAAAGTTCCAATTTTTGCAGTGTGGCAGGGTGCATTATCTTGCTGAAAGAGGCCACGCCCATTGGGGAATACCATTGCCATGAAGGGGTGTAATTGGTCTGCAACAATGTTTAGGTAGGTGGTACGTGTCAAAGTAACATCCACATGAATGCCAGGACCCAAGGTTCCCCAGCAGAACTTTGCTCAAAGCATCACCCCGCCTCCGTCAGCTTGCCTTCTTCCCATAGTGCCGCCTGATCTCTTCCCCAGGTAAATAATGAGCCTCATGAAACCATGCCACCTTTTTCCATTGCTCCATGATCCAGTTCTGATGCCCCTGTTCCCATTTTAAGCACATTTGGCAGTGGATGGAGGTCAGTGTAGGTACTCTGCATCAGTCTGCAGCTATGCAGCCCCATACGCAGCAAGCTGCGATGCACTGTGCATCCTGATACCTTTCTATCATGGCCAACTTTAACTCTTTCTGCACAGCACTCATAGTACCGGTGTACTGGCCGGCCATGATGTTCAGCAACTTCAGGGGGATCCAGGGCAGCTCAATCAACTAAGTTGAACGGAAATCGACCAAAGCTGCAAGGAAACCCTGCCAATATTCATGTTTGCACTTGATGAGAACCCTCAGCGTTAGGAAGGACATAAAACAAGACTGCTCCGGGTACTGGAAGGTGAGCAAGTGATCATGTATCCTGTTTAAGATGACCCTATCCAGGGCCTTGCCCAGCACCGACAGCTGTGTTATCTCCCTGTACAGTAGGTGTCGCAATACAGGCGATCACTATTCCTCTTCCAGTTGGTTGGGATGGCTCTCCCAAATGGAATAAAGATTGCTTGCAAGACCAGGAGGACAGCCAGCCTGAAGTTCACCTCGGATACCACAGATCTCGGCAGCTTTCTCTGCACCTACTTGGTTCATCACCTGTGGAATCTTCAGCCCCAAGGACCATGGACCCGGAGATGTCCAATGTCCTGACCGTAGGATCAGCTTTAAACAGCGGCTTAAAGTAGAAACTGCAGTGCCGTCTGTAAGAACTGGTCAATCACGTGCCCTGACTGTGGTTCTCAGAGGAACAGATTTGGATGAGTGTAGAGCTTCAATTCCTCTCTAAGCATAATGTGGGTTGCTATACCACAGATGGTGTGTCACTTGCTCAGATTCCTCTAACAAACGACCTCCTTATTTGGCCTCAATGCCCTTGCAGCCATCCTTCTCAGTTCCCTGTACTGACACAACCCCTTCAGGAACCTTCCGGGTCTACCATATTGCATTAAAATCAGCAGTTGCACCCAACTGTGCAAGGTCCTCATACAAACTGCATGCAGACTCATTAGAAACAGTCTGATCTAGAAACAGTCTGGCCAGGTCCTCATTCTCCTTGCAGGTGGCAGCCTAACGGATGTAAACTGAATCATCAGAACAGCAATAACAAGTCTGTGGTCAGAATACACAAACTGGGCACTTCTGTAGACCCTGCAGTTCTGTAGGACCCACCAACGTCTGCTCACGAGCATTTGATCGATCTCCTTCGCCGCACCACCAGTGCTGGAGTACCAGTCCAACGATGCGGCTCAGGGCGCTGGGACCAGAATCCAGCGACCCGCAGACCCTGACCTTTTGCAAAGTCAAGGAATATGGAGCCACTTCCACCACGGTCGCCAGACCCATGGGGACAACACAGTCCTCACAGGCAGCCCTGCCAGTGACAGTGGTCGTGTTGTAGGCACTCATGACACAAATGACAAATTAGAACCTGAGTGTTGAAGTGCAGCAAGCGACGCCTCGGAACCACGGCAATTTTGCTCTACGCTTTGAACTCATTTATTGTCTCATATTATATGTAATTATATTTATAATACTATATATTCTGTTCATGATGTGAACTATCATCCTAACTGCATGAACTATTACCGACAATGGATGGAGTGACAATGTATAATTAATGCTGTATAGCGCCCTCTGGAGGTTTCTGGATAAATAGATATCAAATTGCATATACTGGTCAATTGGGTAACAAAATGTTTTATTTTATTCGTATACCACTTTCACTGCAAGTATTGTTATATTTCTATATATTATAAAACACTAAAATCATAACATAAAAGAAGGCAAATAACTAAATATATCTCACTTTTAACATGGAACTCAAAATCAAAAGAAAATTAGAACAAGCGCTTATACATACAAGGAATATGTGACTCATATCACGTCTTTTCTGTTAACCAAAATTCCTTCTTAAATTCATCATCTCACCAGTCATATCAATTTATGCAACAAATTCTGTTAATGCTGAACACCCAAACAAGCTCTTGGTCACTGCTATAAGAGACGATTACTGGCAAAAATGCATTTATAACACAGAACAGAAGCTACCCTGTGCCACTAACCCGGAATCTGCACTACTGCACATAAGGCAGCTGGGGCAGTAATATGCAAATTGCTCATGACCTTTGTGACATTGCATATTATGCTAACTGGCTAAGAGTCCTCTCATCCCATGTGAAGTCTATCTAAGGTAGGTAAGGTTAGGAACATCGTGTGAAGTCTCAGTGCAGCACAGTGTGAGACACATTTTCCTAAGATGGACTCAGTAGCTCTCCTTTGGCTCACTGAATTTGCGCCTCTTTGGTATGATGGCTTCCTCTTGGCTGCAGGGGAAGACAAAGTTCTGCAGATAGAAATGTGAGATTCAATGTTGAGAGGCCTTCATTTGTGTGGTCAATCAGCTGTGCAAATAGGTGACCTATGAACTATTAATATATTATGAATATCAAAATGAATTAATTTTATTTTGTTTACAACTGCGCTGAATTATTTGATTTCTTGGTTTAATACTGATATTACTCAGAATCATGCTTAAATTTAAATTGTTTCCTTCGTGGAAGATCTTTTTTTGGCCGGCGATACACAACTCATTTTCTCTTTCTTTGAAAGAAAATAAATAAACAAACCAAAGGATTCCATATACATTTCTTCCAAGAACTATCTGATGCAATATTCATTGAGTTGTGGGCACTATTTAACATAAAATACCTTATCATAATGCTGAAAAAAGACATTCATTATTCTAACAGAGCAACAAAAAGTCAGAAATACACAGGGAAGCAAAACACAAATATTCTAGCATATTAATATCACTATTGGAAATATTAAAACAAAGAAATATGGTGGTATGACTAAAACTGTTTTCTTGCAGAAATGAATGGCATGATAAGTAATAAACTGGAATAATATCACAATAATAATAATATAGTCGCAAGCAGCGAGGTTCTAGAAATCTGCAATATCCTACAAAAAAACTTGCAAACATGTCCTTTATTTGAAGGTCTATGTTCATTCCTAACCCACAAAGCTAAAAATAATTAACAAGCAAGTTTATTTTTAAATGGTTTGGATTTGCTTGACTTTTAATAGGACATCTGGCAATCCATTTGCCAAGACTATGATTCTGGTAAATTTCATCTCAGCGAACAGGTCAGAAGGTCAAAAAAGAACTGCAATGCTACTGGCTCCCAGCAGCATATGTGTTCAATTATGCAGCTCAAGACATGCAAATTGTTTTGGGCTAGTTTTTGGCATTGAGCTGTGTTTTAGGAACAGCAACACCATACTGGCAAATTCAGAATAGCCACACAAGCTGGGGGGAGGGAGGTTCAGTGAACTATTAATAAAGAAAACTTGCCGAAGGAGGATAAATGACTCTTCCACTCCTTGTTCTTCTGACTGCCATTTCAACATCTGCCGTCTTCCTTACTTGGAAATCCGTCTAAAATGTAACACATTGTATTTTTTTTATTCTGAAATGTGGACCAATGTGTGTTACTACACAAAAGTGAATAAAAAAGTGCTGCATTGACTAAAAATCAAAATCTTACCTTAGAATGCTTTGAATAATCCAATCTCTTATTAATGATTTTTTCATTTTCTTGGCAACTCAGATTTGCACCTTCTTCATTAAAGGAAACAATAAATAAATGATATCAACCCAGTTACATTTGTAATATGTATTATTTGTTGGGTTTACCTGGGATGTCAACCTGATTTTTGTTCTTGTCCATTTCAAAGGGTGAGTGATTCTAACATTAAAGAGACAAAATACTTCAAGGTTTCAATAAAATGACAAAATATACAAACAATGCAAAAATTATCCAAAAGGATTCTGTGTAGTTTTCTTCTTGAAATGTATTTGTACCCAATACCAAATTAAAGCTTCTCATGCACTGATTGTGAGGCATATTTTAATCATGCGTTACTATGCAAGCTCGGACAGGCCCTGCCTTACCTCAACCGCAGGCAGAATGTTGTTTACGAAAGCATGCGTCTCCTCTGCCATCTTAATGGTACATTTCTGCTCACATTCAAGCTCTTCATTATCTATCTGCAAACATAACAAATATCATCTAGTTATTCATTATCACAGTTGGGTTCCTAATAATTTGACCGTCTATTAATATTTCATTCCAGAAATGGCTACGCTAGAAAGAAATTGAAATATATGGATATATATCCGAATGTGTCTCAATAATAATACACCTATATATGGGACTTTATCTATAAGATCAGGTTCCCTGGCTTTACATTTTAATACCTTTTCCAGCCTTTCCATCTCTGTAGTAACATCCACCTTCAAGGTATGGAAGGGAGTAACTACATTCCCCATGGTGAGGTGAACAGGTTCCTTCTCAAACAACATGCTGTTGCTGTCTGCATCCTTGAAGCCAGGAGGCTGATAGTCTTGAGGGGTTACTGAGAATCACAGTTTCAAATAGAAAAATACTACCTATCTTTGCAACGCTCGGGTTTCTTAACCCAGGACACTAAACACACTGTACATACGGATGGATAATTGTTGAGCGGCTGCAGACCAATACAAAATAACCTAATTAACAGTTACACATTGACAGTTACTTTACAAACTATAATTTCTGGTGTATGTTTATCTATGGCATTTCCTATGAGCAAATTAGCAGAGTACCTCCACAAAGAAACAACATTAAAGGCTTACCTTCATCATAGTAGGACAGCTTCATATTAAGGAAGACCTTATCAGGCAGAGGTCCCAGATTCTGCATCAATGTATACAGCTTACGCACAAGCAGGATGCTGGCTTTCCGTGTGTCACCTAAGCCCATCTTCATCATTTTCCTGTTGGTGTGACTGGGAAAAAAAACAACTTAATTTACAATCAATACAACCAAATCTCATGTCAATCCATCCATCTATTTATCTTCCAAGCAATTATCCAGTACAGAATCATGTTGACCCAGCTGCCTACCCAGAGAAGCATAGATCGAAAGGCAGGCAAACACCCTGGATGGCCTGCTAACCACATAGCCATGATTCTTAAATGATTTGCAGCACTGAAATATTTCTCACTGTTTAAAGACTTCATTACAGCTCACCTTTCAGAGTCCATTTCAGGCCCATTTTCGGTGTATTGAATTTTAAACTGGTAGCATTCTGTAACTTTCTGAATGAGAGATAGCACTTACAATTATACATCATATATTTCCACTAGAGGTAGAAAGTTCAGGTTCAGAATGGACAAATCCAGACTTAGATCTTGTTTTAACTAACCAGTTGAGTAGTCTGTTAATGTGATTCTTAATACTTAAGTGGTTGGTGGAAACAAAATCTTGGTCTGGATTTCTACTTTCTGAACCTGAACTTTCCACTTCTGACTAATACCATGCTATAATGTCAATGACTGATAACCTCAAAAGCCCAAAAGGGATACTGCTGAACCACAGCTGAACAAGTTGCTTAACCGAAAAAGCCACAGTTAAGTGAAAAGCTGTGTTGATGTTAAAACTACAAACTGTTTCATATAAAAGCTACTGAGATACAAGAAAAGCTATTAAGGTAAAAGGTGAATTTCACTAACCTGGGGGTTTTCTGGATCAGTATAAATCTAGAGAAAAACATTTCTTAATAATTTATTTCACCTTTAAAATGCAGTATTGGCTTTTCAAAAATTGATACTTACAGAGAGGACTACCATTCGCAACTAAGAAAACAAAAGAAAAATTATTTCACATTTTTAGGTTAGTCAGTTTTTATAGCATAGACAAACCCCAAGGAGCAGTACCAGTAGCAGATCCAGAAAGTAAAAATCCAGACCAAGATTTTGTTTGAACCAACCAGTTGAGTACTCTAAGACTGTGACTCTTTATTCTCAACGAATTAGTTGAAGGAAAATCTGTCCACTTCCGCTACAGGCCATATACATATTTAGCCTTCAGATCAGTACTCAGTCTTATGCCTCCTGCATTATAGCTTAATACTCTGAGCCTGGGAACTCTAAGTGTTACAGTTTAGTCTAGGGATGAGCCATGACAGAATGCTTGCATTGTTTTTGCCATTTTATTTACAGCAGTTAGACACACATAAAGTGACAGACAACCATAATCAAACATGGATTTTGCCAAGACAAATAGAAAACCACATTTATAAAAACATATAAATTCTGAATCCGCGGCAGGCAATACCAAAATAAACAAATCCAAAGTGAGGGAACATTGAAAAGACAACAACCTTACACTATATAAGTACTCTCTTTTCAGCATTTCAAAAATAATTCTGTTGTTTTTTTACAATGAAAATAGCAGAAATTGTCCAAACCCAAAAACTAAATATTGAAAGAAATTAAAATGTTACTTACATATTTTTTCTGAAGGGCATCAAAGCACCCATACAACCTGTAAATCAGGGTACAAAAATCATAAATGAAGAAGAAACAAACACTAATAACCCTTGCACCATGTGTGAGGGTCTGGGGGTGCCATGTGATGGACTGGACATAATAAGTGAGATATGATATTTACCTTAAATACCCTCTGTGTTAATGTAACTGTATTCTCCTAATTCATTAAGGCAGTGTTTGTCAACCCATATCTTTGTGACCCACTGCGTAAGTAGATGTCCTGTACCAAGTCTATTTAAATACACTTTTTTCTGATTTTGAGGCTTAGTGAAAATTAGGCTAAACCCTTAATATGTCTGTGCTAATTAAGCCATAAAATCTCAAGGGCTGTACTATTCTTTTGTCTACACTGTATATGACCTCATACCAGGTTTGTGTTTCTGCCTACACATAATCTAATCCTCTGAGGTAGCTGAGTTTTGACATAGCAGTATTTCCAGATAATATAGACCTTCTCACCACCGTTATCTCTTACCACTGTACAATCTGACTAGCCCCTGGGCAGCTCTTCTCTTCTCTCAGTATCATCACTTTTTGCTCTATACATAAAGAACAACCGGCAGTGTAAATATAGAGTTCCCCCTATCTGATCGATTGGAATTCTTATAATCTATTGTCCTCTTTTCCATACTTGGTAGAGTTACAATAATAAAATTAACATAAAATGGGAAAGCCATCCATCCATCTATTTTCCAAACCGCTTATCCTTTTTGGGTCACGGGGGGTCCAGAGCCTATCCCAGAATCTACAGGCACAAGGCGGGGAACAACCCAGGATGGGGGGCCAGCCCATCGCAGGGCACACTCACACACCATTCAGTCACACATGCACAATTTAGTAACTCCAATCAGCCTCAGCATGTCTTTGGACCGTGGGGGGAAACCGGAGTACCCGGAGGAAACCCCACAACGACATGGGGAGAACATGCAAACTCCACACACATGTGACCCAGGCAGACACTCGAACCCGGGTGTGAGACAACAGTGCTAACCACTGCACCACCTTGCCACCCCCATGGGAAAGCCAAGAAAATAAATGATAACTCAGACCTTGTGATAATAAAAGTAACCTATATATGAAAATGTGTTATTCTGTTTTGGTTTACCTTCTACATATTTGCTTCCATATGCTTTTTCTGGAAACAGGCCCCTAAGGTAAGTGATACAGGAAACTGCTATGGCCAGCAATTTCTTCACAAGCACCAAGGACTGCTGCTCCGTTGTAACTACATTTGGCAGAATCTGTGTAATCTACATAGACAAAAAGTAACATTAATAAATACAAGTGAGACCATATCACAATTATTGCTCAGTAGTAATGTGCAGGCAGTTGTCGACTAACATAGTAATCAGTGCGATTTCACAAGCTCCTACGTAAGTCAAATTTCACGTATGTCGGATTTACCTTCCTAAATCATGGAAAACAACTCGCAGCACAAAACGTGTAAACCTACCAATACGTACTAAGGAACACATATGACACAATAAAATGTAAAATGACTTAAAGGCGCATTTCACCGTTTTAGGTTAGCGCTTCTGTAAAGGCGATGTTTCGCAGGTATTTTTCGCGTATACCCGGATTTACTTAACTCAGTTTTACGCAAGTCGAGGGCCGCCAGTATTATACTGTACATCACAATGGTGTACTGCAGTTTTTTCCCACCCCGGTTCTCGGGGACCCCCAGACAGTCCGCATTTCTGATCCCTACGCTGCAAGGGAGCAAAACCAAAGACTGTCTTGGGGGTCCCCGAGGACCGGGTGGGAAACACTGGGTACTGGGTAAGTGATGGACGGTGTATTCACTGTATTGTATCGTATTATTAGATTAAATCACTGTCAGTGTGACTTCAAAATACATCAATTCAGAATCTGTACATACGTATGTGCCAGTTTCACGCACCGTAGAAAGATTTAACCGTATTTTTCTCGGCAATTGAATAGATGCTGAGTAGGTGGGTACCTGATCAGTCCTGGCGTGCTGCACACAAGCCATGACGGCTCAGGGCGGGATCTTCGTCAGCTGGCTGCAGAAACGCTGGGAAACCACATCTGGCAAAGTCAAACACCTCAGACAGCACCGTGATTAGTTAATCCCCCAAATATGCTTGCTAAGTACACACAATTAGCCACCTACGCCTGTTTTCAATTGGCCACCTACATGTATTCAATATCTGAAAAGACGTACTTTTGTCACTAGCTTATTAACAAGAAATACTAGGCTCCAGTTGCCATCGATTTAAATAAAAATAGCTAAATTGTTTTGAGGAATGTGTATGAAATTGTCGAGCATTTAACATTCACAATACTATTACCCTTATCAAAACCAACCTAGCTAAATTAGGCTATTGTTTAGACAAATGTACCAGCTAGTTTTGTCTACATCCCATGATCTTCAGGTGCCGTTAGCTTTTCCTTCAACTTTCGCGCCATATTTTTGTCTCAACTGTCGTTCTACTCATTAGTGGAAAAAAGTAATCAGTCATCTAGTACCAAAATTTTGTGTGTAAGGTGTCCAATGGACATCATAACCATTTGTAATTTTTTATTTTGCGATTCGATATGCTTAATAAGTAAGAAAACTACTTACTTTAAGCAATAAATAATGTTTTTCAGCAAGAACGACTTATTCAGAGGGGACTCTCTGGACGATTGGGCAAATATTTCTCTTTGCAGTTAATGTTTGTCTCCTTATTATAAATCAGAAATAGCCCAATTAATAAAAATAAAATATATATAAAATTAGCACGTGGAATTTTAAGAGACGCATCCAATCGAAATTTTTAAAAACGTAAAAAAAAAACATACCATTTACATTGCTGAATACCACATAATTGGTAACATTAAAAATAAACAGCAAATGACAATGACTGAATCTGACTGATTTTTCGACAGTACAAAACAGTATAAATGTGCACTAGCATATAGAATGTCGTTATTAGATGCGTACATATCAATCATGTTATATTAATGGCTTTAATAAATCATTTAAAATTTATTGGCTTTTTAAAACTTTTATATACATAGGGCTTTCCTTTAGTCTATTGGTTACTGTATGTGTCTCTCAGTGATGGCGATCCCGCACGATGATGTCACTGTCGTCTTGCGCCATTTTAGGTAGAATAAAGAAATAGTACAGACGGCGGACGCGTTTTAGCTCACGACAAGGGCAGAAAGGTACCATCTTTGTAGAAGTAGAATTAGGGGTACAGGTTTATCCAGTTAGAACATGTCCTTGGAAAACCAGGAGTCTGAGGCTCAGCTGGAGTCCGAAGAGGAAAAACAGGTGGGTTGTTTTATGTGTGTACGCTTCTGCTTGTATACACTGTAGGTAGGTAAATAACGTCAGCTGAGGCAGCGGGCTGTTTATTATGGGGGGCTGCAAATTTTCTGTGGCGAAACCTTTAAGAAATCAGTGGAGAAACACTACCGTAGTCGTTTCGTATGTTATACGGCGGCGCTTGTGTGTTTTTGGAGACTGGAGCACAGACGGAATCACCGGTCTCGCGCGGGGCTTTCCCGGTGCCATTGGTTTGAGCACCTGGCTGGCACGTCGGCGCCTGGACGCCATTGGTCCGAGCTGGCGTGGGGGCGACGCAGCGTGTTCTGGTACAGTAACCACGGTCTTCGGAGAAAGCTGTTTAAGTGAAACGTGTGACTGAATAGCAAGTAAAGAGATAAGGAAAAAATCAGTGCTGGGCGGGCTGACACTAATAGGGAACTTTGGGCATCGCCGAAGCTATTGTATAGCTGGAATGATTATCGATATAGCAAGTGTAATTTAAACTATGTGAACGTATTACCATAATGAAAAAACATAGATCATACTAATTCTAAAGCTGATTACTACCAAGTTGTTCTTATTTATAAAAATGCTCACCTTCCTATTTATGAAAAAATGCTCATTTACTTTGGTTCGGAAGACCTGCCAATTCAATTGGGCCAGATTTGAAGTGTTATGAGCTTCTTTTTAGGGATAGTTTGTTAATTTAGAATTGCAGCGATTTAAACTATTTGAGGGTTGCTTGGGACGCAGAGGACAAGATGCACTCTTGGGCATGCATCACTGGATATTGCAAAATTGATAATTGTCATTATTAGTGGTAATCAGCCGATCAATGGAGTTTGTTATCAGAGTCTGACCTTACTACAACTGAAAATCTAATAAATGGTGTTATAGTAGTGCAAACAACTTACAATTTGTCTTCAGCATGCTATCTGGAAAACAATTTTAAAATGGTGTAGTATTTCAGTTGCTAAAAATGTGGATTTTATTGGAACTCTTGTGGTTGATGGTTATTTAAAATATGAATAGGATATGACAATTTAAGAAATATTTAGAACTTAACATTTATAGCCTAAAAAGTTTCTGGAAAGAGTGTCTGCTTTGGGTGTGTTAAGTAAACGTAAAACCTTTAGTCTTTAAATTAAAAGATAAGTATGGCTTAGTTATTACCTCTTTTTCTGACAATGTATTTGAATGTTAACAAGTTTAAGCAAGACTGAAGCCAAAATATGTCCTATATATTTTGTAGCTCTGAGCAAGTGAAGTCATGTTTATTTGCTTGACCTGTTTATAAAGCTGAGGTAGACTGAAGGTGTTTTCAAGGGCAGTATGAATTGTAATTACCACAGACTGGGACATTTTCAAACAAGCTGCCACTCAAAACAACCACACAAACATAGAGGAATACACTGATGTTGTTACAGCATGCATCTCTAAATGCATTGAAGATGTCACTCACACCAAAACTGTTACACTAACCATGGCTGACATACACAGTACACAGGCTCCTGAGAGCACGGGACGCAGCCTTCAGGGCCGGTGACACTGCAGGCCTAGGTCCAGCACGAGCTGACCTGTCCCGTGGAATCAAGATGGCAAAACAGCAATATAGCAATAAAATATCTGGATACTTCAGCAACACTGGAGACGCACGGAGCCTCTGGCGAGGCATTCAAACCCTCACGGACTACAAACCACCTCCCCAGACTTGTGACAATGACATCTCTTTGCTGAACAGTCTCAATGACTTCTGCTGTCGCTTTGAAACACAGAACAACACACCGGCACAGAGACCACCCCTCCCCCAGGGAGAGCAGGCTGTGTGTCTGTCTACAGCCAGCGTGTGGAAGACTCTCTCCAAAATAAACCCACGCAAGGCAGCTGGACCGGATAACATACCTGGTCGTGTTCTAAAGGACTGTGCAGAGGAGCTCAAGGTTGTCCTGACGGATATCTTTAATATCTCCCTGTGCCAAGCAACTGTTCCCACGTGTTTCAAAGCCTCCACATTAATACCGATTCCGAAAAAGCCCCACCAATCCAGCTATGATGATTATCAGCCTGTTGCGCTGAAATCCACCAATATGAAGTGCTTCGAGCGGCTGGTCATGGAAAACATCAAGTCCACCCCCCCCCCCCCCCCATGACCCGTTTCAGTTTGCTTACAGGTCAAACGGGTCCAGAGATGATGCCATCTCCACTGCTTTATATCCAGCCCTCACACACCTCGACTCAAAGAACTCGTATGTACGAATGCTGTTCCTCGAATTCAGTTCAGCATTGAATACTATCGTTCCCCAGCAGCTTACTCACAAACTTGGACAATTGGGACTCAAAACATCCGTCTGTAACTGGGTGTTTCTGGGACTTCCTAACAGGGAGGACACATAAAGTACGGGTCGGCAGCAACACCTCCAGGACCAGGATGCTCAGCACAGGGGTTCCACAGGGGTGTGTGCTAAGCCCACTACTCTTTACACTACTGACACACGACTGTGTGCCAACCTACAGCACAAACCACTTCGTCAAGTACGCGGACAACACAACTGTAGTGGGCCTCATAAACAACTACAGAAGGGAGGTGAACCAACTGGTCCAATGGTGTAAAGTGAACAATCACTTCCTCAATATGAGGAAGACCAAAGAATTGGTTATAGATTTCAGGAGAAGACCTCCTCAGCATGCCTCACTGACCATCGACAGCGTTCCTGTGGCGAGGGTGACAACAACCAAATTTCTGGGGGTGCACATCTTTGAGGATCTCTCCTGGATCAATAACACCACATCACTGACCAAGAAGGCACAAATATGCCTCTACTTCCTCCGCAAACTGAGGAGGGCGAAAGTTCCACCCCCCATCATGCTCTCTTTTTACAGAGGCACTATTGAGAGTATCATCACTGGCTGTACGGCTGTGTGGTTCGGAAGCTGCTCTGCCTCCTGCCGTAAGGCTCTGCAACGGGTAGTGAACACAGCCAGCAAGATCATGGGCACCTCCCTGCCCCCCCTCACGGACACTCTCCATACCCTCCTCACCCGCAGAGCCATCAGCATTGCTGGAGACTCCTCCCACCCCTTACACTCACACTTCAGCCTCCTGCCTTCAGGGAGACGGTGCCGGACCCTCCGGGCTCCACAATTCTCTTAAACAGGTTTATCCACCAGGCTGTCAGGAGGCTGAACTCTGTCCATTACCCCCTCCATTCTGCCCCCCACCCCTGGACAGTAATATATTCACTGACTACCTCTTTTTCCTTTTTTTTACACTTTAGTCTCAAGGACTGTTTACATTTCATTCCTTTCCGCTGCTAATTTGAATTTGACTTATATGATTGCTACCATTTGCACTGTATTGTTTACCATTTGCACAACTGCCTTATCTATTGTTACCATTTGCACAACTGCCTTATCTATTGTTACCATTTGCACAACTGCCTTATCTATTGTTACCATTTGCACAACTGCCTTTTTTGTCGATATGTCTCTTGCCTTGTCAGTTTGTCTTGTGTCTTGTTATCTGTCTTTTTTTATATAGAATGTATATGCATTCTACGCACTGGTACGCGCACCAGTGAGCGAGAAACGGCATTTTGGTTCTCATGTATGTCTTGCACATAAAATGTGAATTGACAATAAAAAAAAATATCTATCTATATCTAATGGAAATCCGATGGTTTGCAAAGGCCCAGGTGCCTTAGTTATGTCATGTAAAGACACGATAGTGAGCTCTTACAAGATCTTTTTTTTTCATCATGACAGGATTCCCAGGAAAAGAACTCCAACCCAGTGAAAGCAGAGGAGGCCAAGCTAAAAGCCAAGTACCCCAACCTGGGGCAGAAGCCGGGGGGGTCTGACTTCTTGATGAAGAGACTACAAAAGGGTGTATGTTGAAGTTCTCTTATGTGTTTCCTTGTCATTGTCACTGGTAAATATACATTTAATGCAGAAGTTGCACTCATTTTCAAAATACTCGCTTTATCTTTGTGTAGCACCTTCCACAGCAAAGTTGCCCCATTGTGCTTGTACAGGGTGTGTGGCAGTGCGTTATTACATCATTCATACGGAATGGTACATGAAACAAGAATAATGGAAGAAGAGCGAGAGAATGCCAGAAGACAACAGAGGAGAGGAACCAAAAACTTCTGAGAAGGGACAAAAAAAAACCTCAGGTTTCAACTGGCTTCCCAGCCCCTTCAGGGAATGCTAACATTATGGAACACAGAGAAAATTGACCTGATTTAAACAAAAACAGGGTATAAACTGTGATCATGGTCACAAGGTCCATCAATGAGTCAGTTCTCCAAGCAGGTCTCTAGATCGTAAGCTGTATCCGCAATGTCACGCTTCTAAGAGACAAAATCAGCAATAGAATTAAAACTTTTTTAGCATTATGAAATTCCTGTATGCAAAATGCTGTTACTGTGACCTGAAATACACTTAACATCTCATTTAGGGCTGGGACTGAAGTAACCATGATGTGTTCCTTATTTATTATTAAACTATTTTTGTTAAATGGCATACAAAGAAACTGAATTACATGAGAAGTGATAAATGATTTCAACTATAAGATATATAAGAGAATTTAGGAGAAGAAATTTCAAGATGTACTAGAAAATGACCACAAAGTCATTCAGAAACCAGAGATCAGTGTTTCAGAGGTATGCTCAGCCTAGTGTTTTTTTTGTGGTAGACAAACTAGAGGTCTTACACAATAGTTTCAATATTACCCTTATTGCATTTTGCAAGATTAAGGTAACATATTTCAGTTCTTTTCATAGCTTGCAATTAAATTAAATGAACAATGTGTCGATCGGCAAATGGAAGAACTACAGTCAGACGATTTTCCCAGCTCTAGTGTATTTGACGGCACATGTTGATGTAGTATATTTGATGGCACATTTTGATGTAGTTCTCGGTTTCCTTTGCAGCAAAAGTACTTCGACTCGGGCGACTACAACATGGCCAAGGCGAAGATGAAGAACAAGCAGCTGCCCGCCACTGGGCCAGACAAAAACTTGGTGACAGGGGATCACATTCCCACACCGCAAGACCTGCCCCAGAGGAAATCGTCACTGGTGACCAGCAAGCTGGCAGGCTAGCACATCACACACGTCTCTTCTGTCAGGCTGCTCTTGCTGCGATCATCTGGAAAAGTCAGTACATTTGATTTTGGGGTGGGAGGAGGCTTTAGGAAACCTTTTCCCCATGCATACAGTGCAGTCTAACATCCTTTGCTTTGCAACGTTACTTCCATCTGTTTGGAAAGGCTTGAAACATCAAAAGAAATGGAGTAGAGTCCAAATAAATAGACCTTGTTTTTTCCCCCTACACATCTGTATTAGGAATGATCAAAATGTGTTACTGAAGTCTTGTTGTAAGGGCATTGATGCTTTTAAAATAGTACTCGTACATGAACACGTAAACATATCAATGTAAACCCAGATAAGTTCAAGTGGAACAGCTGCAGTCAGCAGAAATACAAAGTCATGTTGCTTTGTGAAGCAAGTTCACTGCTGCCAAAATTGCAAATTATTGATGAGATGTATACTCCCTAAAGAGAGATTTCACAAGACGTGGAGATGCTTTTTCAAGCTTCTACATGTTGTCAAATACATGTGCTGCCTTGTATGTATATCTGCCTTCCTCCTATGTGAGAGAAATCTGTAACTTTACTCGAACTTGGATCAGGACTTGAATCCTTCTTAGCACACATTTAATATTTGATTGCGTACCTGTTTCAGTTATTTCCTTCAAAACTGATGAATGTGGCAAGCAGCAACAACATATTAGCTTAGGTTAGGTAGATTATTTCTGAATGCTACTGTGTAAATCTCATTAAATGGGAACTAATTCTAGGGTATGGTGGAGTAATTAGCTACCTAAATATTGTGACCAAGTGTGGCTGAAGCAAAGGGTATATAACCAAAGATGGCGTTTCAGATTTTATTTAGTCTCATTTCAATAAAATATTCAAAACAGCAGCTGCAACATTAATAATTGATGGGAGACCTAATTGTATCAGAATAAGTGCCCTATATGTTGCTATATATTTTATGTATCATGCACAGAAATGGGGCAGTTAAGTCAGTATAATGTCCCACTATATCTAGGAACGTTCTGTGTTTTTAATGCAAGCTACACACAAAAGACTTAAGATTAAAGATGTCTGGAATAATTGAAACGCCTCAGATAATTACACTATGTCATTATCATGGGTTGTGTCGCTTTTGCGTTGGCGCCAGATTAGAGCGAGTTTTAACGTTAGTTACATTTTGTACAAGCATTTATTTTGAAGACTGAATGAAAGAAGGGATTGTAGAAAATAGTTGGTTTTGTTTAGGAAGGGCAAGGTGGTTCGGCGGCTGTTCAGGTGGTACCATGCACAGGAGTTCCATGTCAGTTCACTGTCCAATTTGCAGATTCTTCTTACATGTCTGTGTAATTCTTCTGAGAACTCAGACCTCCTCTCACTATCTACAGACATGCTGTTTAGATGAACCGATAACTCTAAATTACAATTGAGTTAGAGAATGTATGTGTGTGCCCTGTGATGGGTTAGTTCCCTGACCAGGGTATACACTGCCTTGCACCCCATTCATTAAGGCACAACTCTGGTTGTAAAAGCAGTTACAGGAAATGGATTGTATGACAAAAGGGCGTATGACGTATTTGCATTGGAAGCCAAGGATGCTAGAGATTTTGCATACAAGCACTTTTATGATGAATGTATTTTGCACTTCTAGTTGTTTCAGGTACAATCAGGTTCAGGTTCAGTTATCAAAAGGCAAAGCATTTCTGAGTTTGGGTATGTCTGTCCACAGAGGGAACACGGGAACACAGAGATGTTAATGTTAGGAGCATTTAGCATTTTTAAGGAACATGTTCTACTTTAACACCTAATACAAAACTGAATCAGATGAAGGGTTTGATTCTGTCATATTTCACTTTAATATCCAAGTTAAGCATTTAACAGCTTTAATCAATACATGGTTGGCCTTGTATAGGTTTACTCATTGGGGGGTTTGAGTTTTTTTTGGGGGGGGGGGGGTGCTGGTCCAAGGGCTTGAAAATCACAATCAATCCCTTTTATTTACCATTATTTAGTTCAGTATATAATCCCACAATGCCTTCCAAAACTTTATACTCATCTGAGCCAAAAACCTAAGCCCGAGCTGAACAAATCTTTATTTAAAAAAAAAAAAAAAGCCTTTACACTACATTCATTATTTGTTTATAACCGTAGACTTATCTGCAGGGTGGGCTTTTAGCAATCTTATTTACATATTCCTGGGAGACTTAAGAGGGCAAAGCATTTGCATGCATTTTGCATTATCATTAAGTTTTCCAAAGGATCTAATTTTCTGTGAGTTCAGTTTTTGTGAAAATCACATTGAAATGCACTGTGTTTCAGAAATGGAGAATGTCAACTATTTGATCTAGATTACAGGCTAAAAAGTTTTATCAGGTGGGACTAGAAACGAGGTGAACTAGCTGTAGAATAGCCTATAATTATTTTACCAATTCATTAAGTCATGTTAATGATTTTGTTGGTGATGATTATAAAGGCTTTGCTTATTTTGAATATTTGTCATCTCAGTTTATTTGGTGCTGCAGGACCAACAATAGGAGTTAAGTGATTTAAGTGTTGGTGGTGAGAAATTCTCATAAATTGACATTAAAAACAATTACAATGAGAAAATGTGTGTATGCACGCGTGTGCACGCTTATGCAAGTTTGTTAGTACATATTTTTAGTTCTCAGGGTGAGAAAACAATCTTTATTTTGTACAGTGTCACAGGATGTTAGTATCATGCTGTAAATAGAAATCCCAGTTTGGTTTTGTATTGGTTTGTTTCCATATGATAGCTATAAATCCTCTATAAACATTACACCCTTGTAATTGTATCTTATCCCTTAATATTTCTATTATTTCCTGCATTGCTTGCTTTTATGTTTTGTTGCACCCATTTTTCTTGCTATAGTAGCATGTCATGCTGTAAGAAACTCTCCTGTTCTCTCATGCATATTTATATATATACATACATGCACAGCATTGCAAATCACGTCTGTGTACGTTACCCTGCTGCTGATTAACGTCTTTACATTTAAACACTCCTTCACAGAGCATCTGTATAAATGCTAGATTTATAATTTAGGCTTCAATCGACACAAGTGGTACCCATCCTTCTTGCTTATACAGGGTTTTTTTTTTTTTTTAAGAATGATATGGTGAAAAGCTTTAAAAACAGGCATTCTGGGTGAGTCTATTCATGTCTAAGTCCTTTTAAAGCTAGCAATTACAAATGACTAAAAATGATTGTTCTTAGTGTGGACTCACTGATATTTTTAGTCATTTCTTTTTCATTGTAACATGCAAGATTCCCCATATAGAATAAACTAAAAAAAATAGACACATATGAAGCAGTATCCCCAAAGACAAATGAAATTATGACATCATTTAGTGGCAGTAAATAATTGTTTTTTTTTCTTCAGTTATTGATTCTGGAACAGAAATGTAACACAATTACCCTTTTCAGAAATTTGTATTATCTGATATTTTTATAACCGATGGATCTTTGGATTGTAACAACAATCCAAAAATATGGAAGCTATGATAAATCTGGTGGGTGATATCACATTTTCTGCAAAAAGAATGACACTGTTTACTTTTTTCTTAGGACTAATTAATATAAGACTGAAAAAAGTCAGTTGGCAATTGATCTTGACAAATTAGAAGCTGTCTGAATGTTATGAGGTAAAAACAAAGTGCTATGATCTGTGAGTACTAATGGCATGTGATTACTTTGATTAGTGGTATATTTTTCTCTGTTTGCAAAGAGGTTTTAGGATATGTTATGCTGCGAAAGACTCTTCAGGACCACTGTGTAGCTTTTTTTGTAAAGTGTTTGCATTGGAATTTACAAGACATCATAATATAACAACAACCATGTAGTCTTGAATCCCCCTCCTCGACCAGAGTCTATTTCTGACGAGGCTGTTTTTTTATATATTTCATTTCTTGGCAACACTAATGTCACCCTTTGAACAGGGGAGCATTTTGCTATTATGTCTGTATCCCCCACAACGTAACAGTTAACAGTTTCAATTTATGAATCAAACACTGAGATAAATTCGAAAATGAACAATTGCATTTCAGTTAAATCTGTATAAATGTACAAAAGATTGTTTTAGTGGTGTGTGAAAAGTGCTGAAATTTTTGTCAGTATTTGAAATAAAATTTTACATAAATTGGATTTGTGCTCCTCTGTACCATTTTAATTTATATTTTACTACTTTTATGATAAAATTTTGGTTATTCTTTAAAAAAAAATACCCAGCCATCCACATGATGCAACAGAAAATGGGATTCACTGGACCAGGGCCACCTTCTTCCATTGCTCCAAGGTCCAGTATCGACACTTGAAGGCCCACTGTAGGCACTTTGACGGTGGACAGGGGTATAGTGATGTCGATTCCTTGTGACCTTATAAAAGGAATTTCTCCAGGAAGTCCTATTTTTAGTCTGGATCAAAATAATTCACTTGTTCTTTAATAGAAAGTACAATTTAACCATGGACAGGATTTCTTCCTTCACAGGTCACAGGGGCGTCACTTGGGCTGTAAATAAAAAGGAGGACAGACACACAAACGGAATGCACAATAGTCGCGGAATGTGAAGCGGCAATGATATTCACTGACTCAATGATTTTTACCACAAGAGGGAAGCAGAACGACAACAAGAAAAAGGCGACATGACCCAGGAAGAAACTCCACGATGACACGGAGATCATAAATGTAGAGCCCGGGCGGTGACCAGAACCTAAGCCCAAGCCTAAGAGGCAACAGTGCTAACTTGTCAAGGTTACTACTTTTTTTTTTTCAAAATATGTGCGAGAACTTTAATTTTATTTGTTTAGTGTTGAGCAATTAGGCGCGCAGCTCTTCCAAGCTTTGAAAGAATGAATCCATAATTTCTTCAACTCTATTCCTGGGTGTTTTATTTAGAGCAACTCAACAGACTGTCAAACAGTGTCTCCACCATTCTCTAATATTCGTTTTTACATACCGCACCACGATCAACCGTCTCTCACTTTCATAGTACAACTTACAAAGAGCCATACGTGAAACTTATATAATATAAAGAGCATGGGCGCCATCTATTGACAACATTAAGTCTATTAGTTTAGGCTATTGCAACCTTAAATGAACCACAACCAATAATGACCACACGACGGGGGAGGGGGAATCATTTCAGGCAGTTCATGACTGACGTGCGCGACGTTCCTTAACATCTCACTGATAGTTCTCAAAACATGTGGCGATGTTGTCACCAGTCACGTATATGTATGTACTTAAAGATTATATTCAATCAAGAACACTATTATAACAAATGATGATAATTGTTTTGTACGAATAATATATTATATCAAAGCTGACTCTGCTTTTCTATAATTTAAGTAGAATTTTATGTCTTGTGTTTGAACTCGAGAACCTGCTCCGCCTCCGCGGTGGGCCGTACAAATATCGCGGAAGCTGGATGTTTGCGTTCATGACAGTCAAGGGGATCTTACTATTAGCTGGTAGGGAACTGTTTCAAAGCTGGATTCTCTGAAGATTTTCAATCTATCGTCGTCGCTGTCGGGTGGCGGATATTCTGTGAACATGAATCCACAAAGCGTGAAGAGTTACGCGCCGATTATGGTGAGCATGAACTACCACAGACCCCTGCACCATGGCGTCCTGGGGAAAAGCATTTTGCAGTGTCTCGATTCGTCTGCAAGAGCCGCAAACACACCCTGTCTGGAGTCCTCCGGGTTATGGGACGACGAGCTGGACAACTGTACGGACGAGGTGGACGTGTGTCCCTGCTCGACAAGACTCGCCAAAAGGGATTCTGAAAAAGAGCCGTGTCGGGGAAGCCGGTTGCCCGGGAGCACAAACGCGGTCGGCTCACTGCCGACTTCCCCGGACGGCGACTTGCCAGCTTACGGACCCATTTGTGGTTTCTCTCGCAGCGCCGTCGAAATGCTGGACCAAGAGACTAGCGAATTAATCACGACTTTCTTCGCCGAATACACGGGGCTGTGTGCGACATTACAGAGACGAAACGAGGCGCTCTCCACACTGAAGCGGGTGGTGGCGACTGTTGTCGAAAAACACAAGTTTGCTTACAATGGTAAATAAACACTCCTTTGCTACGCTGACCTGAAGCTGTGGTCGTGGTTACGTGTTCCTTGCAATTTACAGCCAAGTAGCGTGTGGTGAATTCAGTTAATTTTCGTGTGAGCTTCGACTATCTTTACCATAATAATAGGGAGTAAATGACATTCAGTTGATATTGTCAGTTCACCCCTGTGCAAAAACATGACAATTGCAGCATATAAACCGTACCGTTGGATCATGGCCGGCAAGTCATCGTGTCTGAAAGATATCCCTCTACCCAGATATAAATATTTACTTTTAAAAGTACTTGTATTGTGGCCTATGACTAAGCCTTGTAGATGTCAGTTTTTGGTATCGCACAGGAGTGCAAGGAGTTAAATGATTGCTCGGTATTTCTATTAAATTATTTGTCACTTTCTATGTTTATTTTGGAGAATGGGTTCTACTGTGTCTGCGCGCGCATGTATACCTGCATATATTTAAAAAAAAAAAAAAAAAACCGCAAAGCCTTTGGTTGTAATCTTTCTCAGAAACGAGGCACCGCCTTGACTTCCACGTAGTTTCATTGCTTTATCAGCAAAAGCCAAGCAAAGGATATGTTAGTGGGGGACCTCAGCCTTAGCACAATCTGCTGCTAAAACTGCAGGCACGTTCATACTGTAGTTCATTCTGCCAGTTTTGTATGCGATATATGATGATCTGTTTCCCATTTGTATAACCATTTGCTTGTTGCTCAGCTGACTCGAGTTGAATTGAATTGTAAATGTCCGCTGTTTTACATAAGTGAATTATATTGCCCCATAAAATGTACTGGAGTGGAGTTCACCCGCTCCGCCGATAGCTAGTTTATACTCTTTCCTTGGTAGATCACTCTCCTCATAGAAAACCGAAAAGTGGAGCAAAGTTCGCGGATGTGGCTGTTTCATCTTTATGCAATTTAAAATGTAAATAGGCTGTCCTTACTGGTTCAGTAACGTTTACGTTCTTACTCTATAGTAGGCTGTTAAATGTTTCCCCTGTTTCACTGGATGGTTGCCAGTGAATTGCATAAACTTTAGGCTGTTAATAGGATACATCTGCATTGGTCACTGGTGACTTAATCAGCTGTTCCATCTGTAGCTACAGAAGTGAGAATTCCCTTGGAACTTGACTAGTTTTCTTCTGCAGGACAATGTTGTTGTGGTATCTCCTTCTTTGCCGGTTTCTCAGTTTGATATTTTTCCCTCGCAGGTATGATTGGAAAACTAAGTTTGAATCAGCAGAGTGATGACATGACCGTAATCAAAACTGTAGCTGAGAGAATATTCAGTGATGGAACCACAAACTGGGGGCGTATTGCCAGCCTTGTGGCCTTTGGGGCAGAGGTGTGTAAATACCTGAAGGAGACTGGGCGGGAGCACTGCGTGGAGGCTGTGGGGAAGCAGATCTCCTCCTACCTGCTCTCAGAGCAGCGACAATGGCTACTCAAGAACAAGGCCTGGGTATGTACTCCATACAAACATCTACTTGCATCCCGACGACTTTTCCTAAACACATCTAGGTCATGACAACAACGTCAAGCCGTTTTCAGCAATATTTTAATTGTTAATTTTTAATTTTTTTTCCTCTCTCTCCCCCTTCAGGATGGATTTGTGGAGTTCTTTCATGTAGAAGACACTGAATCGTTGGTGAGGAATGCGCTCTTTGCATTTGCAAGCGTGGCGGGGATAGGGGCAGGACTGGCATTACTGATCAGATGATCATCCTGGCCACAAATAATGTGCAAGACAGTTTGCAGAATTAATTTCTCACTACAGATTGTAAATTATTTTTTTTGGTTCCTTTTCCACCATCCCACTTGAAGGTCCTCCAGAAGGTTCTTGTACATGTTTCTGAGTGCGGATCCTTTGAATTACATGACCTTAAAGCCTTGTGCATGTAAACCTTGGATGGACTACAGATATACCGCCTGATACTGTTTTCAGCATTTTTTTTATTTAATATTGTCAGAATTTTATTTTTATATTAAAGTCTTACTTTAACATTGCTACACTTGTATTAAATTATTAAATACCAAATCGCACACAGTGCCTGATTCATTCCTTACATTCTTCAAGCTCCATTAAATTCACTGGCACACTTCAATTTGTTTTCATAAATGTAAGCTCCCTTTCAGAATTTTTACAGGAATACCTCTTCAGGAAGGAAAATACTAAAATTAAAATTTGGTTTATCCAATTACTGTTTTTATTCAGAATATACTTACACGATATTGTAATTATCGAATCCGTAATCCTTGGTCTAAATATACCACAATATTTCTGTTCTAATTAAGAATTGCAGTTGCGAACAATAAAGAAAAATTTCTAGCTTCACTCAGTTTGCTCTTCTGTTGGTATGACACTAACACAGATAGTATGAAATGACCCACCCATGCTATGAACTACATTGATTTCTGGATTGCTGTCATTTGATTCCAGTGGATACAGACCCTAATTATGCAACTCCAAAGATTCCAACATTTTTCAAAATATTTTCAATTGCCTTTCCTGGATATTTACCTTATTTGCCTTTAGAACTTACATGCAGATATCAATACTATATGCAATAACACATGCACTGTTGGCTTTCAAAGTGTCGCAATGTCTGCACACAAAACCAACAGTAACTTTAACTGAGTTGTTACTTCCTCTTGTGTTTTAGGAAGATGGTAGAAAAATTAGAACTTAATGCTGGCTCTCTTTGTCAAAGCAGAACACTGGAAAATGCTAAATTTGCCTGTAATGGGACGTGAAAATACAGTCCCAAGATGCAAATTTTATATACCTTTTTATTAATGCAGTTTAATTTCAGCAATCTCTCAGTATAAAATGCTGTAGATAGTCTTTACACAGATTGTGAATAAGTGCTTTTCAACACTGGTAATACATACTAGCTTTTCAATACTTGATGGTATAGGTGGGTAAGATATGAATCAACCTTCCTCCCTGCTGAGGATATTTGGAATAGAGACATTTACATCTGCTTTAAAGTATGGAATTTCTTTCAGAGGATCCATACCTTTGCTGCCTCCTCCATCACTTTCATGCACCATTCATGCAGACTGGGTCCGGTTTCTCCTGCCGTGACACCTGGCCCAAACTGTACCTCTTACTATATTCTGCATTTAAAGCCATTGGATATTTTTTTCACTTTCATTTTTTCTATTACGTTCTGGGTTTCATAGAAATTTTCACAGTTATAGACCTACTCTTCTGCAACTTTTATTAAATTGACAAGACTGCCAATTCAGAAAGTGAAGTAGCTTTACGATCAGCTGGTATGATTGAACAAATCAGTGTTTAAGTCATGGAAAGAAAGGCTTGCTCTACATCCAGTGAGGTTTCTTTTCTACATGTCAAATGACAGTGATCTAAGCAATCCATATTCCATAACCTTACCATTTACAGGCAAACAGTGAAGGCTCAGTCAATTATGTGGCACACACTTTGGACAATTTTCAGATGCTAATTCACCTAAGTACAATATTATGAATCGTAGGAGAAAACCAGACTACACAGAGGAAACCTAAGAAAACTTCACATATATACAGAGGGAATGATATTAATCAAACCCACAATTCCAATGGTAATGAGTTACGGGTGTTAACTGTTGAGCAACAGTGATATGACAAAATAGTCCGAAGACTTTATGTCCTGCTCTGATGAACTCATGAGTTTGAATGTTTTGATCATTTCATATGACCAGTCATATGTGTCTGACTAATGCTTTAGCCAACAGTTTTAAAAAAGATTAAACTGTAGACATTCTTAAAATAATATCTGTTTACTTAAGACCATGCTCAACATATTTGTGCTACTATTACTACTATTGCAAAATGACTCCAACAATTGGAGACAACTATATCATAACATAAGCCCAAAATCAACATACTTGTACAATTACATAATTAGCAATCAGATTTCAGCCGGTTCAGAGAGAGCTTTCAGCTTTTCGATTCCGCTACACATGAAATACAAGAGACGACCTGTCACTAAATCATGTTTTGCCATGTTGTGTTTTCGTTGCCCCCAAGACACCACGACGTGCACAGTCAGCACACAGATCACGTACTGCACGTCTTCGAGGTTTCGCACGTCAGTTCGCCAGAAAATCCAATGAAATCCGCCGAAAGTAACCACGCCCACATACCAGACTTTGTTCTCGTAGTAGATCCTGCACATTCTGGTCTAGACAGAGCGATTGGAACTTTTGTTAGGAAATAACATCACGAAATGGTTTCTCAGTAATTTCACAACGACTTACCCTCCTTTGAATTTTGACACACTTATTGTCATGCAGAATAAAAGGCGTCTATCATCTGACCTCTACTGATAGAAGGTTCACAGTACAGTTCATATAATTGCTGCCGGCTTCTTTTCAGTTTGTCCCGTGTGCATCTGTTGTTCTGAATATGCACATTGATATATCGACCTCTAGAACATGTAATTGGTTGGCATTTTTTTTTAAATGTCATGTAACTGACTTTATTTTAAGTTGTATTGCACACCCCGTTAAACACACAGGCTTTATTTATCTATCTAGAAATGGTGCATTGATAAAGTGGTAAATTTAAAGTAGGAGGAAAGACTTATTGCACAGTGAAACAGCCATTGTCTAGTGCAGCCTCACACTTAAGCAATCCACTCAAATCATAAACTGGTAATAAATGTGATATTGACCTACATACCTCAAGTCATAAAAAGTATTAAGATATTTTTTATCTAGGTACAGTCATGTTGCAATGACATTAATTCTTCAACCAGTGTTAATAAAGAATTGTATTTAATCTGCTCCGGAATACATTTTAAGGGAAGATGAGTTGCAAAAACACACTGTGTATTGTATGCTTGGAAAGGTCAGTGCCAGCAGCTGTGGGTAAATGCCATTTCCTCTGCGGTAATAGTGGGTGATTAGCCAGGTTAAGTCAGCACAAATAGGATTTGATAGTTTAGTTGCATGAATCTGCACACGGCTTCCACTGTGCGGCTCACGAAGATGACCGAGACCTGGTGCCATCGCACCCGAGTTACGCCATGACCGCGTGGAGTCAGCGATGGATCATTCAGCACCTAGGAAACTGATATGAACCAGACACCAAGCTGCATGGAGGCGTTTACGTAATTTAGGGAAATATGAATTTCAGCCTAAACATCATCAGGTCCCAGTTACATCAATGACATAGAATGATGATGCAAAAAAATAATTTAATTGTAAAAATGAAGCTGTGTTTGTATGCTGTTAAGGTCTCAGCCGGTCACACTGAAATCCAAACCTTGCACAGAGCCCGTTAGCTGCCCTCTTTTTTTGCAACCTTCTTTGCCAGGATTCCCTCTTGTGCCCTTTGCTAGATGCACAAACACAAGGCCAACCTGCCGGGCGCCAGGCGACTCTCCATGGTGATCCTGCACAGCGGGCTGCATGTGGGCATGGAATCCACCCATCTGGCACCCCTGGTGCACGCTTTGTTACGGCACTGTGTTCAGGAAGGGCTCTCAAGCTGGGGGGATTGAAATGAAATGGAAAAACAACACTAGCTCTGAGAGCAGGGGATGCACATGTCTCTGTTACAAAAACACTTGAACACAGTAAGGTTAAAAATTGTTAAATAAGGTAAACTTATTAACTGAATTGAAATGCTAAAGGGCTTTCTTGCTACCTTTAGCAAAAGTGAGTGTGGGATGAAAGTGCACTTAAGTATACAAGGGGTATAGAAGGAAAATTAAATATTTCTCAGCTCTTGCGTAAGCTTCATAGAACTGCAACTCTCCAGGTGCCCATTTCTTTGACCAACGAGAACTGTTGCAGTCCCATACTACGTGCAAAGTGACGTTTATCTCCCCATCTTCAGGTGTATTATTGAAGGCGCATGTGTGGTGGTTACATTCACTCTTACTGAACAGCTGTCACCATGGCATACATTATTTCCAGTCAGTCAGTTGAAAATACCGATGAGTGATATTACTTGGGATTGTGGCCTGTTTACTTAAGGTCTCTGCAGTCTTCTTTATACATGAGGTGTTTCCGGCATAAAGAACAGATGGTGTAATATGTGCTCACCTTGCATCAGCACCTGTCTCATGGTGAAGAAGAGACACTTGACACAGCAAAGCTGCCCCCTGTTTTAAATGTTAAATAGCCCCGAGGGAGAGATGACAAAAAGCAATGGTCATTAAACAGCTAACAGAATCTATGTGAAACATTCAGAATCCTGGAAGAGAAAATATAAGGGTGTCACTAAAAATATAACTTGCAGAATAAGATTATTATATGAATGGCCTTCCTGAAAGGGGGAAACGCTGATGCAGTTTCATTATTACCATTAATGCATTTTGCAAGATTAATGTAAAATGTTTCTGTTCTTTTCATAGCTTGTGATTAATCGGGGGGCGGCACGGTGGTGCAGCGGTCAGCACTTTCATCTCCCACCTCTGGGACCTGGGTTCAAGTCTCTGCAAGTGTTCCCTGTGTATGGAGTTTGCATGTTCTCCCCATGTTGTCATGGGGTTTTTTCTGGGTACTCCAGCTTTCCCCCCCACAACCCTGAATAGGACAGCAGTTTAAGAAAATGGATTGATGGATGGATGGATGGATGGATAACCTTCCTTCATTAGGATGTTAAAGGTACATTAACCAGCGCTGTTACCTGAGACACTTGGAGGGCTTCTTCAGGAGAGTTCAGATATTCATTGCTGTAAGCAATTCTTATTTATTTATTTATTGATAATTTTATTTATTTATTTATTTATTTATAGACGTTAAAGTAGACCTACTTTTGTTTAGAAAATTTATTTATGGATCAAAATAATGTTGTTCACCTTTCAAAAGGATGTAGTGATTGCAGTTTTTAATTAGAAGAACAAGAAATGGCATTCGTCTTCTCAAGTATTTTTTTGTCAAATTTATCCATGTTGGAATATAAGGTGATATAAAAATCATGATTACCAATTTTACCCTTTGCCAACACATCTCTACTTTGTTGTTTAATGTTTCACCCGAAACATGGCTCAGTTCTTCATAAGACCATGATCTTGAGTTGAAGTTTTCATTTTTATTTTGAGTCACATTGTACTAAATTTGTAGCAGATGTTTTATCTAAATTGACGTAGCTTACAGTTGTTTGTGCAGTTGAATATGTCCAAAAGTAAATGTCCTGGTAATGTAGAGCATTTGCAATTCGGCAATTTGGCGTATGCTAACTCGGATATTTTCGTTTACGCTTGCAGCAACATAAATTACTTATATAACAAGCAATAGCTGTTCAACCAAACAAAGTCTAACTAGTTTCACCATTTAGGGCGCTTGTGTTCTGTGTTTCTCTCTGCACAACTGAATAAAAATAAGACCAGTTTAAAACAAAATAGACAGAACCATATCTGACCTCCAAATATTGCTGAACACAGTGTAAATATGAAAATCACATCCTGCTCCTTCAGTATGAGCTTATTTCACAGATATCTGTTAATATGCAGGGTTAACATCAAGCAACATTTAATTGTGTATCAATTGTTAAAGTGCTACAAAAATAACAGGAACAGAACAAAAATTAAACAATAATGTAGTGCTGGAATATTTTCAGTATATTTTTCTTTATTCTAAAAAAAAAACAGTCATTTAAGTCATTGGGTATTTACAAGAAAACTTGTAAACTTCTTTATTTGAAGCCTATAATGTTTCCACATTGTAACCTACTTTTCACTGAAGGAACTGAAATTAACTGTTGCAAATTAACAGGGCGAAAGAGGAAGAAAGCATGTAATTGGCTGTAACGTTTACTGCCTCCCCCAGTAACAGCCCGCCCTGTTGCTTTAAAAAGCAACAAAAACAAAATCTTCTCAGAAGTCAGCTGATCAAAGTTCCCTAAGCAAGAAAAGGCCAAACGGGGCAAATGACAGTCAGACTAACATGACTGAAGAAGTCTATTTACTTGTGTCTCTGAATATGAATCTTATTTGAAAAATCCGTAAACTCCCAAAAAAGGGAAATTTATAAAAAATAAAATATATATTTATATGTCAGTTTTTTTGCAAAATTTAATTGTTAATTTCTGCAATTTGCTATTAAATTGGCGTGCTAGTTGGTGCAGAATAGTTTTATTATGTAATCTTTTATTTCTTAATATATTTTGAATGCTTTTTATGATCAAGCTATTCTTTCATTATTCAGTTGCTGGGACATTGTAACATCTCAGCATTGTAACAATATTTAAAAGCTGCAGTATGCTGTTGCGTCTTATATACATTTAAAAGCAACGAAAATACTTTTATTTTATTTTTCAATAAATGTAATTAATTTGTGATATATTTAGCTGTGTCGCCCCCCAAGGTGTCCCCTGCCTTGTGCCCCATGCTTCCTAAGATATACTCCATCCTCACCCTATCCTGAAAAAGTCGCAGGAAAGATTGTTGGTGTATGGATGAGTTAATTCATTAGGTCTTGATTTACCAAGCTGTGGACAACTTAATACCACTGATGGACATTGGATTTGGCTTTGTGTCCATGATCTGAAGGTCGCCATCCTGATCCTGATGGGAACAGAGTGATTTCACGCACGACCCAGAAGTTTTACGCCCAAGATCCACTCATTTTGTCCTCATTCTGGGGGAACTTTGATAAATGACGCCACAATTCAAGTCTAATTATCCCGATAAATTTATTATTGACATTTCAATAAGAAAATAAATAGTAAATAACATATTGAACTGTTCAGGCAGTCTGACTTTCTCAGCCCTGTCGGATCTCATTCTTGCATCCTTATTAGCAATAGCAAGCGACAAGCTGTGTCACAACGTAAACTGCACTCACTCAGCTCTAAATGACAGGCGACTACTGACGCACGTGCTGCATATTTATACATTTCTCTATGCAGAGCTTGTGGCCTATTGTGTGGGTTTGTGTGTGTGTGAGTACGTGAGAAAACTCACTGGTTACCATTCTGAAGCACTGTTGTAGCATTTTAAAGTTTTCTTATTTTGTTATTTTGTTTCTGACCAGCTTAATTTTAAATTTGTCGATTTATTTTGTTACCAGCAAAACAGCTAAGCGGACCACTGGGAATTCTCCCTAGCCTCCTGACTGGCCACTGCGGGCCTGGGTCCACGGACTCGTGGCACTGCTTTCTCAGTTGTACGTCGATTTGGATAAAAGACCCTGCTAAATAAATGAATGAATGATTCGTCTGACAACACCTCTGTGGAGAGTATAGATGTGCCCAGCCGATGTGGTTAGACATATGCCAGTGTTTATTTGTACTCCTTCCCAAAAGATCTCGATACCTTAGAAGACCAATCTTGAATTCAAGGGCGAGTCGCAGCCCAAAGTGGACGGAAATGCTTGGGTTCATTGCTCGGAATTCTCTCCCATGAGGAGTGGGCTAAATTTATGTTGTGCTTATTTTAATTGCAAGAAATGTGCTGTCAACAGTATGCCAGCTGCTTTCCAAAGCTGTTTTTAGCTCATAAACAAGAAACGTATTCTCATTAAATAAATTATCATTAATATCAGTTTAAAATCCAATATTTTTTATTTTCATTATATTGCAAATCTAAAAGTAAATTACAAGCATTATAGTAAAAGGAAGAAGTGTTTTCAGGACAACACAATTTTATTATATCTGCATTAAATTCTCCATGAACTTTACAGTGCGTTATGCAAAGGATCATTCTGTCTTATTCAATTAGGTATATCAGAACCTATTTTTGTATACAGTGGTGTTATCATGGCTTATTAGCTCTGTTAATGTTTTTCATGTATCAGCATTGTCATTTCTGAAAACGGATGCTGCATGTTGTAAAATACAGTTACTGATATTTGCTATTTTCTGAGTTAGTGTGAGGTTGTTTGCTTATGCATGCCCATTAAACCATTTAGGTAGTAAATGAGTTAAAAGAGACTAAAAACATAGAGTATATGAGCACTGAAGATTGTTAATTAGCTATGATAATGGAACACTCTTAGACTGGTTCAGATCATGCCTAAGTGGTTGTGAATACTGTGTTGCACTTGATACCTGTGTCTCAAAGCATGTACAGTCCCCCAAGGCTCAATTCTAGGCCCTATTTTATTTAACCTCTACATGCTACCACTATCAAGTATAATAAATAAACATAAAGTCAGCTTTCATCAGTATGCGGATGACACACAGCTATATCTGTCTGTAGCTCCTGATACACATGGGTCTATCTACTGCCTGTTTGAATGCATAGATGAGATTAACTCATGGGTGTCACAAAACTTTCTGCACCTGAACAAGGAAAAAATAGAGATTCTTGTTACTGGAGATGAAGTACAGAGAAAGGATTTACTGGTGTACAGTAGAGTCAATGTCTCTGAAGGCCAAACAACAATTAGAAACCTGGGAGTCCTTTTCAATGGTGATCTTCGCTTTAACAGCCATACCAGCAATGCCTGCAAAAAAGCAGGCTACCACCTTCATAATATCGCCAAGTTATGGGGTATGTTGTCATATGTTGACTGTGAAAAAATGATACATGTTTTTGTTTCATGTAGAATAAATTACTGTAAGGCACTCCTGTCTTGTCGACCTAAGAAACAGATACTGAAAGATACTGAAAATGTATCTTTTCCACATTGCATATAATAATCTACAATCAGTTATTTTATTATTTTACGTATGTCTTATAATCAGTTGTTTTATTCATTTATTTTGGAGAAGGTAGGTGATAGAGTTCCCAGTGAGGTAGGTGGTAGAATTTCCAGTGAGGTAGGTGGTAGAGTTTCCAGTGAGGTAGGTGGTAGAATTCCCAGTGAGGTAGGTGGTAAGAGTTCCCAGTGAGGTAGGTGATAGAGTTCCCAGTTTGGCCAGGGTTAGTGTTGTGTATCATGAGTAGAAGGAGGGTTTGAGTCCTTTCTTCGTCATTGTGGACTGGGGGTCTCTCCCTCAAATACTGTATGGCTAATTGAGTCCCCTGGAGGACACTGGATTTGGGTCCAGTGCAGCAGGGATTCATGTCCCCTTGCACAAGGACCAAAGAGGGAAACATCCAGCCCCCTGTGCCCCTGACAATCAACGATGCATCTGTGAGCAGACTGTATTCATTCAAGGCACATCATTGGTTTTGCTAAGAAAGTGCAGGGGTGCACCTACTTCCTGAGGCATGCGGAAAAAGCTCTGGGTTACCACCATCAGAAGAATCCTCACATCCTTTACAACGGTCTGGTTTGGCACTACATCTGCAAACTTTCATGCATCTTCTCTTCTGCAGAAAAAAATATTGACTGCAATTTGCTCAACTGATGCATTGCCCCATCTTGTTCTCCACACTGCTCTCAAGTCTCTGAGAAACAAAACAATTCGGCAGCTGAACTTCTTCACACTGAGGGCACTTTTCCACTGCACAGGTGCCATACTTCAAACCATCAGGCGACTCGGGGGAGGGGGGAAGCAGGGCTTTACTGGTAGATTCGGGAGGGGGGGGGGACTTGCCCATCTCTATGGCTGTGGTCATTGAAGTAGTAAAAAACCTCTTTAGTGGTTTGGCTCCGGGGGTGGATGAGGTTTGCCCTGAATTTTTCACAGCTTTTGATGTTGTTGGGCTGTCTTGGCTGGCCTGCTTCTTCAACATCGCGTAGATGTCAGGGACAATGCCTTTGGATTGGCAGATTGGGGTGGTGGTCCCAGTCTTTAAGTAAGGGGACCAGAGGATGTATTCCAACTTCAGGGACATCACACTCCTCAGCCCCCCTGGGAATGTCTATGCTGGTATTGGAGAGGAGGGTCCGTCCGTTGGTCGAACCTCAGATTCAGGAGGAACAATGTAGATTCCATCCTGGCCACAGAACACTGCACCAGCTTTTCACCCTGACAATGATACTGGACAGTGTATTTTGTGAGCTTGGAAAAGGCATACGATTGTGTCCATTGGGGGCTCCTGTGGGGGGAGTATGAGGTACGGGGTCTGTCGTTGCAGGCCATCAGGTCCCTGTACAAATGGAGCAAAGGCTTCGTTCACATTGTCAGCAGTAGGCCAGACTCATCCCGGTGGGTGTTGGACTCCGTCAGGCCTGCTCTTTGTCACCAATTCTGTTTGTAATTTTTATGGACAGAATTTCTAGGCATAGCAAAGCGGAGGGGGTCGGGTTCAGTGGCCTTAGGATCTCATCTTTGCTTTTTGTGGATGGTGTGATCCTGTTGGCATCGTCGGCTGGTGACCTGCAGTATGCACTAGGGTGGTTTGCAGCTGAGTGTGAGTCAGCCGGGTCAGTCTGAGGTTCTTGACCGGAAAAGGGCGGATTGCCCACTCCAGGTGGGAGATCAATTGCTGGCCCAAGTGGAGGAGTTTAAGTACCTTGGGGTCTTGGTCAAGAGGGAAGAAGAGAGCGGGACATATGGATTGGTGCAGTGTCAGCTGTAAGGCGGAAGCCGTACCGTTCTGTCATGGTGAAGAGAGAACTCAGCTGGAAGGCTGTCCTGCACAAAGCGGAGAAGCAGCACAGGAGCCAGGGAAATCGGGTGAACATGGGGTTTATTCGGGATCGATACTCTCAGAAACATGAAACGACGTCAATGACCGGACTACGGATACAGACTCTGACACGGACTTAAATACACCACAGTAATTAACAGGACTTGAAGCTGGGAACACGGGGAATTCCACACAAGGCAGAGGGAGGGTCAGGACAATCAGGGCAGGACAAAGGTGAAGCCCTCGATTTACCAGTTGATCTGTCCCTATCCTCACCTATGATCATGAGCCCTGGGTAGTGACCGAAAGAATGAGATTGTGGCTATAAGTGTCCAAAGTGAGTTTTCTCCACAGGGTGGCTAGGCTCAGCCTTAGAGATAAATATGCACCACTTGCACTTTGCTACAGCAAATACATTTTTATTTTTATTGATTGCCATGTGTGTATTAATCTCTTTTATAAAGAGCAACATCTCACCACCAACCACAATGATCCCTCCTGTTGACCTGAACTTGCATTGCTCTTCTGCACCTGTCTTTTCACATCATTTTAACTGCATGCACTGTTATTGTTTATGGCATGTATGTTCTTTTTACACCGAATCAAAAAAATGCAAAGCATTTGGAGACGAAAAGCGATTATAATTCTGAATTGTCAGACAAAAACTAAGGCGATCCAGGCTTGTCTGCTGGTTTCTAATTGTTAACGCAACATTGCTCACATGAAATATTTTTGCATGAATGAGTGTCCATCCAAGGACTGGGGATAGTACCGCAAGGCTCCAGTCATTTGCTGTGTTTGATTTGTGTAATTTAAGACACACCAACTCACTGCTTTCAGTTTCATCATGACTGCTTTCACATGGATCTCCTTTCTTGCTGAAAATGAAACTATTGCAGGACTAGACCTAATGGAAGTATGTGAGACTACCAGGAAATTAGTAGTTTAATCTGTTTTAGTTTTCAGTTACCTAAGTTCAACTGAAAGATTTTAAAAAGTGATGCTGATGATTCATTTCATCAAAAAGAAAAAGCAGTTAGATGATTATATTGCTGGGAAGGGAAGTGATGATGTAAGGATACTACAGGGAATATTTCATAACAGGGTATTTCCATGAAGCTCCAGGCAATGTTCTGGCTCATCCTCAATCAGAATCCTTTTTGTTTTATTATGCATTAAAAATTAATTGGAAGTTCCTTCAAAGTTTTTCAGAGTTTCAAAGTTTTATTGTCATATGTACGGAGTACAGTGTACAGAGCATGGGCGTAGCTGCCATTAAATCGTGTCCCCCTGACATTTCATAATTATTCTTTTGGACCCCCCCACATTTAACATAAAATATTAGTTTTATGCCAGTATGTCCCCCCTCCCCACATTCAAAATACTTCTGATGCCCCTGGTACAGAGTACAATGAAATTCTTACTTGAATGCCTTCTTCAAAGATTAGGAAATTAATAAAGCAGTTACAATAACTAACATTAAATAAACAACTAATAATTAATAACATGTAACAAAGTAACCATGAGTTACCATAAGAGTGCAAATGTGAAGTGTTTAACAGTCTATAACATGTGCATTGTGCGTTAGCAATATTGTATATATAATAAGTGTATTAAACACTCTCTTAATATATATCGCACATTATGAACATAATATTACTGCACATAAAAACAGCCTCTATATACCACATCAGTGTCTGTTGTGTCAGTCTACTCAGTGTCAGTGTCTAGCAGCACTGGGGTAAAAGCTGTCCCTGAGCCTTGCGGTGCGTGTTTGGATTGTCCTGAGTCTCCTACCAGAAGGCAGGAAAGAGAGAAGAGGCAGTGCAGGATGAGGAGAGTCCTTCATGATGCGCTTGGTCTTTCAGAGGCAGCGCGTGGTGTAGATGCACTTCATTGCTGAGAGCGGTGTGCCGATGATCTTCTGAGTTGTTGAACGTTTGTAAAATCACAAGGATAGAGTTTCTCACTGGGGTCTCGTGTATGCAAACTTTGTTTTTACAAGGAAAATGATGGTGGTCATGTCCAAGTCTAGCACTATTCTGGTCCTCTATGTTTGAAGTTACTTGTTTAAGAATGGAACCCTGTCCTTTTTGTGTTAAATTTTTTGATGTGCCATCACAGAATCTTGCGCTACAAAAAGCACAATCAAATAGCATATTCTACTCTTCTCTCTTAGCAAGGCTCTCATTCTCATAAACTGGAAGAATGACCCCCCTTTTTGTAGGTGGCTCTGTGACGTTATACACTGAATGGAAGTTGCATGTGCTATGAAGCCCTTTATTTCACATGTGGAATGGTTGACAATGCCACTCACCCCTGGATAATGGATATTGTGTGATAAATATGTAGTTATCTACTATGTGGGCTGTTTTCTTTCTTTTCATTATTTTTTTCTCTTTTTTCTCACATGTTCTTGCCTGCATCATTCCGCTGATGTATTTGTGCTGTGGTAAAACTTAAGAATACGTATAAAAGAAAATAAAACAATAGCATGAATAGTACAAAAAATGAGAACAGGCTGCCAGTTTTCTCAACATCTGTCTTTAAAATGACTCATTTGAATCCGTTGTTTTTATTTCTGCAAAAATGGCTTCTGATGGTTTCTTATGGCTTTGTGCGACATGGATGAAACGTCAGCCCACCCCTTATTGTACGCATGGCTGCTCAACCATACGTGGAATTTACACAGCAATCAAAATTTACACGCCAAACAAATTTGAATAGCATGACCAATGCCAGCCTTCATTCTCCCTGTAGAATTACGAGAACAATATGCAGACGTCCTTGCGATCATGATTAACATTGGTCTATGACCTCAGAATGTCTGTGTCACGCCTACAGGGGCGGGACCGCACACGAACCCTCCCTCGACAAGCAATCAACCACCTTTTTAAACGGCACACTCCGTTGCTTCATTGCGAAGTATTGAGCTGATGACGAGACGCCGTGCTAAGCAACTTACCTGTCTTCCGTCTGCCCCAGGTCCCCGACCTTACCTGTCTCCTCCGTGTGCGATTCTCTCCTTTTTCCCTTCATTCCCCAGACCCGCTCCCGACCGTGAATCTCCTGCCTCGCTGAGCCCGGCGTCTCCTGTTCCCCTGCCTTGGTGTGTCTTGTTCCCGTGTCTCCGTGTCGGAAGGATTCCCCCGGCTACGACCTACTCTTCCGGACTACGACCACGACTTCAGCGCGTCCATCTTGTGCCGTCGCTCCGGCTCCTATCCAGAAGCCCTCGATCCACGCCCGAGCCCACCACCACCACCAGTGGCGTGATCGCGGAGCATTCGCTCCGTAGCGAGCCCCGGCTCATTCTGTCCTGTCTGGTCTGGGTGGACCTCTCAGTAAAGCCTATTGATCCCCGCAATACTGGGTCTCTGTCCTCCTTGCCTCCCGCTAGTGACAGTCTGCAATTGGAATATCGTTTTTACTCACTCACTAAAAATAGTATTAAAAACACTGCTGTAAGTAACACAGTTTTTGTTACTGATCTCCAAATCTGCTAATCAGAAAGCCTAATGAACATACCGCCATTACAGAAACATTAATCATTTTATTTCAAAATTGAGTGCATCGACTGACATGAATCCGAGCAACAACCTTTACTGGTTTTGAATTAATGTAGATAAATTACTTGGAACAACATATACAGCCTTTTCACACATTCTATACTACATGGAGAATCTGCGTAATCGACTGCAGCAGAGGTTTTATTTCTTGTGGAGACTGAGATGGTATGGTGTGATTTTCTACAGTGCAATGGTAGAGATACTCAGCAGATATGGCAATCAAACAGCTCAAAGCAGCGATAAAAATCATATGGAGGAGAGGATATGAGTCCAAACGAAACCTACATGAGCAGACAGTCACGAAACAAGCAAGGAGAATTATTTCTGACTAACCAACACCCTGACTTCCCTAAATACGAATCAGGAAGGAGACTCTGCGTGCCAAAGTGCAAATCAAATCACCTAAAATGATCATTTGTCCCAGCCTCTATTAAGCTGATGAATACTGTACAATAGAACAATGTGCAAAAAATATGCTAACCACTTTACATTGGCACTTCATTCTTACATCTTACATCTCAAATGAAATAGAGCAAAAGGCATTTTAATCCACAGACTAAATATATACATTTCTCTCTCTCTCTTTGTATCTTGCGATATTCTGTTATGTGTTTTTGTATATAGCAGCCATGCACTACGCCCAAGCAAAATTTGCCCATGGGGACAATAAAGTTTAATCTAACCTAATTTTTGGTTAATTCGGATGCCTTAGCTGATGGAATGTTTCTTTTAATATATTATGTTTTTTTCAATCCTTGTCCAAATTTCTCTGTAGCCTTTAGTATTTTTATATCAATTCATCATCCAACTGTTTATACATTACAGGAGTGCAGTGAAACTATCCCAAGAAACACAGGCCACAAATCAGGGTAGCACAGTACATGGGATGCCAGACAATCATTATGCATTTACAATGGGCAATTTATAGGTACATTGTCACACAAATGAATTGTGTTATTGTGAGAAGAAACTGATGAATCATGATGAAGCCTTTATAATACAGGGAGAGCAGCAGCGTGTGGCCGTGGGCTAAGCCTCAGTCTGAAGGCTGCTGGTTTGAGCTCATCTTGGCAGAGTCACATGCCCTTGAGCAAAGCTCTCAAGCTCCAGCCCTGTGGGAGCGTCAAGGTGGCTGCCCTTAGCTGGGACCCCCAAGCTTGCTATTAATATGTATGGAGAGCAAGATGGAGCAAAGAGAATTTTCCCATGGGGATTAATAAAGCATCATAATAAAGTATAAAGAAACCCCATGCATATGGAGCCGGGCGAATGTAAACTATCAACCGGTGACACTGGGAACCACCAAGCTACCCCAGTTATTTTTTCAGCCCATGGTTCATGCCTCCAAGGCTTGTGTGCATGCCAGCATACAGTTTGAGAATATCTTTAAACTCCTGTAATAAAGCAAACTTTGAAAAAGAAACCACTTTGGGCTTGGGAATTGGACTGAGCACTGTGCATGTTGGTCAATATTTTTCCACCTGTCCATTAGACGCTAACGGTACATTTCAGATCTCTAATGGCACTGTGTGTGTTTGCTTTGCCTGCAGATAAACACACATCCAGTGTGCCAAGGCACTCATGTGAAATTCTTCCACATTTACCAAATGTTCAGAGAACCAACACATCTGTGGGAGGACCTTCAGCAGGCCTCCTATCTTCATGCACGCAGACCCACCTTTGGATTTCTATACCTCGCAGATATATATACCAATATACCCTTAGATATATACCGAATAGTAATAATAGCAAAGGCCTAGGTGCCTTCCTAAAATAATGGACTATTGTGGAAGACTGAGAAAAATGATGTGTCATGATTCATAAATGATGAACAAACATGACAGCAGTATTTCACTTGCGTTATTCATTACTTGTTCTTTCAGTTCCTTAATAGCTCCTTCAGTAAGTCACTAAGATTAATAGAATTAAGAGATATAGCAACAAATATAGTAACTGCTCGGGACAGATTATGAGTCACAATTAATTAACGATGAACAAACACAAGATCAGTAGAATGCAATGTGTTATTCATTATTTGTTCCTATAGTACTTTTTTCAGTGGTTCCTTCAGTTGCTCGCAAAGGTTTACAAAATTAACAGATATAGCAACAAATATAACTGCTTGAGATAAAAGGCGTGATTTTGACTGAGGTGACTAGAGGGCCTTAAATTTCTGCTGCCTACATCAATTACGCTGCCTAGTTTAACTACGTGAAACATTTTTTGGTAAAAAATATTGTTGACCGATATGTGTTGGACCCACACGTAGAGACAGTAAACACCTTCTCATGACTAAGAGCTCTGGGGCTTCCCAATGGAAAAACAGACAATAAAGGAAGACAAGGAGAAGACTCTAACATATACATAAAAAGGCAATAAAGATCAGTAAAATAACCTTAATGTGATACTACCAAGCATAAAATAACCAGACACATTTACATTTACATTACGTTTACACATTTAGTGGACACCGTTGTCCAAAGTGAAGGTAAACAGTCAGCTAGGCATAAGTGTAGTTAGGCTGAGCTTCCAGTGAATGCCCAGGTAGATGTGTAAGCAGCAGGAGCAGGAGCTACACAACAGCTACACAACAGCTACACAACAGCTACACAACAGCTTCAAACTAAAGAAAGAACTTAATAATACTATTCAAGGACCAGAAGTGCAACAAATGAGTATTCAGTGAACCTAAAGAGGCATCAGGCTAGTAGGGGAATTCTTGGAAAAGATGGGCATTGAGGTGTTTCTTGAAGGTGGAGAGGGAGTCTGATGAAGTTCGACAGCTCATTCCACCTTCGGGGATCCACACAAGAGGACCATGTGCAGTGACACTTCTCTCACTGTGGAGAGAGCTCCAAGAACCATTGCTTTGCTCAACATGTGAGCTGACATTGTTCATTTTCCTGCACAATATAGAGTGCATGTAGCCACAAATTTCTGTTTACTTGTACACATGTAGCAGATTGCAAAACCATTTTTCTGAATGTCGCTCGAGTAAATAAAATGCTGTCATTTTGAAGCCTGACAGTTACAGTCTATAAGATATAGTCACCTTCTACATGCACCTCATAATGAAAAATAATACTGCCATATCAGATTTAATTAACGTTTTAGCAGTTACTCATTCCGAGTTTGTCAGTAGTCTTAAAAAGAATGACAAGTGATGCTTTTGGACTATGTGACAAAGTACACGATGAGCAGCAAGCGAGCACTTGTTACACCTGTTTCACCTCTGGCACAGTGCCAGTACTGGATTTTCCAGTATTGAATTTTCCAGTGCTAGAATTTCCTGGATTGAATGTTCCAGCAGCGGATGTTCAAGGCTCAACTTATTGAGTAATGGTAGTTGCTTGAGGCTCAGTCTCGCGACTTCTGGAGCTCAGGATGGTGTTCTTCTGTTCTATGTAGTCTGTTGTGTCTCTATGCTTATAATTCTGGTTTTGTGATTTATCTAGTTTTGTGTCTTTTATTTCCATAACCTGCTGTTAACTTCTCCACAGCTCCACCAACTAGCCGCACTTGAATCCTCTTCTTACATGCCTTGTTCCGGAATCTCCCATTCAGTCAGAAATCCCCAGTCCTGCCAGCTTCCTGGTTTCATATCTGATGGGTAAAGGGATCATTTGGCTGAAAACCTGGCAGTGTGGGTAGTATGGTAAATTTTGGGATGTTTCACATCTAATCTAATGACAATGAGCTCATCATGATGGGAACTGTCCAAACTCAGTTTCTGTTTACGCTCTATACAGTTTTTCTCAGTCGCTTTGGTAAATTTCTTAGGTCAGAAATGAAATTCTCATAACTACTTGTACAACCTCCACGTCATCCAGTCATCTGTACACATCATAAATGCAAAGTCTCATTCATTTGGTCAAATTGCAAATGCCTTTGCACAGTCATGCACAGTACTATGTACAATCATCTACTGATTCCTACATTATCAATTGTTATGTTACTCAAAATGTATTTTACTGGTACTCTCTTGAATAGTCTTACCCCCAAATCTAGGCATTAGTTCACTGTTTAAGTCATTACATGCAAGATGATTGAACCAGTTGTCATAATCTGTCAAGCATATTTTCCATGCCTCTCTATTACAGTGTTTTTTGTAAATGTGTCCTGAATTGATGAATTTCTCTCAGTTCAATCTTGACTTTCACCAATGGAGGTGAATGTTTGAAGTGTTAGATCGACCGGTGATCAACCAGTTCTCTAAAATAGCTCAGAGGTGCATCTCATGAACCTTCAGTCGGCAAGTGTATAGTGACAGAACACAAAGCAATGGTATAATTTGGCAAAGGATGAACAACAAGGAAATGAACATGGTAACCAGCCAGTAAGAAAAAGAGGAGAAAGGCTGCATGGCGGAAGGGTAGGGAGGCAAAACAGAGGAAGAGGTAGAAGAGGCCAAGAACAGAGGCACGTTCCTGTTCTTCAAATAAGGGACATAATTGTGGTCATGGTCTTACAATGTCATGGTCTTACAATGGCTGAGGCCGGTCAAAGGGTACGGCCAAATGTTGGGAGAACAACCGTGACCTCAGTCATTCAAAGGTTTCATAGAAACAACAGGTATGTAATCCAAGAATGTGCACTCTATTGTAATATTGTATGCAGTTACATACTGGACAGACAATGTGGCACACACACATATGTATCCATATTTACAGTGTGTACATACGTATACATATCTGTGTGTTTGTGTACAGTATATGTATGAATTGCTTTGAGAAATGCACTTTCTGTTTTGCAAATGTTAAGCATGATTCAAGAAATGTACCAAAGCGACTGAGAAAAACTGTAATATAGACTTGAAAGATGACTACCGTACAAAATTTCTCTTATGATCGCCTGTGCTGACAATGGAGGTAAAAGGAATGCAGGAAGCTTATACAGAACTTTGTCATGATAGGAATTACAGTATGTACACCTTACAGAGCTGTGAGCAGAGCGGAGCAGAGCGTGAGCGAGGAGCGGAAATTCTCACCGCTCCACTCCGCTCACATGCTCTGACACCTTAATAGTAAGACAAAGGAAAATTTTGCCATACCATGAAGCCTAGTCAGAACTAGTCAGAACAGAGAACAGAGGTGCCCTTTACATGGATGGCCAGAGCAGACTATTCTAATAAGTAGATTAATGTCTTTCAATATGTCTAGCAAGCTACTGGAGATTTTCCACCAATCAATAATAGCTTAATGTTGTGTGCTGTGGTCTGTTGGATGAACATCATGAAGGTGGATGCAAAGTAATGAAAAATTGATCTGGAGGGTTGGTTCTGTTAGACGACTGACCCTGGACTCCCTAGAGGAAGTCGGCTAAAGGAGGATGATGAGGCCAATGTTTCTCATCCACTTCATGATCTTATATCCATATGCGCCTTTAGCCATCGGCTCATTGCACCTTGATATGCCAAGAAGCACTCCTGGGGGGTACCTTTCTCCCATTGGCCGTACGACTGTATAATACCTCCTCCCAATAGGTCCTCACTCATTCCTGCCAATTGTAACTGGACAATTATATAATCGATGGCCAACATATTCAGTGGCCAGGCTAAATAAAATCATCTGTACAACAATCTATGTAAGCTAGGGCTGGGAAATTTATCGCATTAACGCATAGCATTAATTTCAAAGTCATAACATATTATGTCTTCAAACTACTTTTGGAAATGTATATGTTGTGGCAAATTGTCAGGGTTGATGCCCTTCCTTTCCTTCCTCGTTTGGCCAGCAGGCATCGCTGGTCATCCTGCTTCCCATCTCCTTTGTGTGGCCTTCAGCCCTGGTGTGTTTCCCCTGCTTCTCAGACCCCTGCATAGCTCAGTGGGTTGAATGTATGGCCCCAATACTGTGGTTTGTCTTTGAAGCTGTGGCCAGAAACCATAAGTTTGTTCGTATTTGGTTTTGTTCTCCTCTGTTTTCCTATATTGTTTCCTAGTGTTTATTACTTAGTGTGTTTCCCTAATTAGTTCCCCCCCACCCCCCACTTCTGCTGATTTATTATTCCTATGTATTCTTACGGTTCTAGTCCTTCCTAGTGTTGTTAACCTATTGTTTTGCTGCGTTTCTTAGTTTTCAGATTTTGCCGTAATCTAAACCCATGAACGAATTTGAGATTTTCCTCAGTAGGGGACTGGAGATGGGGATTAGAGGGAAGACGGAAGTAATGGGTTTTACAGTGTGGTGGGGAGAAAATTGATGAAAACAAAGGGAAACAAGCTAAGGAACAAAGCACTGACTTTGGGGCTGAGGGGAGGGTTTTGAGATCTGAACCAGCGAGACACAAGCGTCAGGGTCAGCGCCGCCCGTCCTGCCCTTCATGTCTCTGTTGGTGTTGCTGGACATCCGGTCCCCTCCTCCATGACGCTGGACCCTTGTGTGTTTCTCTGATGCCCAAAACTGCTGTTTGGCTAAATGGCTGTAACCCTCCAGTCATAGGTTTGAGGCTCCAGACCAACCTCATTTGTTTAATTACTTATCTGGTTTTCTCTTCCCCTGCGTTTCATTAAATTCTCTGTCTTAGTTTTTCTGTCCTATGCTTGTGTCCTGTTTGATTTTGGTCTTTCCTGCTGTATTCAGCCCTCTGTTCCATAGTTTTTAGAGCAGTGTTTGTGCTAGTTTAATGTAATCTACCCCACCTGTTTCCTGTGATCCTTTGGATTGGTTGATTTGATTATGAGTTACAGCTGTCATTTGTTTGCTCTGATTCCCTGTGTGTATTTAAGTGTTTGCTCTCACTCAGTCTGTTAGGCTGTTGTTGTATTATGAGCCTGTGCTCATGTTATGTTCCCTTGTCTGTTCTTGCCTTCTTCCCTGAATTTATTTCCTTTTGATGTCTTGTAGTTTAGCCCTGTTTCCCTGGGTGTGTTCTTTTTCAAAGTTGCCTTTATCCTCCTGCACCATTGCCTGTTGCCATAACACACAAGTAATCACTGGAGAGCCGGAGCACAAAACTTTTACGACATGTATGAATGACTGCAAGTGGACAGAGTTTGTCATCTGGTTCCACCCAAACCCCCAGAGATCCATGCCCTTGCTCAACACTGATTGAGCTCTCAGCGTTATATATACAGTTACTAAAACAGAACTTCATCAGACTGTGAGTTGAGACTTTGTTCATGCTCCATTTTACTTTCCAAACATAATAAAAAAATAACTTGGTTTGAGTTTCTGAAGCTGGAGCAAGATGCTTCTCAGTCAGGCTCTGCCTCCAAAATTCTTCATTCCCTCTCGGCCAGATAATCCTTGGGTGTTTCTGTATGTAGGCGAAACAACAGAGGTGTGGTGCCCAAGGAGGAATGCTTGAGACACGCCCCCACAAAACACAGTCATGCACGTGGTATTTCACACAGGTAACACATACAAGCAAACACTCAAATCTCCAAGCAAAAACAATCTCCAAAAAAAAAAAAACAACTGGAAGGAATGATTGGTACTGCAGCAGTGCTTAGTGCTGTTGCCTCACACCACCAAAGGCCTGGGTTTGATTCCAAGCTCCAGCCGTGTGTGTGGCGTTTGCATGTTCTCCCTGTGTCGTTAAGGGTTTCCTCTAGGTTCTCTGGTTTCGGCCCACATTCCAAAAAACATGCTATGCTGAACTGCAGTTGTAGGAATGCAGACTGTGATTCAGTTTAACAGAAGGTCATCATAACTTAGGAGCTATGGGAGTCCCATTATAGAAACATACATCATAGATTACGTGTTTCCCCACAGCGTACTCAGTGATTGTAAAGAGGTATGAATTGTATATTGTGATTATTATTAGCTCAATGAAAATTATAAATATAGATCTTTTTTTCTGGACAGGAGGACAAATAAAGCATTGACCTTTTGGCTTTGAGAGCACAGCAGATCTGCTGTTGTGTTGCTGTTGTCATAGGTCCCCTCCGTGGTGATGTCCTACAGTTCCATGGACAGGTTTTGTTAGTCCACTCCAGGACTGTTGCTAGGATCTAAGCTTAGCATTCCTCAATGAGCTTTTGGTGAAAACTACTATCGGACCCTTTGTGTACCACTGGATATTTTGGTGGAACATATCAGGCATGGTGTCTGTGTCAATGGTACAATAGCCTGTCAAAGGATTTAAACCATCAACCTTTTGTTTACAGGTCTCAGGTCACTGGGTTACTCTTTTTCGGTCTTTCGGTGAAGGGTTAGGTGTTTCGAAAAATCATTGTAGCTATACAGGTGTCAGGAGGGTACAATTGGTGACGCCATGACAAAAGATAACTAACAATTAAGGCATAATGCAAAGACAAGACACACAACAAGATACACAACACAAATGAAGAATTCTAAGTCAAGTTCTTGCAGTACATGCTGTGACTCAGGCAGCTGGACATTCAGTGGTGCATTGAGTGGTGATGCAAACCAACATCAGACAACATCCAAAAACGGGGGCACTCATGCAATAGCTGGTATGAAGACATTATCACCTCCACGCAGCAACTCTTCTGAAACAATATATTCACGGTCGGTCATGCCTCATCTTCTTCTGTTATGGATACAGTCACGTAGACAAGCATCAACGTTACACCCATGTCACAATATGTGTGACTAATATTACCAGGGTTACAGCGGCAAAACGGACAGTACGTACTTGGTGTATGCAATGTCATGGAAGGGCTGTCTGCCGTAATTACGTTTTGAATTCCGTCTCATCATCGTTTGATGAATTTGTATTATGTGTAGGTTGGCCTGCCTCCACACCTGCGTTTTGCCCAGTGGACACATAGTTAAAAGAAAGAAATGTAGAATTTTACCTGCTCTGCAAGACTGCCGCAAATTATGTTGTTTACTGGATTTAATCTGTACTTCAGTGGACCCCACTTTCATTTGTATTGTTCTCTAATAGGAATAACATTTTGGGGTGATTATGTAATAATTGATCCCCGTGGGGAAATTCTCTTTATGCCACCCCCAGCTTACTCTCTGTAGGTGAGAGCAATCTGGCCGCGAAAGGCAGCCAGCCGATGTGACACCCAGGGAGCTGGGGGTTAAGGGCCTTACTCAAGGACCCTCAGGCATGCCAAGGCCGGACTTGAACCGGCAGCCTTCTGATCACAGTCACAGAAGCTTATCTTTGAGGTTACAGTTCATTTTTTTAAACATATATTTTCATTTCCCTGCATGCCTTTTCGTTTCATTCCATTCTTTTATCCGATTCCTGTTTATCTGAGTTCCAGCTCAGCTGAAAGGAACCCACGCCTTTTCCACCGGCTTTGGTTCAGCTCTTTGCCTTTCATCCCATTTTCCTTTCATCAGGCTGTGTCTTTTGTTCTTTGTCTTGCTTTTTTGTGGCACATGTTTTCCTTCACTCCCAAGCAGGGGCCTCAGTTGGTATTCTCTGCCTGCCATAGAGTGTGGTCTTGATACCAAGCAAGAAAAGCAGTGGGAAAAGGCAGCATTAGCCCTGGTGTTCTTATATTCCACAGTGGTTATGTCAACACTTCCAGGAGTGAGGGCGCTGGGCCTGCTCCTCCCACGTGCGTCCCTGCACTGCTTCACAGTAAACAAGGCCTCAGGAATCTTCAAGGCTACAGAGGAGAACCTGTAATCATTAGCTCTAGCTTGCAGCTACAATCATTTTACTTTATAAGGGTGATATCCTGACTGCCATTGTATAATATTCACTGTCTCTCACTTAAATTCCCCGTAATCAGCTTTGCCTTTAGGATGAATTTTTCAACAGTTTAATCTGCACTGAATAAACAACAACATATATGGGTTGGTTGTGGTGGGGGGGTTCTGACTGATAGACTTTGAAGTAAATAAAAATAGGACAAAACACCCCGAGTCGGCACGAGAAAAAGAATATGATCTGGATAGAAACGTAGACCTTATAGTTCAATGGTTAACCTGACATACATATTCTGTTACGCATTCCTTTCTGTCCTTCAAAAAGCCTGAGGTCACTGAGTAAACTGACTCTTTCTGGAAGGATTATAGATGGCACCTTGATGTGGGAGCTTGGTACTTTTCGATAAAGTACATTACAGTATAATATAAATCGGGGGAGGCAGGAAAAATCATTACATACTGAAAATGAAAATATGCATTGTTTTATGGACTCTGCAGTATGTGAAATATGTGTAGGTGAGAATAAAAGAGCTAATGAAATTAAAAATTCCCCAAGAATCCCGTGTGAACGATAAACGTTAAAGTCAGAATTAGCGCCCAACATTTTCAGTAAATCCCAAAGCCAGTACTTTCAGTATTACTCAATTGGTTATTCTGCTTCATGCCATCGGTATATTCAGCTATTAGCAAAGGATGTTTCTGTGGCCATATGGTATGCTACGTCTTAAGCTATAGGCTATAATACTTGGGCAAATGTAAATTAAATAGGCTATGTACATTTTTCAATGTATATTCCTTCCACCCATTTTCTATACCCACTTGTCCTATGCAGTGTCATGGGGGTCCAGAGTCTATCCTGGAAGCTATGGGCACAAGACAAAGAATGACGAAAACCCATCACAGGGCGCGTACACACACACACAATCACACCTACAGACAATTTATCAAGTTTTGGATTGTGGGGCAGAAACCAGAGAACCCAGAGAAAACCCTACGGCAATACGGGCAGAAACGCAATTGCAAACCCTGGCCTCTGAGATATGAGATGACAGTACAGTACTAACCACTGAACCACCACGCCACCCTAAATAAGACTATTTTTAACATTTAAAATGTTTATTTAAAATATTTCAAATAATAATTAATATGCACTGACATTTTACTGTGTGGGTGACAGTAATTTCTCTTCCTGCAGTTCAGCGTGGACAGATGTGGGGTTTTCTAAGTGCTCTATATATTCCCACTCAAGAACACAAACATATAGGCCTATATATAAAATTCGTGACTCATTGGTGCTGTCCCTGGAAAGTTTTAAGCAAATTTAAGTAAATACTTAAGAGGGTGGTGCAGTTTCATGATTAATAAAGCATGATATGTATTTCGACAGAATGCCCTGCTGGTAGTTTAAAGGGGATCACTGGCATATTTTTTTAGGATTGCACATACTTTCATTGCACAGAATTCTAATGATAATATGTTGCTTTAATATGCCGGAAAAAAGCTTTCCTTTGATCGTTCAGTTACATCTGAAAGATGGCGTTTTGTCCTGAGTTGGGGTGAGTTAGGTTTTTTTTTTGGTGGTGACTTTAAATAAGGGGTTCCCCGATCTCCAGGGAGGGGTTGGTCTCAGTTCTTCTTTTCAATGTTTAGTCCATTACTTAATTCAAACCGACGCAACTTTGATGCGTTGTTGGTTATGCATTTATTGGGAAGGAAGGGGGGGGTTCTGCCTATTTTGGGGTGGACATGTTCCCCTATTTCCGACACCTTTGGAATGCACACACCTTTCTAAATGTGCCAGTCACAGTATATCAAAACTTAAGTTCATGGCGTTAATGAGAGTCGACAATGCAGGTTCATTTACATATTTATCAAATATATCCGCCGGAGCGCATGATTGATTGACATCGATGGCTCGAGAATCGATTATTTCCTTCCTAAGAAGGCTTCAGGAAACGCACCCCAGAGAAATAAGGAAAGAGATATGCATGTTTTACCTATAGCTCTATCGCCACCTTGTGGCGGAAAAATCTAACCGATCGGCTTCAACTCTATTGCAGGCCGAATTGTCTTTGGTATAAGGCATATTCGTATTAATTTAATTCTTATGAATAAAACTAACATTCTTGCTAGTAATTGCAATTACTCCTCTCCCATTCAGATCACCACTATCTGTTCCAGGATGCCATTAGGTCTGTTATTTATTCTTTCCATCCATTCTTTCCATCTTCCAGCTTTCTAGCTATGGAAAAGATCAGTCTAAGTCAAGTTTACCTGGGGCTGACTTTTGTTTTTAAGGAAGATAATTGGCATCGGGGCAAAAATCTTCAGGGCTCTAGCCCTGAGTGATCGGACCTAACAACGCCCATGCCATCTTCCCCTTTTTCCTGTTTCATGCATCGTTTTATATAAATTATGTAATAATGGAATACCACACACTCTTGTCATGTGCTTTTGGGCAACTGCGTTGTGTAAGGTGCTATATAAAAATAAATTAAAATAAGTGAAACATGGGGCATGGTCAGCCATGACAACCAATTGTTCACTCTCCGCAATGTGTTCGCAATACCGAGAATGATCTCTCACAAGAACAGATTGTGATAAGTCAAAAATAGCTCTGGCATGCACAGGATATCGATTGGGATAGAACCAAATATCTGCCTGCAGAAGAATGTTACTGGCTTTAGTAGGAGGAATCTGTTTGTATGTTTATTTTTGTGTACACCTGACATTTAGAGCTAGCTAGCCGGTATGACCAGATGCAGAGCAAAAGTGGGTGTTGTTGGTGCGATAGTTATAATGTTTGCATCATTCAAGCTGCTTTTGAAAATCGGCTCTAAGCAAAAAAAAAAAGAAAAAAAAAACACTTTAGCCAGAAAGCTTTTACACATTAGAATGCTGCCCACAGTTTAACTCACATTTACCATGACAAGGCCAACAATATCAAAACATGACTGAGAACTTTGTAACATTTGTCATTAATCCCATTAACACAGGATATCAGATTACTTGTTTTTTATAGGCCAAGTAAATCTTTGTCTCAAATGTAATCGTCCCTGCTTGTTGAATGAGAAACCGAAATCCTTGGATGCTCTGGCAGACGGACAAGCGCATCTCGTCAAAGTATGGAACACAAGAGCTTAATGGTCAAAAGGTGTCAGATTTGGTATAATTTACCACGGTGGGGCTTTAATCAGAGAAATATTTCTCAAATCATTTATTAAAGAAGCAGTATATCAAGGCTACCGGTCTATTCTTTCTTCCTTTGTTTTTTCCCCCCCATTGTCCAGTGCAACATTTTCAGCATTGTCGCAGGCTTCTCCTGCAGGCTAATGTTACTTGCCATAAAGCAACTTGAAGTTATGTGTCACCAAAAGTTCCTGTCAAAAATAACTCAAGTATTAGCCTAATTTAGCACTTACACACATTTGTGCAGGACACTGAAAATGGAAATTCAGATTTCATGCAAGTACCCTGTATACTAGAGATATATCTTTGCAATCAAATTAAATGATTTATGCTGGATCAATGCTTACCTGCAAGAATACCGTTTGTCCCATAAGAGACAGATTTACTTTCAACATTTAAATATAAATTTCCAGCTAAAGTTGTTTCCCCAGACAAAAGGCTATGTGGATATGAAATCAATTCAATGAAATTTATCAAAAAAACATTTGAATATTTGAATAAGGATAATTATTACCTAATAAAAATGATATACTCTTCATGTTCAAGAAAGTTTGTATGTTTGAACACATACACTGCACTAATTTACAACAACTCCCATTTCCTCAGGCTCATAGTTTAATGTCTGGAATTTTTGCAGATTGGGTACAAAGAACAACCTCGTGCCAAAGGCATTCACACCGTTACCCTATGAAATCAGATGACTTGACATCAGCTGACACAACAATTCTCTGTGGGCTTTCTGTTTGTAGCCAGGATGGTTTTCTGGGATGTTCCGTCACAACAACAATGAGCAGTATTTCTCTTCTCAGAAGGAATGTGTAAAAATGAATGAATGAAATGATGTCTCTTTTGCAGTAGTGTCATTTTGAGACTGACCTCCATCACATCAGCAAAGAACAATTTTTAAAAAATATTAGAAAGACAATTATTCAAACCAAAGTGATTTCAGACTTTTCATTCAAAGGTTTTGGTAACCTGCATACATTTAAAAATATCTAAATTACTGTAATGGAGAGAATGAAATTCAAGTTGAGCCTGAACTAGACCCCAGGTTTCAAGAAGTATGCTATGCAAGCAGATGGAAACATGTGGTTCACCGTATACAACTGTGTCAATTTATATCCAGCTGAGCCGACTCACAGCTCCTAAGATGGGTGATAACACTTGCTGAGGTGTTGGTGTAATCAGTCTACTCACTATGCCAGCAGTTCCTTGGTAGGCTGACACAGCGGGGTAAAGGTATAAGACTGAGGTCAGAGTCAGCAGCGGGGTCAAAGTTTCTCCTGCTCTTCGAGACGTTGCGGCTTGCTGCTGGGTAGAAGAGGAGCGGGCTGGTCTTCATCCGAATCAAATTCAACGTTCTCGTCCTTAACCCAGTTCCCACACCTGTCCTGCACCCATCCTGAGCTGAGACACAGACAAATGCAATCAGACTCCAGGGAGAACTTCTCACAAGTGACTAAAAAGTTATCAACAATGCAACTTAAGCCATAAAACTGATCTTTTAAAATGGATTTTCATTAATGATTCAGTATAATAAAACAAAACATAAACCGTTCAAAGGTAACGAAGCCTTTGCAGACAATACTGCTTAGGGTTCTTTTTGCTTATCTGAGTTGGATTGTTTTAAAAAGTTAGCAATTACAAATTAGTCCGGGAAAGTATTGTGTACATACTGTACATGGCCATGTACATACCTTGTGAATATTACATGCATATACAGTTTTTCCATGCATACACAACGTCTCCATCTATATTTAATTTTAGATTAACTTGTTTTCAGTAAACAAGTGAATAACCTTTTCAGTTTGAGATAGTGCTCCAGCTCTCTGCGCCTCTCCGCTGACGGAGGTCCTGGCCCTGAGACACCTGTGGAGCAGGATGTTTTCTTGCCAACATGCTTCTTCTTTGCAGGTGAATGGTGTTTCTGGGGCACTATGGAAGCAAGAGCACAACTGAAAATATGAACCACAAGCAATCGCCGATGGCTATTTCCAGTTCACGTGCTTAATGAGTCAATAACCTGCTGTGCTGGAGTTGCTGGGGAGTGCGGTCGATTCCACACTGATCCTCGCTGCTGCCTCAGTGGGTGGCTTTCGGTAACACAGTCTGTTGCAGTCTGGATGAGAACCTGACTCTTTTTCTGACATAGTGCTTAAAGAGGGGAAAAAAAGCCATCGTTTTAACTTTTAAATTTGATTTGTCATCTTAAAAACCACAAATAAAACAACTTCCCATTACTTATAAAACTATATTGATCCAAAACATCAATTCGGCAGTTATTCATTATAAATATAAAACATACAATGTTTAACAGTATATTTCTGTTACATTTTTTATTTGTTATACATATTATATATATTTATTTTTATTTATTTTTTTTTTTTTTTTAATATTCCCTCCACCACCACCCCTCTACGGAGGACTACTTTATTTTTTATTTATTTCCTCAACAGAAGGAGAGGGAGAGAGAGAAAAAAACACAGGTAATCTGCTTCAATACCTGCTGAAAAAACAACAGTGTATTTATGTCTAATAAAAACAGGATCAGTGCAACTTTGATTAAGTTTTACCTAGTCTTCTTGTGACAGCTACTGTAAGGAGTGGACTTCAGCAAAGCATGATGGGTAATCTTACGCGTTTGAGTAAGCAGAGGAGCAGGGCTAATGTCATCCTGTGGAACAACAGGTTAAACCACAAACAAAATAAAACACATTAAAACACATTAATAATGCATGTGTATCAACAATACGTATATGGTATATTACATTTAATCTAGACTCAAGTTTTAAGGTAGAGAATCATGCTTGTACTACTACTGAACATGCACAAGAATGTGTTTTTGGTAGTCAAGTAAATCTTAAGATCCATAAATACTAATGCAGCCAGTATGATACGTCTACTTTTCAACAGCAGGCGTTACTTTTCGGTTTCAAGTAGTAAAATAAATGAATAGTGTCATCCGACACTACAGTCCGGCTATGATGACTGATTACCTTCTTTTGCTCCTCAGCCTGAACATAATCATGATGTCGCCGTTTCTCAAGTTCGTTCTGAAACTTCTCCTTCTTCCCATAAAACCACTTTAGCCCTGATGCCAAGAGAAGGTGTCAGGACACGAATATATATATATTAGCCAGTCTGATTACGGTACAGTTTCAATTAAACTCACCTTCAAGATGTCTCTTTCCCTTTCGGTGAACTGCCAGCATGTCAACAGTATCAAAAACAGGCCGGTAGGAGCACACTAAACAAGTGTACCTGTCAACAGAATCGTACGTCGACATCTGGGGGGTATTCCAGAAAGCAGGTTATGTGACATACCCGGGTAAGTTTAAGGGTAAGTTAGTGGATAACCTCAACTTTCGGTTCCAAAAACGGAGGTTAACTTTCTGGGTATGTACGTAACCATAGCAGCTTACTCTCTGAAGATAACCTGCTACTGAGCAGGTTATGTTCCAGGGTAAGTTTGTTGCAGAAGGTTACTGAGCATGGCGTGCCCTTTTGATGACGATCCTGTGAACGTGGAGGCATAAATTATACAAGGTTTTTTTCGCCGGGAGAGAGTTATAAGACCGCGTATTGATGTCTTGTCATTTCCTAATGATTATTTGAAAAAGCGTTATCAGTTTTCAAAAGAATCGTTCATTTACTTAACATCTCTTGAAACCGCATATTGCAAATGTCACAAACCCAAACCGCGGGTCTGCGCTTAGCACAGAAAACATTCTGTACATAGCGCTTCGGTTTTTTGCGTCAGGGCATTTTTTGTACAATATGGGCGATAATAATATAACCTTTTTGCAGAATGTTTTTGTGTTTCATTTTGACTTGGCTCAAAGTTCTTCTGTCTCCAGAAGGATTACACCTTATTAAATAAGAAACCATATATTCCTAGTCGAGACACATTGTTATTTTAACCTAAAGAAATGAATGGCAGGAAAAGTAAATGCTTTCATAGTGATTTAACAGTAAAAAGGATGCGGAAGGGTTATGTGTTTAATTATTTTGCATTATAATAAAAGGGGAGGCGATGTCAAATTTGCAATTTAATACACACGCATTTATTCTGTCCTTTATTTTTTGCCAAGCCAACTCTTTCTTTAGCCGATGCAGCCGTATTGCTTTTTTTCATTATTATTGGCTTGAATTCCTCATATGCGTGCATTAAAACTTCCAACTCCGCCTCTGTGAAGTATGCCGCTCTCTTTTTTTCACTTTGATTTTCCATTCTGACTCGTGAAATCGGTGATCAATTGAAAACGTCTTTATGTATGCACGGTGCACGCGCATTAACTCTGGGTAAGCAATAGGAGGTTGATTGAACTTACTCTTCTCAGGTGTTTTGGAACCGACATACTCATGGTATGCGGGTTTGGGGTATATCAACCCAGAGGTTAAGATTTACCAAATGGTAAGTTAACCAAGCTTTCTGGAATACCCCCCTGCTGACATTACCCTTCGATGACATTTCAAAACAAAATTCGCTTCATTATGAATTGCCGTTACCTTCCGTTTTTCATAAGGGCAGCTTCATCCTCGGGAATAAAGTTTGATAATAGATCTGCCACACGACGCTTCTAAAAACACAACAACAGTAATATAATTGCGTCCACTGAGTGAAACTACCCAAACTCTACCAACATACATTCATTCCAAATATTATTCGTGTGTGTTTTACACCATTCAGATGACAGGCTGTCGAGTTTAATTAACAGTACAAACTGTAACTAGCTGTAAGGCTACGGCTAATTACTAATATAAATACCTTGAGGATGTTTAGTTGACTGGGGTCATCTCCCTCCCGCTTGAAAGACATTTTTGTCACAGAAGTTAAGCTGATTTGCTCAGCTAATGTTTATTTGCAAGCGTGTGTCCTATAAACCGGAACTATGGGATTTGAGTCTTTTGAAGAATTGCATTGTGGGATACTAAATTAAATAACTTAAAATGCCACCCGTTCGGAAAACGCCGAATCATACTCTGCTTTAATTGCTTATTGATTATATAATGATTGCAAAACTTGATGCTACAGGTGTTACATTTGCAGTGAGAAAGCTAAATGTTATTCCTTGATTAACCCCATAAGTGCTTAACTGCATCTCCCATAATGCACCGCGTTCGCTCGGGGTCCGAGGTCCATTGGAAGGAATCACTTTCTTTTAAACGGAGTACAAGGATGCGAAAAGAGTGGGTAGTTGTTAAAAGGAAATTCTCTGATAAACGAAATAACGCTGGCCATCACTTGTATTGAAATATTGTTTTTTTTTTTTACTGTTTGTCTCGTTTGTACTGGTTATTGGGGATGGAGAGTTGCTGTCTAAAACGAAGTAGCTGCATGCAGTAATTTATTTTGCTCATATGCACTATTGCGAGCGACAGTTTTTGCCTTTCTGTGCAATAGTAAATCTTTGCTGTAGTAAAAGTATTTTTAAGAATACGCTACAACTGCCTCATTTATCGTTGATTTGTGGTCATGGCAGCTCTATCGTTCCGTGACCCAGCTGGTCCTGAGGACACCCGAGTTCTGCTGTAATTTTGTTTTATAATCTTGTTCTTAGATGTGCTCATGTAGCGCTATAGGTTTTTCCAGTATAGTGAACAGAGATTGAACTTGCGATCTCGGCCGGTTTTCTCGTCAAAACGCAGCAGATAGTACTTTGTTCTTCGAAACGAGACCTCGCATGCGGAGTCCTGCTTTCTCTTGTGAAATCGTCCAAATGTGACAACAGTTGTTGCGAATCTACGGCTCTTAGATATCAATCTGTCAGCGTGGTTAACCAGCTAGTTAACGTGACGTCGGCGCTGGGCTACTTTCAGTTTCTCAAAAAAATACTAATAACTCCAGCGCAGAAAACGCTCCCGAGTGATTAGGCTGCTACTTTTCTTTGCGTTCATTTAATTCCAGTGGATACTATTTGTGTTTTTTCCACGAAAACACATTTAAATTTGCGTTTTCGGAATATGTAAATAGGAGCTACACTTTGAGCCACCAAGAAATGATATTTTTATTACATTGTGTGCACAGTCCTATAACTGCTTTCCGGTGTTCATTGTAGACCAACAAATCGTCGTTGAAACGTCCGATTCAGTGAATCTTCAGATAATGTAAATGAGGTTGGCATAAAAAAAACGATGGTTGAAAACCGCTGCGGAATATCATCAAAACTATACTTTGCAACGCAAAGAGATACTTGCTTGGCTACGCACTAACCAGGCGATCGAAGCCATGTCATCTGAAAGTGCGCCCCTTCCAACCGGAGCTAAGGGGCGTCCTGAAGCCGGCCGGACGCGTTCGTACGGCAGCCTGGTGCAGTGCTCTGTCTCCCCGTTGCGCCAGCGGCACATAGAGCATCACGTCCAACCTGGAGAGACGCTCCAAGGACTTGCCTTGAAGTATGGAGTATCAGTGAGTTACTTAAATCTGATATTTTTGCTGTGTTAATTTACTGTATTTTACAATTTGCCATTCTGGTTTGGATTGCAGGAGCTCAATTCAATGGAATTTGATTAAAACTTCCAAAACCTATTATTTAAACGCTCTTGCCTGGTATATCTCTTTTACAAGTGTAAAATATGTGGGCTAAATAATGTGTTCATAAAACGGATGACACAGGTACGAGGATGCAATTTAATGATCTAATATTTATATACAGAAAAGCTATAACTATTTCCATATATCCTGTCAGGACCCAGCTGCATTCAGTGAGAAGCAGTAGCTGACTTTTCCTTCATGTGTTACCTTATAAGTACATTTTTGGCATCACTATGGGACAGAACATATGTAACTACATAATTTAATTAGGAGGAAAATATACAATGAATGCAGTCTTGAGTAATGGGGTAAAATGCATGAACGGTGTCTTCTGTGTTCTTAGATGGAACAAATTAAAAGAGCTAACAGACTGTACACCAACGACCCTGTATTCCTGAAGAAGTCTATCTCCATCCCTGTGCTGGCTGACTTTGATGCATTCACCAATGGAGTCTCTGCTGATGAGGAAATGGAGCAGTCATATTCTAATAAAAGCAGGGAGGGTCAGGCTAAGCACAGGAAGCCGGCTGATGTGAAAGAGGAGGAGCGAGTAAGACCACCAGAGGGTCCTGAACTCTCACCGATGGACTTCCTGAAAAGAATGGATGCCCAGATCAGTCAGTCCAAAATGGCAGCTGTTAAGAAGATCCGTGAAGGACATCGGCAGTGAGTACTTAATCATTCTGAAAAAGAGTTGAACAAGAGAACATAATATAGATCCCAAGGCGAACCAATTATCAAAATGAGGCATTTTTAAAAGTGCCCTATTGCCACATAGTACTCGTATGGAAACAACTCATAACATTACTCAGGATTGAACCTACTAGTTACATTTGTTTGTACTTGCACCATACTGAGTGATTGTAGCGGTCTGCGGAAGGGTTTCTTGTTCATATCTTTGATGTTGAAGTGGTTTATTTTTTGGCATGCTGTGTTTAAGGGTATTTAGACATGAGCTTCTAAGCACGGGTGTAAGCTAGTGGAGCATAAGTGGCTGAGTATGTCTGGCATTTAAAGTGTTTGTGAACATAGAACTGGATTCTGTGCCCCTCTTTCCAGATGGATGTTTAATGGGAGAGTAGCAGTCCTCATCTGTTTGAGTTTTCCTCCTGTTTCTGTAGATTTGCATGTATGGAAGACTCTCACCCTGGTGGTGCCTCATCGCATCAGGCGACTGGTAACGCAGTAGCCGCCTCCTCTACCACAAACCAGCGAGCTATGCTGGGAGCGGTTCCCCTCACCATCACCAAGCGTGCCACGGTGCTGAAGGACCATGAGGATGAGATCTTTGAGCTGTGACAAATTGCATGTTTGCTGGAGATGGCACTTAACAGAGCAAATGTGACAGTGGGTGACTGAGTTGCTGTGTTTTTTTTTTGTTTTTTTTGCTGATAATTGTGTGACGTCATTGACCCATCAACATTTTTCTGATCAGTAAATACTGTAATATAGTTATTTATTACTGTCTTGAATCTCGAGGGCATATTGTTACCTTTGGTTTTCCATCCAAATTTGATGCCTTAATTTTATGTATAAATGGTCATATGCGCATTTCAGCTAGATGTAATAGAAAATATGTGCATTTTAATGTGTTGAAGATACATTTCAAAATACATTGTAGTTCTTGCATATTTTGATTTAAATGTTAGACGAGGAAATGCAGAAAAGTACTTTATCCCATGTGTACCTAATTAGAACATAATTAGAAATTTATTAATTGTTTTGTACCAGTATTACCTGACTTCTAAAATTATCAGGAAATCTGCTGACCTTAATCTTGATAAATCTTATCCCAGCTGTCATCCACCAAGTCTATATATATTTATTTTAGTTTCAGTTGAAATTAGTTGACTGAAATAGTGACCTGAAACTGCTGTAATATTGATTTTGCCAGTTCTTGTCTCTCTGCAGAATGGGATGGCTTATTACAGGTGTATGATAATGTTTGCTCACTTCTTGATTGTAAGGTTCAATACTGTTTTGAGTTTGTGTGGGCCATGTGATTTTGCTGAGTAACTTTGTTGCACTGTACGTCTGCCTTGCTATGTGGAATTTGTTGACATGTTTTTCGACACTATTTTTACAACGTGTCCTCTGAGGAATTAAGTATAGCAAGGAGCTGTGAAACAAGTAGGGGGTGTAAAGGTCAACGACGGTGATGAGAGACAAGATTTTGAAATGCCTGGAAATATTGTGCACTGATAAGTTTGTTAAAAGATATTGGTGTGTTTTTTATTGACTAAACCAAGCAGAAACTGAGATTGTAAATTTTGAATACTGTGGTTTTTAAAGCCGCAAGTATTTTGCAACAAGTTGGAAATGTCGATGGGGTCATGATGTAATACCCTTGAACTATAGAATGTAACTTGAAGAATGATGCAGATATATTGTTATTATTCTTTTATTATAAATGAGCCCTACTAATGGCTCTCCAAAGTGGAACTTCCTTTGACATATGTTACGGCTAGTAATATTGCCACAGCAGAACCAACATCCCTTTCATTACTAATGTCAATACAGGTTTCATATGAACTTTTCCATGTCAGTCTCCCCATAATAACCTTCATATAAAGGTGTGCTGTTTAATGACACACTTAAGGTTATGTTGTCTTGCGTACTTATTTATTCTAAAGAGAATTTAAGCTATTTTTCACACTGGTTAATGACACTGTCTATGTTGAGTCCTTTGAATTTTCAAGCTAAGAAAACTCATAACATTGTGAGGTACATGTATATTTTGAGATAGGTGCCAAATAGTCTATGCAAATATTGATAAAATATCTTAATTTGAAAAAAGCCGATTATTACCAAAAACTGCTTGAGATCTGTATACTTTTAAAAATTTAATAAAGCATTAACTATCCAATTCTACAAATTGTATTTTTTGTCAAATATCTGAGTACATGTCAGTTTTTCACAACTCAAATGACCTGTTTTCCCAGAAAGTAAAAAAAAAACTGGTGGCTAATATTTTCCTCTTGATAACTGATATATCATGTTCCATTGTAGCATGTTCTAGTTAATACATAAATGAGTATCGGGAATCAAATAGTTCAACACTGAAAGCCAGACTTTTTGAGGAACAGTTAATTTTGTTCGAACAAAGACTGGCAAAGCCAAGTGTTGGGTCCCATTTCTTTGTTTTGGAACTTTTGCTTGTATTTTGGATTTAGTTTTTTGGACATAAGCTCTGATGTTCGTCCAAATCTTGGTGTTAATTTGAAGCCATCCGCTACACAAAAGCATCTTGGTTGATATTTCTTAAGTGTTTAGACTTGTAAAGCTTGTACTCATGATGTGGAGGGATTTAAAAATAGCATTGTTTTTGAAGTTGCAAGATGTAGAGAGCAGTTATGTATTTAGCTGGTGGGGACTCTCATGCCACCTAAGACAAGTTTTGATTCCATTAGTGTGAAGTATGTTTTCAACTCTGAAAATACTATTTTGGTATGTTTAAACATCGCGAGGAAGTGGCTTTTGTAGGGCAGACAATTGTTCTTTACACCTTGTGTCTTTAGTTGGAAAAGCGCTTACAATCTGGGATTTTTTTCTTCAGAAAAGTCATAATTGACAGTATTTGCCAGTTAATATTCATAATATTTGTGGTTCTGCACCCGAGTCATTTGATCTGCAAAAAAGGACAAAAGTCAGTGCATGTTTTATTTTCGTTTTATAGAAAAAAATCTATAGAATTCTTATCAGCATAATTAATATACATATATCTTGAACTTTTATGAAAACCAGATGTCAGCTCTAAAGTGGTGGTTCATTTTTATCATTCAACACTGTTTATAATAACAAAATAGCGTGTAATTTACAGTAGGTTTGCACCGTATATATAAATTTTAACCCATAGCAATTCTTTTTTACAGCGCTAGATGGCAGTGGTTTTTACAGTGCTCTCAAATATTGCGCGCTTTGCTTTTATGGTACTAAAATTACTTCACGTGCTCAGATAGCAGTGGATTATACCGGTATGCAACGTCTTTTTTTATCGACATGCGTGACACAAACAGACGAGCGATGGCTTTGAATGTTGAAATGCAAGACGTTCTGGTATATGATCATTTTAAGATGTGTTTTTGTAATTATTGCATCCGAAGAGGGAAATTCCACTGGAATAGCCAAGCATTTTTGTTGCTGTCGCATTTGGCTTATTTGATGTGGCTTCATCTTAGAAAAAGATCAGGTTGGACTGCCCCATCTCAAATAGTTTTTGTGTACATATTAGTTCTTGTTCAGTAATGTGAGAACCTTGTTCTCTCCTCCGTTTCAGTTTGGACTTGATCCCCAGCAGTGTCTCTATTTCAAGCAGGACAGTCAGCTCATAATTTGTCGTCCTCCAACAGCTTGTTCAAGCCAGTGCAGATCTTGGTGAGGTTGGACGAGAACGGTCCATTTGGAGAATAGAGACTGGCAAGTAGCTCTGGGTTGGAATAGTGACTGAAGACATGATTGATCCTGCCGTGGGATTTGGGGGTGAGGTGCTTGTCCACCAGCTTCAGCAGCAGGTCTCGGCACGCCGTCAGGATTTCTGACATCACGTTCTTGTCAAATGTGAAGTCCACCTTGGTCACCGGGAAAGAGACCATTATTCATTTTACTGCTTAGTATAAAAGCACATTATGCTTTATGCTGTATTGTAATGTAACTATATACAGTCGGCCCTCCATATTGGCTGAGGATTGATTTCAGGACCCCCCTCAGATACCAAAATCTGTGGATGCTACAAGCCCATTATATAAATGGCATAGTATTTGCATATAACTTACAAACATCCTCCAGTATTTTTAAAATCGCTTCAAGACGACTTGCAATACTTAATACAATGTAAATGCTCTGTACATACATACACAGACATAACCATCATAATACATATAGAAAATGTAATTATAAATAGTGAAAATAAATTTTTATTTTCTCTCTCTGTCATACACACACAGTGTTAACACTCACCACCAACACCAAACATCACCAAACATTTTTTTTAAATATATTTTCAATCTGTGGATGCGGAACCTGCGGACACGGAACCTGCAGATACGGAACCTGCGGATACGGAGGGCCGACTGTATATATGGTTGCTGGTAGTTAACTATGTTGAAATTTGTCAAATTTATGTTTAAGAATTTTTCTTTTAATCGTGATATACAATTGGCATCTTTAGTCATTCTTTGCTTTTATGTGCTTAAAATCTTCATTATTAATAAGCAGCTAATGCTCAACCGAGTCATGAAGGATGATGAAACAAGATTCACTGCAATGAATCATCACCCTGTTGAACATTTCTGACAGTGTTGAAGTTAATAGAGTGTCTGCTTTCACAGATATTCACTGATGTTGCCGTGATGAGTGACGGATGATGGAGACTAACCTCATAGAAGCTTATGGCGGTCATGGCAACCTGGCGGAGTTTCTTTTTGAAGTCCTGGGCCAAGCTGAGCTCCTCCACACTGAAGCGATTGTGGCGATAGAGGACACTGAGCTTCACTGCCACCTTGATTAGGTCCTTCCCCACATTCTGGGCCTCTGCCCGGCTGCCTGTGTACCCTTTCGAAACCCTGTAGAGTTCATCGAGGATATCGCTGCTGGTATCGTCAATGAGCGCTTGTACCATAGACTTGCTGGCCATGTGACTGAGAATCTTCTTCTGGGCCTTCATAGCCATGTCCTTTGAGCTGAAGGTATCCATTGCAGCTATGGGAGCAAAGGGAATCAACATTTGAAACACCTGAATCACAGGATATGGTTTGTTTTGCATATTACAATAACATTGGAGGCAACCAAAGAGACATAAATGCCGGTTTTTGCTGAGGTCACGTTTTCATTTTTAATACAGAAAAATCCATGTTGCATACACACTAATACCTATACACAGAAGCAGATTTGCAATCAGAGATTTAAGTGCCAGTTGAGGGAAAATCTACAATAATATATGAAAAGTAATATGGCTGCCAAGATTTCATATCCTGTTTAAGGTTATGGTTAAGAGAAAGTATGAATCAACATAGATTTCTTGTTTTTTGTCTTGGTAATGGGGGATGGTCTGGAGGGTTTTTGGATTTTCATGTTAAAAAAAAATTATGCAACTCTATTCTCTTTCTGTTTAGTTAGTTTTAAGGTCTGTTGAGTCTTACTGAAACCTTTAAAACCCCATAGAGACGCAGAGTCCTGTTCTTCATGCAGTGGGCGGGGCTTCAGTTTGACAAAACTGTAATCGTGATGATATTTGTAGATGGGTGGGAACAGTGACAGTTGGTGACAACTATAATTACCTACATAACTGCCTGCCAATAGTCATATACACAGTGTCCATAAATTGCATACAGGATACACTTTAAAAACAAACACAAGCTTAATGACCCTTTTCCATGTGTAAGATTATGTTTCAATTTCAATTCACCTTCTTGCACTTTCCCCTATTACTTTCTATAAAAAGTAAATCTCTTTGGAGAATTCTTATGCACATTTATTCTTATTTTCCTCTGTGCACATACCGGTATGCAACTCATTTGCACACTTGTGTGCTTTCTTTCTCTGGCTCCTGCACACGCATTCCTGACACACAAATACCCGCTTATTATGCTTGGGTCACCTGACCTAGCAGCATGAGTTTGCCTGCAAAACACGTTTACAGAGATCCCCATTGAGAGCACATGTGTGAGTTTCAGAAACAGCCAGCCATGTCTATGTCAATAAGTGTCACTGATTAATAAACACTGGTTTACTGTTACAGTAGCCTGGCCCTGTCGAGCTTGATACTGTGACCTTTAAGTTTATCATGACCCTGACACCTGTCATTACAGAGTGTCTTTACAGACTTGTGCTCCTTGCAGTATTTTCAGGCTCTCAAAACATTCACTTGACACATTTAAATATCTTGTTGTGTCACATTTCGCTTATGAATACTCCTTTGCTAACCAGCGCTTAACATTGATTATCTACTGCATGGGTTTTCAACCTTTTATTGAACCAGCGGCCCCCAAATGAAAATAGACTTTAGCTAGGGAACCCTACAACAAATGTGGGAGGGGCTTTAATGATTCACCTTTAATTTTCTTTGCTCTGATAGGCATATTGCATCAATCAGATGATGCCAGTTTAAGAAGTGCATCAACGGAGCCCCCTCAACTGTTCGGTGGGCCCCACGGGGCTCTGTAACAATTGCCAAGTCTTGCATAGGCATCTAGCTTAGCATATTTTATAATGTTACTATATATTCTGGGGGCTGTAGATACAGCGCTGTTTTTAAAGGGCTGATATTATAAGTTTTTAGAATGTGAATTTCAAGTATAATTTAATAAATAGCTTGAGTACTTATTGATTTTGAATGCTAAATACTGTGTGAAGAAATAGTTAACTCTAAGGTAAAATGTAAAAAAAAAATACTTTTTGAAAAGTATTTGAAAGGTCTAGAACTGCCTCTTTGACAACTTGGTGGCAGTAATAGGATGGTCCAGTGGGAGGTGCTCTTGAGTTAGAGGATTGCTAGAAGGTTGGATAACACTTTACTCAAAGCAGTCATACAGCTGCATTATAAATACCTTCATAATGCATTGTAATGCATTCATAAAGTATTTAAATACAGCTGTAAATATTTATAAAAAGGCATACATTAAAGCCATGTTTATTATGCATTATGAATGCTCTTAGCTTTAATGCACTATGAATACCTTCATAATGCATTATAATGGTCAGTACCGAAGCTTGTTGGTTGTAATGTCACTGAAGATGCTACCGCATGCTGAGACCACAATTGAGGTTGAATCCAACCCAGATAATGAGGAGGTGCAGCAAGGTGCGACTGAGGTGTTGGTGAGCAGGAGCCAATAGCAAATTTTGAAGCAGATAGAGGACCGCTAAAGCAAATGTTCTGGAAATTTCTAGCTGATCTACAGGACAGGGTGGTCCATGAGGAACAAGAAGCTGCTTGACGGAAGTTGTTTCAGCATCAGTTTCAGTTACTGCAAGGGGAGATCAGTGTACCTACTGGGAAGAGGTACTGGAAAGAGATGGGGAGGAGGCAGAACAGCCTCTTGGAACCTCCACCAATCCAAGACCAGCAAGTCATATTTGCCTTCCTAAACAGCTCAAAATGAAATAGGTCAATGAAACATATGACATGGAACATTTCTATACCCCATTTGAGTGCAGAGCTACAGTTTGTAGAAGGCTCCAAAAAGACTGGACCATAAAACTTGTTCCTGTCTTGAATGGCAAAACATCTAGCGTCTGAGTAGCAATTGATGTGAATGAATCAGGTGAATATGTGTTTGTCAAGGAGGCCATACTGAAGAAGCATTGCATCAATGCTGAGAGTTTTCACTCAGTGGAAGTGTCAGCAGAGGAAACCCCCAAAAGAACTGTACATTCAGCTGAGGAACCCTGTACATTCAGCCGAGGAACCCTGTACATTCAGCCGAGGAACCTCTGTCACAAATGGGTGAAGCCTGCAGGGAAAATGAGATTGGAGAAATAATCAAATGAACAGTTCATGAAGATGCTTTGTCCAGAGTTCCGGGTTAGGTTTGAAGAGCAGAACTCACTCATCCCTGAGAATGATGCCTGACTTGCAGACTTCTTTGTGGCAGCTTAGGGGCGCACTCAACCCTTGAGTGATATCCAGTGGAAGACTACTGAAGACAAGCTTCCCCCCTGATGGAGAAGAGGGGTGAGAGAAGTCTGAAAGGGACTGAAAATTCAAGTTCTACTAAGGCGGAGGCTATCAAATGTTATAATTCTGGCTAAGTGGGTCACAAAGGACCCACATGTCTGGATCTAACTCCCAGCTTGTGCTATGCGTTACTTGTTTGCAGCCTACTTTTGTTCCTCTGCCAAGCTAAGTGACATGCCTGTTGGATTAAATGGCCACAAAGCAGTTGCTTTTGTAGACACTGGCTGTACTTTGAGTTTGGCCGCGGCCCATCTTTTTGCAGAGTGGATAATGACCCTCCTGTAAGGATTAAGTGTGTGCATGGTGAAGAGCAAGCTTATCCAACTGTCGAGGTGTACCTGGAGGTACAAGGACAGTGCATATCTTATGAGAACAGCATTTTCCATACCCAGTGGTCATTCACCATGATTTTACTGTACGTAATATGGCACTAGCTCAGTCCAAAAAAGGGGCAGAGAGAAGCAGAGAAAAAAAATCTTGGACTGCCCTTCCTTTTTATGGATATCACCTGCTGGCTAGCTTATTCAAGCTGAAGGAGTCCAAAATGGGGAAAAGGGAAGATAAGTTTCAAAGAACGGTAGTACAAAGTTCAGACCTTACAGAGCCTGATAACCTTCTGAGCCGTGATCAATGGAAAATGCCGCTTAATATGCCTCAACTCCTAAAGGATGATCTCCGTAATGTACTCCTAGGTTGTAAAAGCAGCTGACATATGTTGGACTGACATGTCATGTAAAGAGGGTGTTTTCTGCCTGTATATAGACATTTTATATCATAAAAGTAATCCGACTTTTCAGACTTCTGAAAAGTGTAGGTAATATTGTGATTAGTTTGTGGCATTGACCTTAGGTAGGTATCTTGGGACGATGCAAAACATATTCCAGAGTAAGAAGGCACTTCAACTTGCTGAGGATGACTAAAAGACATTGCTGCCTTTTGCAGAACCTGTCCTGAGTACCAAAGTATGGCCATCAGAACGGGCATCTCCAAGCCCCATTGGAGCCCAAGCCTGTCCTTTTGAACATTTGGGGAGGAATACTGTAAGCCCCTCGGAAGAAGCTGAACAGGCAACAAGCACATGTTGGTAGTTTGTGATTCCTCAACTTCATACTCTGAGGTCTCTCCTTTGCAGAACATTATTTATTTTTATTTTGCGCCTCTATTCTCTTGAGTAGGGTTTCCTTAAGAGAGTCTTATTGCTATGTTTTTGTATAGACTTCCGTTATCTTGATTCAGCCTTTAAATTTGATTCCTACCCTTGTCCATTATGGAGATGACAGGGAAAGCTAAGCTTATTAGTAGACTACTGTAGGTTACTGACAGGTGGCTCTTGCCCCAGAATCTAGAGAATTAACCAACTTTTGTACTCCTCACCTCATGCAATTCTGGGTTTTACCCTTTGGTTTACATGGTGCTCCTCCAACTTTCCAGCAATTAATGGATATTATGCAGGAATGATGCATACTGTGTTGTAGGAGAGTTTGCCGCTGCTTATCTCGGTAATGTAGTGATGCTCAGGAATATATGGAACCCCCATCTGCATCACCTTCGGGTAGCATTTTGGTGCATTAAAGATGCTGGCTTTGCTATGAAGTATAGCGCTATAGAGCTCTCCAAACGGTAGGCAACATGAAGGATATCTGTGCTCGTTTATCTTGCTGGTATTTGTCTTTGGAACCATTTCAGTTTGTGAATAAGTATCAGCCTGGCAAAGAAAATGTAACTGCAGACTTTGTCTCTTGCCTGATCTGCGAGAGTTTAGAGGTGGGGTCATATGTGACAACTGCTTAAGCCTCGCGCAGGAGTTGCTAACTGCAGTATACAATTTTTCTTAATATTATGACTAAGAACTTCCAGCAGTCTCCCTTTTTTCTATTATGTCATGGACTTTAAGGTATTCTATTTACTTGCTGTTGTTCATTTAAGGTTCCTTTGATCATTTGCGTCATGGCTTCATTATTGTGTCATATAATGGTTATTGTGCTGTAAAACAGGAGATTAATCGTGCCTGTAATGGACACTTTCTCTGATAGGTGTGCAAGCTTGTAAAGAATTGTCTGAGCATAGTACAGGCTTGTGATTAGCTTTGTTAATTTACCAACACTTTCAAACATGCTCCGGAATTATCTGCTGTCAGAGGCTGGATGAATGACTACATTCACTCCAAAGCCAAATATTTAGCCGAATATTTTTTTTTTTTGTAAATAGATTTTTTGAGTCAATAAATCTACCTTTGGAGCTGTCTCTTGGTCTTGGCATTAGAGTTGCCGTCACATACTCATAGCAACATTGAACACCACCTGGTCTACTGAGTTCATTTTTTCCGTGCATATCTGGGAGTATGAAGCCGTATAGCATTTGTGCTAAGTTAATCTCTGTGGTGCTGCCCATATTGATTCTTATTATAATTAAAAGGGTATGGCTGAAATAATGTAATAACTCTTCAATGCACTTTTGTGGGACTGTCTTGTTTTCCTTTCTATGACGTGGATGCTTAGCTCAGGGGAGAAACCATGAAAAGGTGGTATCATGGGGGCATGAGGCAAAGCCCCAACAGCGTCAAGGACGAAAACATTCTATTCCCCTCAGATTTGAGATGTGCAAACATTAGGTAAACACCACAGTCTCTCCCTTTACTTTATAATGGTTGTAAAGTCAAGACTATCTGTTGGAGTCTGACATGTTAGAATAATTTTATGCCTGGAAAAACCACAGTGGTTGAATTCTTACAACAGCTACAATGGCCAAGCAACAGCAAAATTGGAGCAATATATTAGCAATGATTTTTCAATATGGAAAAAGATAACACACAAGAAATAAACTGTAATTCAGAAGAAGCAAAATAGAAACTCCATCCAGTGACCACATATACATTACAGGGCTGTGGTATTTGAAAAAGTCATGAAACACATGTTGTGTTTGACCCAGTATCTTATGAATACACTAGTTTCAGAAGTAAATGATGGTTAATGCGATAACATGTAAATATACATCAAGCGTTCAATCGCATGTTGCTATTTAACAACATACATTGGGGAAATTGTAAGTTGCTTGTGAGTTTTCTTTCATTTCTTTCCATTCATTTCAGTTCTCAGTGCTTCCACAGACCTGAATTCAAGCCCTTCAGTAAGAAAAGAGAACGGCTGTTTTAACCATATCTCCATGGTTAACTCGCTGGTATGTAAATGCATCATTTTCAGACGTTCAGGGAGAGAGCACAAGGTTCGCTTAAAATTGGCGACCTGCTCCAACAGGTATGAGGCCAGGGGCTTGTGCGTTACATAGCGCAGGCAGGTTCCTGCAGGTCTTCACTAACCAGCTTTATTTGGAAAGCAGACAGCAAAAGAGCTTGCTGTCTGATCTAAAACATCACCCCAGACCTGTGAGAACATCCCTCTGGCCTCATAGACGAGATGTTGGTGGGTCCATGACCTTGTCTTGAAGCCTTCACGTTGCCCCAGAGAGCTCTTTAGGCTGACGAAAATTGAACCTGTGCCAAGCATTAAAAATACATTAGTATTACTCCTGATTTGCCTCTTATTGAGCTCTTGGGGTATTCTGATTCTCTGGTGACTATTGTTTTTGTGCATAGTCCTATTGTATCGTGTCTTCAAATATTACTTGCAGTGACCCCAAATATCGAGGTTTGCATGCTGTAAACATTTACATGGTGTAAATATTAACTGTGTGCATGTGGAGATGTCTGATATCCAGTTCAACTTTACCAGCTCAGCTGAAAGCCGCTACTCCTATAAACCACGAAGAGTCTTATTCTAGCCATTGTCATTTGAGCAGTGGAACTTCAGAAATTCGCTGAAAGTCACAAAAGGATTTTACTGCTACAATGTTGCACCTTTACACAAACTCTTTACAGGGATTAGAAGACATTAATTCACTATATTTACTTTAAACCATGAATGGAATAGGAGAATTATAATAACTTTTTATAATTTTATATTTAATTCCATTCCATACAAACTTAAAGTCAGGAACTCTGTAGGGATCGCAGTGGCTTCTGCAATTTTAATCACATTTCCTCACCATTAAACTATGAGGCAGCTGGAAACAGCTGAGCTTCAGAGCGTGGTTCAAAGGAGGCCTACAAATGATTATTTCACCTGGTCCAGCATGGAGAGCTTTTTCAACATGTTTGTTGCTGTTAGTTTTTATACAATAGGACAACAGTCTAGAGGAGCTCCTTGCGTTGGCTCTCCCTCAGATATGTCTTCTAAAAGAAGTAGAACCTTTAAAATTTGCCAGATCATTTGTACATTGAATTATATTGCAAAATTATTAAATAGACGGGGCAGAGCTAAAAAATTCTGGGCCCACTGACAAAATGTCACTTGAGGTCCCTCAGCCAATAATTTTACACATTCAAGGCCCCCTGCAGGGTGCTTTAGATACCATGTGTCTTTAAGTACCATATCAGTACAAATCACTTCTCGAGACTGATGACAATTTATTTTGCTTAAGCATTTGACTAACCTGTTATTTTATGTTGTAGAGATACATCTCTAGAGTGAAATATAAAGTATAGTCTTTATAGAGATTAAATCTAAACATAAAAACTATGGGTTAAATCTGTAACGTTGCAAGGGTTTTTCTTTTCATTTTAGAAACTGAATCTGTCCTGAAATTCCTTTGGGCTTGACTTTGTCCTTCTGCAATTTAGTGTAGTTTCATCACTCTTAAATACTTCCAGTTCCTTACATGGTGATGAAATGTCGTTTAAATGAAAATAACCTTTTATGTTGGACATAATCCGTCTTTTGTTGCAATAAATACTGCTGTAAGGTAAACGTGAATGTCTTCTCAAGCAAACCAGCTACTGTACCAGTGTGCAAATGTATAGACATTTCAATTGATAATTTTTAAAATGGCTAGTCTCTGCCAGTTTCCAGTGTTTCCTGAACTGGGTTTTACGGTTCTGCCAAAGTTCAGGAGAGCTGTAGTAAAGTGTAATGATTAGAGAAATTTGAACAAATGAGCTAAATATTTAGGATGGCAGTGATGACTGGATCTGGTAGAACGCTGAACTCTGTTTTTGGGCAATCCCTCAATAACATGGGGCTGATGCAAGAGGGCATCGTATTGTTTGAAGGGTGTAGAGTGACTGGCAGCCCTGTAATTAAACAACATCAGGATCTGGGACTCGTTCAGCACTCAAGACTCAAGTCAAAGTACATCACCTGACTAGAGTATGTGTCATCCTGGCCTCTGGCTTCTCTGACATGAGTGTCACGTAAAAGAGAATAATTTATTGGGGTTTTCTGCCACAGTTTTGCTGTGAGTAGAGCTATTAATTTGACACAATAAGAATTATAATTCATACCTCATAAATAATATATAAGTATTTCTTCTCCAGATTCACATTTTTTTAGTTGAATTTGGGCCCAACTCTTGAAATGGTTTTAGATGTTGACTTGGATATACTGTATTGCAATGAAAACGGTAACAAATTGCAACAAGGTATTGAGAAGACTACTAAAGTTTGTTGTTATTAAATTTGAATTTGAAACGTTTTAAAAGCATGTTCCTCACTCAAAGCAAAATTGAAACTTCTCATCAGTCAGCGAAATCTGGAGTGGTAAAGCATGACCGAAAAGATGGTACTTTATCTGATAAAGACAGCGCTCTGAATATAGTACACAGTCCAAAGCTGAGGTAAAGTATCTCGTAATGCTGATTAACTCGATAAAAGTTTGGAGATATAATTCACTTGAAAATGATACATTATAATCAGTTACATCATATACAGTATTCGCTAGTAAAAATCTCTTCAGAGCTGGGTAACGTGAAATATTTTTAACGTTTAAAGTGTTCTCCATCTCTGCAGTGCTACCTATTTCTGAGTGAACACAAGCATCATTCTCAGAATGTGAAACACTAAGAGAATAGAATACATTTCCATTCTAACCCATGATCTCAGAATTAACCCTTCTATGTGCTTTTACTCCAACTTAAAACTGTGTTAAAACATCTGCAGTCTCTTAAAAACACTAGTCAGTTATATTAGCAAGGTGAGAGGACTGACATGTCAAAGGTCTTAGCATCACCGTTAGCTGCAAGATGACAGGTCATGCACCGTAAGCGTAAACCCTGAAGAACCTCACCTCTCTTTCAGTCACTCAAACTCCAACTCGTCAAGCTTCTTTCTCCCCTCTTCTTTTGAAACTGGTCTTGAGCATTAAATTTCCGTACTTGTGGGACTGTTCCTCCAGTAAGCAGAAGCAATCCAAAATCCCCACTGCCACAGACGTCCGTGTATCTGGATTTTCTAAAGATTTTTTTGAAAGCCGAACTTCCTTGAGGAACTAATTCTTCAAGACACGCCCCTTTGCCTTCTGCCTTGCACACTCTGTCTATCTCCCCCTCAGCCCCTCCCTCTCTCCCTCCCTTCCCTCACTCTCTCTCTCTCTGCTGACGCTGTAGATTGCCTCTGCCTGTCCTAACAAGTGTGATCCACAGAAAGAATTTAGTAATAATCCAGCAGCATGGTATTCTGAAAAAGGTTTGGCTTTAGCCTTTTTGTGCTGACCAATTGCATTAATGCAGTGGACAGTCAGCAGTGGACTGCTTAACAACCCCCCACCCCACCACGTTAACATTGCTTATGCTTTAATTACAAATTTATTGCACTTTTCTGGTCAAATGTACTGGCATTACCCAGCCCACACAACTGGATTAGCTAGACATATAATCTAACTGAAATTTCCATTACAAGCATCAGTCCTACGGGGCAGGATCCTTAACAATAAAAATAACATGCATATTTTGCCAAAAACTGACATTTTCCTGTCACTCTGTGATCTCCCTTTGTACGATCGCCCACCTCCTTCCTGCACTCCAGAATGATTCAAAAGGGAACAACACAGAAAAAAGCCTGGAAGAGATGAAATGAAACCAAAGACTACAGTGTGATTTGTTTCGTTTTATTTTTCGGCTTCAGATCTTGTTTGTCGTTCCTTTAAACGTTTTGAAACTGAAACTCGTGATAACTGATTCCATAATTAAATTTTGAAAAATGAAGCTTTACAAACCTGTTTTTTGGGATTTTATATTTATATTATTATTTACCATGAGAGGAAAGGATGGATAGGTTAATGGAAGATCTGGATAGTTGTGGAAGATTTTCCTTAATCTTTAAATATTAAATCAATATCTTGCTTCCTCAGTCCTGTGTTTCAAAACAAACGTTTAATATAATAGTTCCTTTAGCAAGAACCAACATACTTTTATAGATAATTGTCTTGCAAATGTGTAATTTTCAAGCAAATATATTCCATAAGCAAGAGTTCTGAAAGACGACCATCTGGACTAGATATCTGCCAGTTTCTGACCAACACAGTAAAGCTATATGAGTCTTGGGGCCCCCTGCTTTTTCTCCCAGTGTCTTCATTCAGCTGTGGTCCTTTTAATAGAAAGTGAGCTAGTAGCTACGATGAGGACCAGTGAAGGAAGGCAGTGTGAGAATCTGCAGCTCCATGGCTCTCATTTTTTATCAACTGCCTGCATCTCCCTGGCAAGGTACAGTTCTACAACAGCACTGTTTTTTTTTTTTGCCAAAAGGCAGGAAGTGCAGTTCGCGTGGTTTCCTGGTCACATACCCTTTTATCGGTTAATGACATCTCATTCGGAAATGACAGTATGGAGAACGCCGGGTGGTGCAGGACCGGTGTCTCTCAGAGGCCCCAAATAGCACGCCGTGCAAGTTCTCCATCCTTGCAACTCACCTCTGCTGCTCCAGTTGCGGTCACACCTGCCTCGCGGCGGTTTGCCTGGCTCCCGTCTCCTGTGTGCATCAGCACGCCATCTAAACGGTAACATCAGTCTAGCTTTGCACATTCGCTTCATTCGAAAGACTTTCTCCGCTTCCCAAATCGCTTCCAAAGTGCAGATCTTCACTGTACAGCATGCATGAAATCCAGCTGTTTCCATATTTGCTGACACCTGTTACCTTTGTGCTTATTATTATTGCTCTTATTGCTTATTATACACTAATTTTCTTTTACTGATATTTGCTTGTTTTCTCTTGATTTCCCGCTATAGTTAAGGGCACCTTAAGTGCTTACTCTGGCTGAAATCTAGGGACCTCAACTTATCTGGCTGACCAGAATTTTAAACCTCCCCACCCCCTGCCCAACCTTTGTAGGAAATTGTAGGGGGGCCTCTGCCTCGGGTGTGGGGGCCCCCATGTGAATATTTTTTCTGGGCATATATACCAAAGGTTGGCAGGCATGCCCTCACCCCCCTGAAGGTGAACTCCAGTTTGACCTTTTAGGCGCCCTGCCGTATATTTCATACCATAATTACCATATCTCACTGCCACACCATAAGCTCTGCGGCATCTGAGCTTAGCTTCACATGAGAGCAATGTGTGGCCGGAAAATAGCCGAACTGAAACTATTATCACATCATTGTGCAGAAATAGTGCATTTCCAGTAAAAGCAATGGCAGCATTTTTCTAAATGTACGCTTTCATTCAGAGCTTTTGTCTTTTTCAGTCCTACTGATTTTTGATCGCTTGCTGGATTGAATTGTAAATTAATACAGCACTTGAAGCAGCATACTTGTAATTTAACAGGAAGCTTATTCCAAGCATTCCTTTGATGTTATACATGAGAATTATAAAGGTCAGCAACGCACAGATAGTGCAGGATGGAGAAAGTCTACTCATTTTGAGAGTACCTTCTAAAACACAAACAGCTTATCTGCCATAATATTATAACCCATTGCCGGATTTTACATCTATCACATTAGTAAAAAAAAATCTAAATGAGTAAAATAGTCAGTATTTCTGCATTTCTGCAATATATTTCTGCATTTCAGGACTTTTAAGTGTGTGCTGAGTAGGGAAATTCGATTCTCTGTGCTCCCAAACTTTTATTGAACGTCTCCCAGCAAAGGACTGACAGTGTACTGAGATCTGCCGCTATATGGATGTGTAGCTATGCATCCTTCCGCATGACCAGCTGTAATGTACGTGGGGTTAGAGAGTTGGCAAGATGCGTGGCTGGGGAGTTGCCAAAAGGAAATACAGATTTCTATGTGACTGTGTTGACTTTGTATTATGTTTATGACGACATCAGAAAGGATGGGAAATGACAATCAGAAATTACATAACAGACATTTAAAGAGCCACCAGCGATTATATTCACAGGCAAATATAACAGGTGTCAGCACATGCATGCTGTTTATGGACAGTAAGGTTTACAAACCTGTTTTAGCACGTGTGCCATGAACGTAGCTTATTACATGTCTATCGCATACTAATTGTTCAGTTTTATTAAACATGTGCTCTTGAAATACAACAGAACCCAATTGTTAGAGTTCACCGTTCCTAACTTACTGGGCACAACACCTTTTTTCAAAGATATCTGGAAAATCAATTGCTCAAACCATTGTCTCACGCCATAAATTTAGAATATAACGCATATCTCTTGAAAATTGTAGGTACTGGCATACTAAAACTGGATCTTACTTAATAAGTAGTACATAATAGGGTGCTATTGCTTTATTTATTTAACTTATTTGTATTAATGTTAGATGCTATTTCTCTTTAAGAACAAGTGGGCCTGTAACTGAACAGAAGAAAAGTATGACAGAGTCCCTGATTATACTCTTGAAGTTCTCACAGCAAACTACAGGTGGTGCTGCGTATGGGGAGGGAGAAGGGTAACTGGGCATACTGGTTCCTAAAACTGTGCTTCTTGTTTTTGATTTCTGGACCTGCATTCTCAGAGCTACCAGCAGGGGTCATGCTCTCCTGCGTGTTCCCAGCCTCGAGTTTCCCTCCTTTGCTGTTCTTAGTCTTTTTGGCTTTCCCCTTGTCCTGGGGGTCCATGGAGACGGCGGGGGTCCCTGTCGTGCCCTCGAGGGGAGGCAGAGTGTCAGGTGGCAGGTCAGTAAGGTTGGGCTTCCCCTCTGCTTGCTGTTCGCTGGGTATATTGGGGTTGGAGGCGGAGCGCTGGGCATTAGAGCTACAAGAAAGGAAACAGCAACAAGAGAAAACAAGCAATTTAATAAACCCTGCTACATCTTTAACCTCTAATTAATACAGTACATTATGAGTTAGAAGGTAGAAAGTAGCAGATAGAAAATCCATCCATCCATTTTCTGAAACCGCTCAGTCCCAACTGGGGTCGCAGGGGGGGGAGGGGGGGGGAGACCGGAACCTATCCCGGGAACGACGGGCACAGGCGAGAACCAACCCTGGGCAGTCGTCAACACTCCGCAGGGCGCCAGGTAGAAAATGAAACAAACAAATTGACTGTATACTTTTATCACACGATGGTTTTGTTTCTTAAAGTTGGCCGACAGCCTAACATGAAATCGTACACAACCACCAAGTAATTAATACCAGTTAGTACCAGTACCAATAGTTACTAGTATCAAGGCAACTGGATATGCTAAACCATTTCCAGTAGACAGTGCTGTGGGTGAATTTTCACGCCGTTCCCTTCTGTGTTGCATTTCTATGTATGACGACGGGAGGTGATGGGATCCGCATCTGCTCACCCATTAGAGGTCCTCTCCTCAGAGTCCCGCTGCTCGCTGCTATAGCGCACATCCGCCGGGGACTTAAACGACAGATCCTTCTTCCCCTTCAGCCAGTATGTCTTCATGTAACCTTTCCCCTGAACACAGGGGTTTTGCGTTTAAAAATAATTCCGATGCACTCCCGTGGTTAAGCGTAAGCGGATCACATGATCTGTGGGTTGTTATGAAGAAGCTCTAAAGCTCACCTTGACAAAGATCTTGCCCCTCTCTTCAATGATATATGGTTCATGTTCCAGGTGGTCCTTCGTGGTCTGGCTGATGTGGATCTGCATTCCCTGTGTGATGTGCAGGAGAAATATCAATAACATGTCTCTGATCTGCTTGAGAATGACCTCAGCCCAGGCTGGCTTTGCCCTTTAGATTGTTACTATTACCTAGTAGGTTATGAAAATAGTATGCTCTAGGATCAGGAAGATATAGAGCGAATATCTGAAGTTACCCGGACAAATGTACAGGCCTTGAACGACTTATTATCCTTCTAATTTGTCAAAATGTCCATTATATTAAATGCTATTAAGTAATCCGTGACAATATAGCGTTATTTGCAACACATTTAAAAAAATAGTAATCTGGTGCTGAAAATGAGCACAGCCTCTGACTTAGCGTTCAGTGGGTGTACTAGCTGTGACTCAGGAGTTAGCATGCGGCTAACGGGCGCTCACCACCCCATTGCTCTCCATGCGGGAGGCAGTGTTCACCGTGTCGCCAAACAGGCAGTAGCGCGGCATCTTCAGCCCCACCACGCCAGCCACCACCATGCCCGAGTGGATCCCTGCAGGACACAAGGCCCCGGAACCTCAGTGTCTCTCTGTCAACTTACCATATTTATATATAGTATGTAAATGATCTAGTTTGTATTATCACAGCTTAGTTACTAAAAATGGCATATATAAGATAAGACACACACACACACAGAGTCGTGTAATCATAACTTTTTGGGGACCGCTCATTCATGTCTATGGGAAAAATGCTAATGCTAACTATGAGCTATCTATGATAGTTAAACTATCTTCGAGTCACAAAGCCAAAACACAGAAACTGACCTTTCAAATCTCTTTACTTCGTTTCAAACATAAACTTAGACTAAATTAAATGTCGACTGGATGGCAGTACCTCCATCTTTCTTACTTCTCTTTTCGTCTACCCCCCCATCCCGTTACATGACGAAACCCACACAGGATTATGGGTAATGTAGAACACACATATGTAAATACATTAACGAATAAAGCACACATTTAGATAACTCAAGTATCCCTTTAAACAAAAACACAAATCGTAAGGATTAAATCAAAATATCCAAAACATCAATTTCACAGCACTTAGCGGAATGTCTTATGAGGAGAGGTTAGCTGAGCTGAATCTGTTCAGCCTCGAGCAAAGGAGATTAAGGGGGGATATGATCCAGGTATATAAGATTCTAACAGGTCTGGATGCTGCTCAGCCAAATGGCTATTTCAATATTAGTTTAAATACTAGAGCTCGTGGCCATAAGTGGAAATTAGCTGGAGAACATTTTAAAATGAATTTGAGGTAGGACTTCTTTACACAGGGTGTAGTTAGAGTATGGAATAGTCTTCCTGTTAGTGTAGCACAAGCTGAAACTCTGGGTTCCTTTAAATCGGAGCTAGATAAGCTCTGAGCTATTAGTTAAGTTCTCCCCAAACTAGCTTGATGGGCCAAATGGCCTCCTTTCATTTGTAAATTTCTTATGTTCTTATGACAACCTTAACCTCTACCCAGCCCTAACCATAACCATAAGCAAGCAAACAAAATACAAGTTCTTGCATTTTTTGTTTTTTCATTGCAGTCACAGATGTTTATAAAATAGGATTCTGGTTTCCATAAGGTAAAAAAAAAAAAAGGTATTCATAGTCCCCACAAGGTATACCTGGACCACACACACAGCCGTGGAAAAAATGAAAAGTCCACTCTATATATTTTTTTTTTAATCTGCATTTTAAAATCCTGGTTTAATCGTGATTCTGCTGGCGAAAGGCTAAGCTGAGCAGCAAGTTGCTTCCAGGTTAAAAATTTCTAATACAGCAGGATACAAGAATAATGTGAAGCAGGAGACACTGGCAACGACCAGAAACCAGCCAGGTAGAGGGTGGAAGCGGCTTCCTAATGCCAGAGATGACTGTAACTTATCCGACAGTTTCTCATGAATCCTAGGATGACCTCAAGTGACCTTCAAAAGGAATGGGAAACATTAAATGCAGGTGTGATGTGCACTGCTAGGATTGTATCAGGCTCCTAGAAGCAGGACTGAAGTCCCATAAAGCGAGGAAGAAGCCCTTCATTAATGAGAAACAGAGAAGAACCAGGATGCAGTTTGCAAAAAATATATATTATTCACAGACACACACCCATAAATTGAGAAATGAGTGAAGCAAAAAATTATGTTGTGGTCTCTTTTCTTCCACGGCTGCATACACACATATAGCACTTTTCATACACAGAGGAAATTCAAGGTGCTATACAAAGAAAGATAAAAAAAAAAGAAAAATATGAAAATAACATTACTATAAGAAACAAGAAAATATATAGTAATATAGACATGTAATTAAATGTAATAATATATAAAAAGAAATTTAAAAGAAAAAGGCACGATAAAAAGCCATTAATTATGGTTAAAAATATAGCAAAAAAAGTGCTATATATTGCTAGTATATTCAGAATACATAACTGTAATTTTATCTTAGCTTTCAGTTCTGATCTTGCTCAAGGTTATGATGCCAGCGACACTCAATAATGTGAATAAATTGCAGGCTCACCTTGCACAGGTGTTAAGCCGAGATAACAGTGAATCTCTAATTCATATTTAGGTGAATAAATATCTGCTGTCATTCTCCTTACCCACGCGGATCTGAATATTATCTCCAGTTGAAGGATCTTTGAGATGATCGATGGAGCTCAGCATGTCTAAGGCCATGTCACAGATGTGGTGGGCATGGAAAGTGGTCTTGTTGGGGACACCTGCCACCACCATGTAGGCGTCTCTTATGGTCTCCACCTGGCATTGGAGAACGAGATGAAGTCAATGGACTATAGTGAATGTTGAGCCTTTAAATCACTGAATGAAAGCTTATAAACGGAACTGAAGATGACTTCATGTGATATGACTCATTGCTTTTAATACCCCTTAATGGATATTGTAGGTGTATTTCTGGATGACCATGTTTTCACCATCTTAGATAAATATTAAATGGTAAGAGAGACCACCGTGCTGCTTATTCATTATCCTACAGCTTCTCACCTTGTAAACATGGTGCTTCTCGCTAAGCGTGTCAAACACAATGTAGATGTCATTTAGCATGTCCACCACCTGCATAGGGGTGATGTGGATGCAGATCTCGTTGAACTTCACCACATCACTGAAGAGAATGGTCACATCTGGGAAGACCTGCAATGACGTGGGATAAACGTGTGTGCTGTTTTGTCAGGTATTGTTTTGTATAGGATACACATTTCAGGCTCAGACCTTGAGATAATGCCGATAGCAATGAATTGTTTAATGCCTCACACTACCTAAAAAAGTGCTTAAAAAGCGAATATATTAACCAATGAATTTATTGCATCCATTCTCTTTAACCGCTTATCTCATTCAGGGTTGTGGGGGTCTGGAGCCAATCTCTGAGAACAACCAAGGACGGGACACCAATCCATGACAGGGCGCAATCACACACCATTCACTAACACCAATTAGCCTTCAGTACACAGAGGAAACCCCATAACAACATGGGGAGAACATGCAAACTGCACATACATTGAACCCAGGCAGAGCCTCAAAACTCGGGTCCCAGAGGTGTGAGGCGACAGGGCCAACCACTGCACTACTGTGCCCCCCCCCCCCCTCCCTCCGCCCGAATTTATTCTGCACCAGGTTTCCAAACGATAATGAACACAAGTACTTATTGATGACTGGATCTGTTTCTCATGAGACATAAATACAGCGAATGGGTGTAAAATAAGGGCTGCTGAGATCTAACAGTACACATGAACCTAATCTTATACAGCACATACTATCAAACAAGCCAGTCGTAACTGGCCTGCGCAAGGACCGCAGCACCCAGCCGGTACCTGGCAGGTCTCAAGCGCAGTGATCCCCTTCCTCAGGCGGTCAGCCACAGCCTTGGGGATCATAGCATACAGCAGTGAGTCCCCCCTCTTCTTCTCCTCATCCAGCTTTTTAATGATCTCCTGTAGCTGGGCATACTTCTGCTGCTCCTAAGGATGCAGAGAGTGCCGCAGGTCACCCGCTTGGGCTACAGACACTCTGAGCACCAGAGGTGGAGATTTCAGGTCCAGAAAGTACAAATCCAGACCAGGATTTTGTTTCAACCAACCAGTTGAGTATAAAGAGTCACAGTCACAGAGTACTCAACTGGTTGGTTGAAACAAAATCCTGGTCTGGATTTGTACTCTCTGGACCTGAAATCTCCCACCTCTGCTGAGCACTAGAGGAAAGCTGCAATCGCAGGCTGTCTGTTTCTTTACATTTCTCAAGCTCAGTACCTGGTCGAGAGCGAGCTGCAGCTCCGCAGACTGCTGCGTTCCGGCTAAAATGAGCTCTCTGCTGGAGTCATGCAGGTTCAGGTCATTGACATACACTCCCATTTTAATCATGTCCTCCACTGTTTCAATACTACAATGACAAAAAAGACATGAGCAATAGTTACAGCTTTGTGTTTCACATTTAAGCAGCTGCTATCTCCATCAGCCATTTGAGACCATCCGACGGGAATTCCTTACCTTATTTTACCTTATTTTACCTTATTTTAACAGCTGTATGTTTACTAAAGAGATTTACTTGTCTTGCACAGAGATGCAAAAGCCATGTCTTGTTTTATTGGTAACGGAGAACGCTGAGTAGAACTTACATGGGCGTTCCAAGAAAGATGAGAGAGTCCCACTGCGAGACGTACTTCATCTGACCCTTGAGATGAAGCGGCTTTTTGGGAGGCTCCCGCATGTCCTCAAAAATGGTCTCGCTGCACTTTCCTGACATGTGGAAACACAGAACCAGCCCTGTTAATGCATTAGTCGGTTTTTAAGTGGTTCTGCAAACAGGATTGAAATACAGTGGTGATTCGAGAAGACGGATTTTGCTCTGTGCGTGTGTGAATTACGCTGACTGATGTGGGACACTGGTGGGTGTCACTGTAATTATTTAATGACTTTACCTCAAAAGTTTTCTGCACTAAAGTTTTTTTTTTTGGGATGTCATTTACTGTTAACACTCTTGAGTTTCGAGCGTGGAGATTCTTAGTCACAACGAAGTAGTGATATATGAAAAACGCTATTTATAATGTCTTATAAAGTGTGCACTAGAGAACACATGGTTTTCATTAAAGTCCTCGTTTTAAACATGAAGGACTGTTGAGAAAATCCTGAGCCTGGCTTGGTAGATCAGGCCACCGGCTGCTCTTACCTGTTACCGTCTGGAAAGCCAGCAGTTCGATGTCCTCCCCTCCTGAGTTAGCAGCAGAGTTACACTGAGTTAGAGTACTGCTGTACTCTTGGTCTGTCCCCTTCATATCCTCCAGTGCCTTGATGTCTAGGTTCACACAGGGGCATAAGTATGTCCGCTGCGCCACGTTCAGCCACATACCAACATTGCTCGGACATTTGAAAGAAAATCTCCTTAGGACTGTAAATCACAGTTTTATCTTAACAGCATCCATCCGCCTGTGTTAGTGAGTCTACTGTAGAACTGGGCCGTACAAGAATACTTTGCTATGCTATAGTTAGCAACATGACACAGTATCTATGAAAACAATAAGTGAAAATTCATGAATTCGTGTTATGATAGTGAAGCACGGAACCAGTCATGATGGTTCTGATGGTAACCAAGACTTTGACTTCTTTACCTCTCTCTTCCTTTTTTGGTTTCTCACTTTCCTCCTTTTCTTCTGGCTCCTCCTTACTCAGCTTCGGGATATTAACCTTCTGCTTGCTTTCCACTACAGCCTTGGAGAGCAGCTCAAACACGTTGTTCAAGTGGGTGTAGATCTACGGATCGATATAAGTTAAGAGACTCTGTTTGCATTCATAAGGCACATTCACCCTGAAAGTCTATTAGCTAGTTGGATAGGCACGGTAAATAAGGAACGAAGGCGAAAATCCCAGCACTCACGTTGTCCCAGCTGAATTCCAGCATGGGCCGAACGAGGGTGAATTCCTCATTCACTTTCTTCCCTTGCAAGTCGGAGAAGACCTCCTTGAGTCCATCTCCGATGCGATACATCGTCATGTCCCGCCGGAAAATGACGCTGAAGGGAAACATGTCGAAGAATATGCCCCGCTTCATGGGCAGCTTCTCATATCCTGGGGCTGTCTTCTGCTGGGGCATACGGTGCTTAAAGGCAGCATTGTCGAAGTTCATCTTATAGACCTGCAGGCGAGAGGCCGTCCGCCACGACACATGAGACTTCCAACGCTATGTTTTTTTATTAGTCTTTACGCAATCTTATTTTCCCATCCTTTTGATTTTTGACGTACGGTTTCAGGCTCTCAAAAGAAATCAGGGGATTTTTTTCTGTTTTTTCCCCAAATACATTTTACCCCACTATACAATTATAAGTTGCAAAGGGATGAGAACAAACTTGAAAACGTACTGAAAATTGACTGGTGCTTTATTGGCTGGTCCCCTGCCTTTTAACTCACCACATAAGTCATTTTCTCTGTTTCCTCCTTGGACAGGATTTCTACCTCAATATCTGTGTTGTAAAACTGTCGCCCCACCTGGGACAGCTGTCCTGAAAGAATGAACAGATATTGGATTTCGAATCATTTGTTTAAAATACAAGAAACAGAATTACTCTGTAAGGAATAGTTCACAGTGCCTTTCACTCAGCCATCATTCTGGACCACACTCCAGTCCAAAGTTATATGCATGTGGATGCATGATTGACCCAACTATTGGTTTTGATGTGCAGCGGTTTATTGGCACTACCTTTGACAAATTGCGTGAAACCCTTCCGGGTGCTACGGTAGTGCAGCGTGAGGCTGGTCTCGCATTCTTCCTCCACACAGAAGCTAGGCGGCTGCACCTTGGGGAAGGAGAAGCGGAAGTACTCGTGCAGGTTGTCGAGCTCGTTGATGAAGTCTCTCACATTGCGTCCCAGTACCTGGCAGCCATCGACAAATACAAGAGAAGAAACAGGTGTAAACTTTTAGGTAGGTTGCAGAAGAACTGGTCTGGGCATCAGGTGAAAAACGGCTCGAGGTCCTACGTGTCCTTCTCACGTTACCTTCAAAATTCTTTCATAGCCATAATTGCCGATCCTCTTTACCATGTAGACACCAAAAGCGTACATCAACTCGTCATGAGTCTTGCCCAGAACTTCTCCAGCTGCCTTAGCCAAACGGAGGATCAGATTGTCACTGAAATAGCACAGAGACATAATTCATAAGACAAGAACTCATTTCTGTTGAACTATGCTATTTTAAAATTTATAAATTTAAAAATGTCTGGAAAATGACACATGTCAAATGACAAAAATATCAATGAAATAGAATGTCTTAAGATCACAGAATTTGATTTTTTTTTTATTGTGCTTTATATAACTTTGAAACCATCACAAATAATTGGTAAGCAGCATGGAGTTGTACATGGAGGAAACTGTTTTTCATGCAAACTTGAAGTCTGACGGAGTGTAGCATTGTTGGCAATTTTAGCCAGGCTAAGTAATTGGTTCCTCTAACTGAGATGAATGTGGAACTCATCTGCGTCTATATGTGGACTCATCTGAGTCAATAACCTCAGAAAGAACAACGTGTTCTTGAGCATATATTCTTATCTCATTTTTCACTCAGGCATAGTGGAATTCTAAGCCATCACGCCTAGTCTATAGGGTTCTGGGGGTTCTACATTCAAATGCTAAAAATGAGAAAAATTTGATGAAGACATACTTGTGCATCTGGTGCCGTACAAACTTTAAGTGGGGAATCTCGGCCCGGGCCTCGATCAACCTCCACACATCCTCCCCGTAGGACTCATTGATGTAGTCATTCACTGCTTCCAGGTAAAGGCCGTACATTTTCAGGGGGGGGGGGGGGTTGGAACCTCGACCGTCTCACTCTAGGCTAACTGCACGGATCAGCAATATCAGGGCACAGAGGACGAGAGAAGGGGTTCTTAGGTACTGATCTGAAGCAACAATCGCATAGGAATGAACACAGATGCATAAAAAACAAATATTCAATGCATCAGAATCTATATATATAGCAAGATTCGAGGTGTGTGTTGTATAAACAGGGAATAAAATTGTAAATTGACAGTAAGTATAATAATATATATATTGTTTATTATCCACTAATATGCAGTCATATAGAAAAATAACATAAATTTCACTATTTAAACAAAAGCCTGTTTATTTATTACATTGCACTATAGAGTATGCTGAGTTTGAGTAGAGTATCTGAGTAGTCAGATTCTAGTAATGGACAAGTGTTAACATAGACTGTAAGGATATAATCCATAATGACCGCCATTCCAGCAGCGCTCAGCTCTCTCCTCTGTTCTCATTGTCTACCCATTGTTGGTCACCCATAAAAATACATTTTGACATTGTTCTCTTTGAAGAATATCAGTTTGAGTCTTTATAAACAAGATGGTATTACGTCACCAAGGTCAGTAATGAGTCGATAAAGGGTTGCACTGATTGCTACAGAAAAATATACTTTCTAAAAACAATAATAATAAAACGGTGCTTTTCACTTACCTTTGTTCTCACAGTCCTGTGCAATGAAAAAACCACAGTGACAAAGCCTAGTCTGTAGGGGTCTGGGGGTCCTTGCTGTATCTTCGGCCACCTGTTTATGGCACATTGGCCTCTTGATACTGTTTTGTGAGGACAATGGGCAGGAGAGCTAAAATAGGAGGGGCAAGGTGTGTTTCTGGCAGGTAACGTCCCACAGTATTAGTTTGCAGAGTCGGTATTCTCCTTAATTCCGGATAAACTACCAGTCACGAGTTTTTGCAAACAACAGGTTTTTACAACTTTTCCATTTATTTCATAAACTGCAGATTTTTAAAAATCTTGTTAAGCATTCAAAAGTTGAGTGAACAACTATTAATAAAAATATAAGTCTAATAAAACAAGTTTCCTTTATAACATGGAAAGAGTATGTAACAGTGCATGTCTGACATTTTATTAACTGGTTGTGTGGCGATGGCAGAGTCAGACTCTAGGCTGTCCTTTAACTTTAAATGCACTAGTTACCTGTTTCATCCAATGAAACAGAGCATTATTTAATGTTCCTTGTAGAAAGAACGCCTTGAATTTTATCTGCTCTTGAGGAAGTTACTTTGATGAATTAAAGATATTACATTTTCTTGCTAGTAAAGGTACTCAAATGGTGAACATAGTATACATTTATTTGCTAGCAAAGACAAAGAATATTAAGTGTGTTTATTTTAGTAAATGTTAAGCGAGTAACATACAAATGTAGAAATTCTCAGTGTGTGTAAAAACTGTTGAGCGGCGCTGCACTGTACATGCTCAGTATTTAGCACATTTCTCAGTGAGACGTGGACAGTGTTATACAACACATCATTTCATGCTAAAAGCGGAAAAATGTCATGTCACGTTATAAACATGTCATTTCTGAGAATTTTTTGACGATTCTTCACTGGTCTCACTGTCTTCCCCAAAGTACTCTGTGACCATTGTTAATTTGAGATGAGTTGACAGGACTGGCCAGACCTATCCTGTCAAAATCTGAAAAAAAGGGAATAATTATTCAAATTGGCAGTAATATATTGGCCTCTCTCTCATTTCCCCCATTGTCCCATTTCCATTCAGTAACTAGCTTGGGAATCACTACATTAAGAAACTCACTTCACTGCCTGATGAAAGAACAGTCAACAGCAGATTTTTGCCCTTAAAGACAAAAAACTCTTTCTTAAAGTCTGTTGTAGTTGTCCACCGACCAGTATTGTGGAATGGTGAGATGAAATAAACTCTGTTGAAATACTGGCAACATCCGAATCTGAATACAAAATGGTCAACATGAGCAAAATAATTAGAAACACTGTCCAGTGTAATCCAAATGTTTTCACGGCAGAGTTCTGCCCAGACGTGAATATTGTTGTAATAAAACATTTAAATTGAGTTAGAATTCTTTGAGGAAAGCAGTGAATTGTCCAATACTTCTTGGCCTTTATATGAAACCAGCAGTGCAATTAAGCTCACAATGTATTTAAGGAGTATATTTAATTTCATGTTGACAGTATCAATTTTGAATGGAGATGTTGAACAAGAGGTAGAATATTACAGAAGGGAATGTAACTAGAAATTTTATGCACTGTATTGTTCTTTAAATTATTGCGTCTGGTTCAGTGAAATTAAGTTTTTTCTGAGAAAAGAAGTGCTTCACTGCAGTATGAAACAGAAACAAACTTAATTTGTGGGATCCAATATGTCTAGCTGCAGGTTTTGGGAGGAACCAGATTTGATGATGTGCAAACAATAGTGCAACTCACCCGCCGTCTTCGTAGTCACTGTCCATTCAAACATTTTTAAACCTGGTTCCCATGAGGGGGCTGGCTTGGAAGCACAGGGACAGAGTATTTTCTGGACCAATGCAAGTCTGTTGCAATGTGTGCACATGCAGACAAACAAACTATAAGCAATTTAGAGACACTAATGCAACTAACCATATGTCTTTGGACAAAAAACCCAATAGCCGGAGAAACGCAGCACAGTATGGGAAGAACAAACACACTCACACACACGGCGCAGGAGCAGCGCTTTAACCCTTAGTCCTGAAGCCGCCAGGTAGCAGCGCTAACTGGCACATAACTCTTCCACCTAGTTGTTCACCAATTAATTTTAGTTTACTGACGGGAGGGCAGAATGGTGCCATATAGATAACGGCTGTAGCATTCCTAAGTTGTGCTTTCCGCGCGCCACTTTCTGTGGGAAAGACTCCGGTTCACGGTGAAAATTGTCGGATAGATTGTAGAATTTAAATAGTAGCCGCAAGGGGGCACTGTTGCACTGCTACTTTAAAAGTTAGTGATCATCTGACTATTTGTTCAGAAAAAGGCACCAGATGTATCCAATTTTTTAAAAACAAACATTTAAAAACATTTCATAGGTAGTTTATTGTATATATATATACATATTTTTTTCTGATTTATATTACAATACACAAAGTAATACACCTAAAACACCTAACTGATGTCTAGCTTGAATAAAAAATGTTTTGGTTTTTGTTGTAATGGCTGCCTGTTACTGGACGCATGTTATAAATTTCAGCTTTGGATTTGAGATTGTTATGTGTTTTGTTTTGTCTCCTGAGCAGAAAATCCTTTCTGAACTCTATAAACAGTTTTCTATGGGACTGCGTT